>NW_027466051.1:1827500-1935000 GCF_046127955.1 Nelusetta ayraudi | reverse complement strand
CGTCTTGGCCCCACAAACGTGTGTTTTGTAGATTCAAAGCATTCTCCAAAGACAGGTGCAAACTTCCCTCGATTCTTCCTCCGCCCAGCAGGGGTCCCTCCGAGGGGAAGAAACATCCGTACGGGCCTTCAGAAAAAGAAAGGAAAAAGAGAAAAGGAATCCGTATGTACACAACACAACCCTTGTGGCGCCAAATGCACTGAGACCACAAGTAGCAACACATGAGGCGTCTTTGCTTTGTGACAAAATGTTGTCTCTCCCTTTCGCTCTCTCTTTGTGCGGCCATGCTCGTTCGCCCGCTCCGCTGCAATCTGAGGCCACTGCCGGTTATCTAACAGGGACTTTGATGTTACGCAACAACTCACCGCGCAGTAACAGTAACATTAAGAGCAGCTCCCGCACCTGAAAGGCTCTGCGTCACCCTGATCTCTGATCCCACCTGCACTGAAATAACAGCAGGACCTTCATGGCAGGTGTGTGTGTGTGTGTGTGTGTGTGTGTGTGTGTGTGTGTGTGTGTGTGTGTGTGTGTGTGTGTGTGTGTGTGTGTGGGTGTGGGTGTGGGTGTGGGTGTGTCTGTAGCGGCCTCTCCAGCCGCTCCTCTTATCTCGGCTCTTCTGGCTGCCGATAGAATCGTCTCATCTGCAGCAGCTGCAGCTTCAGTGTTACAACAAGACAGTGTGTTTTGTTTTGGAGATACAGTAAATCTCCAGTTCTTGTCCTTTTATAGTCGCACCGCTGGCTTTGGGGGAGGCGGGGAGAGGTGCACATACATCACTTTGATAATGGGGTTCTAGCTGTAAATGTGCGTCTGACCTGAACCGAAAATGATCAGTTACGATAAAATGAAAGTAAAAACGTTGAATTTCATGTTTATATTCTATTTATTTCGTTGTCTGTACATAGAGCCAGACCTGATTATGTCAAACGGTTGTGTGTGTTATATTTGGAGATTTTGAGAAGAAACAGCGACATCAAGTGGTTACATTTTAGATTGCCCCGCTATTTCGTACACAGTCACACAAAGCTGGATGCCTCGTCCACCTTCTTCTTCGTTGGTTTCGTTGAGGACGTCCGCAGTCACCCTAATTATGAAACGGGCTGTCTGCCAGCTGGATTGTCCACACCAGGCTTCCTTAGAAATATATTGTGACACAAGCAGCTAACTGGGAGCAAGACCCTTGATCTATGTATAAACTTGCATATAAATAAGAACCGTTTCAAGGGGAGAAAAATCAAATGACTTTTATTAATGTATTTATGGGCTTTAAGTATTTACCAATAAAAAAAAAATCATAAATGAGACCGAATATTAAACACTGGACCTTTAAAACTTTTAGTATTATTATAAGGGTAAATGCAATGTTTCCTACATCATGCTAGATGCTACGTCGATGCTACAGACCAACTCTTTGTGTTTCTCTGATGTTCCTCCCCACACTGACCCTGTTAGTCATATGACCGGTTGTTCTCTCCTCTCTCGGTGTCCCCCAGCTCTTCGTGCTGTGCCACGGCTTCCTGCAGTTCTCCCAGCTGCTCTACAGCGCCTACTTCAAGAGCGTCATCACCACCGTGGAGCGCCGCTACGGCCTCAGCAGCTACTCGTCGGGAACCATCTCGTCGCTGCACGAGGTGCGAGCCAGAGAGCGAGAACCGTCTCAGAGTCCCACTTCCTGTCTCCCTGGGCAGGACCCAGTAGTTCTGGAGTGCACTCACTGGTTTGCAGGGTTCAAAGGGGCCTTTTTCCTGCATTTTCACTCTTCTGCACTGAAGCCCGAGTGCAGATAAGTCAGCGTGTCCCAGGATTTCCCCCCAGCTGAAGAACATACTTTTGAGTTATTTTAGTATTTTCTTATAGCAAATCCTCGTCATAGCCCGAGAGATTCAGACTTGCGTCTCCCGGTCCAGGTGCAATAACTGCCACTGTGATGTTTTTAATATAACCCAGGGATGAACTGGGAAAAGATCCAGAGAGCAACTTGTTTTTAGGGGTTTTATTAAATCTCAGGTTGAGGGGAATCAGATCAAACAGCCGACCGAGGGAGTTAAATAAGTCAAAAATTTTAAAAAAAAACTCACTCAGCTCACTCACAGAGATAAAAAAAAAAGTTGCATGTTGGTGGCGATTGTGAAACTGTCGCTCCTTTTGTCTCTCCATCTCCCAGATCAGTAATGGCATCCTCATCGTCTTCCTCAGCTACTTCGGGAACCGACTCCACCGTCCTCGCGTCATCGGGCTGGGCGGCCTGCTGATGGCCGCCAGCGCCGCCCTGATGACCGTCCCGCACTTCATATCGCTGCGCTACGAATATGGCTCCGTTCTGCACAGTAAGACCCCCTTAAACCTGACCTGCTGCAGGAAGCTCTGGAGTTTACTGGAGTTCACTGGAGTTCACTGGAGTTCACTGAGGAGGGTTTTTAAGAACATGTTTCACCCCCTCCCGTTTTAACAACCATTTCCCTGGACGCAGAATTTAGACTTGAGTTAAATGAGTAGGCAATGTCAATTACATGCGAAGCTAATGGGTGGCACTGTAACCTCACCCAAAGTTTAAAGTGGCCAATCAGCAGCAGGCTAGAGAAAATAAGAAGTGGTACATTACTGGAACAACGGTTATAACCACCACTGACTGTAAATGAAGACGTCACCAGTTGATTTGAGCCCCTCTGAAGCCCAGAGGTTGGTTTTCATTTAGACCAGGGGTTCGCAAACCATTTGACTCGTAAACTACAGTGGGTTCTAAAATTTGAAAGAGGGGCCAGACCAGGAGCAGATGGACGGAGTGTTTTATATATTAAATATATCATGAGACGTAGAAAACATGCTTTAAAATGTCACATGAAAATGAACAATAGCGTTACTAAAGTGTGTGTGTCTGTCTGCGCCCTGCAGGACCTCACTGGTTCTTCTCCCGCAGAGCATTTTTGCATAAGTCAAAGTGAAATTCATCTCCCTGCATTCCTGAGGGTTAATGAGATTAGTGTCAAGTCTGTGGGCTCGTAATCTGTCCAAACAGGCCCCCTGCATCTGATTGGCTGGCCAACAGTCCAGACAGGTTTCAGGAAATGAAAGAGCACCCCTTTCTGTCCGTCGATCAGTCACTGACTGTTTCACCTTTAACCCCTGACCTCTCGCCTGTGCCCCCGCCGCCCTCAGGTCGCCAATACATCTGCAATCCGCAGGGCAACGCCAGCGAGGTCTCCTGCGGCCGGGACGAGAGCCGGCGGCTGGCCGACGCACAGCGGCTGTGGCCGCTCATGGCGACGGCTCAGCTGCTGTTCGGCGTCGGCTCGGTGCCCATCCAGCCCTTCGGCATCTCCTACATCGATGACTTCGCCGGGCCGGGGAACTCTCCGCTCTACATCGGTGGGTGGCCCGCTGGCCGGGGGTGTTAGTGCCAGTTTAACAGTGTTTAAAGGTCGAGTTTGTGTTTTAAAAAAATAGGAATCTAGCCGAGACATGCAGGATGTTAACATTTCTTCACTCTTTTTGGATCTATCTCGAATGTACATCTGGGAAACGGTGTGTTTGCACAGGGAGGGCAAACACTGGAGGGAATCTTATCTTGTTTTCTTATCTTCGCAGCAGCCACGGTTTCCTGTTTTTGCTTCTTAAGTTTTTAGATTGAAGTCAAACAACAATGTTTCACTCTGAGAAAAATCTCCAGCATCTCTCTTTTCTCTTCATCCGCTGGGAGAGTGCCGTCCGTCTGCTGCAGCATCCAGGCTAATCTCTTAGCTGCAGTAGCAACAGCAAGGCTCACAGTCACTTCCTTTGTCTCATCTTTCTTCTTCTTGCTCTGGGGCTTTTTCAGGGCAGTTTGTTGCAGTTGCTTCCTGCTTTGATCACCGAATAAGAAAGATTGTAGACACTGAAAACGCCTCCGACTGGGGGTTTACAAGATGGACGAGCCAGTTTTTATAATCTGTTAACAAAAAAAAATATGACAGCTTCAAATTGGGTTTTATATATAAGTCTTAATCAATTTTGACAGAAAATATTAAAGTTGCACTTGAATATTGATACTCTGTCATTCTTGGCAACAAACAATCAGGCCGCTGCTCTCCTGTGAATCATTTATCTACATTTTTATATTCAAAATTACATTTTATTTTTGTTTTAGAATTTAGGATTTAAAATAGTTGATTTTCCTAATTCTAACGATCAAACAAACCTTTGACGGGGGTCTGATGTTGATCCTCATCCTGACCTCTGTCCCGACCTCTGCCGTGTCCTCCACAGCCATCCTGTTTGCAGTGTCGGTCTTTGGCCCCGCCCTCGGCTACCTGCTGGGCTCGGTTGTGCTGCGCATCTACGTGGACGTGGACAAAACCGGCTTCGGTAACGACCAACCCGACCCCGACGCCGACGAAAACCTGTTTCTGGTGGTGCGATCGGAGCTGAGCGCTGTTGGTGTGTCTGACAGGGGCGGAGCTGGAGCTGCGGCTGGGCGACCCCCGCTGGGTGGGGGCCTGGTGGGTGGGGCTTTTCATCACCTCCTGCTGCCTCCTCCTCACCTCCATCCCCTACTTCTTCTTCCCTCGCTCCATGCCGTCGGAGGGCAAGGTGAGAGCCGCTGAATGATAGGACACACCTGGGGGTGGTTGTACTGACACCTACTGGCTGTGTCTTGCAACTACAGTCAATCTTTATATTTGGGTGTGAGCTGTTTTATTCGATTAAACCTTTTACTATTAGTCCTGCGTTTGGGGAAATTGCGCATTACAGCAGCAGCAGATAAAATATATTTAAAGAATAAACAATAAGAATTAAAATACTTAACGGCATATATGTGTTTGCCTTTCCTTTCATTAACAGCTTTATTAATTTCAGCAACAAAAATTGCCGACACTCAATATTTTTATTTTATTCATATTCATGTGGTTTCTGCATGAGAAAGAGCAAGGACAATAAAGAAGGAAGGTTGCGGTTAAATTCAGCACTGCCAGGTCCTCAAGTGAGTTCAATTATGAAGTTATTTTGAGCGTATATGAATAGTTGCAGCAGCCAACAGTCTTCAGATGCAGAAAAGAAAGTCTAGGATTAAAAACAAAAGTACTTTGGCATTAAAAAAGTTCTCGACAGAAGCTCCTCCTGACGGCTGCAGGTGTTTCTGAGCCGCTGGCTCGCTGCAGCGGCCCCCTCCTTACATGACAGGCGGGTTTGTCAGCACTTCACCAGTAATGAGTGCACCCCCTGCTGGGCGGAGTCACACACAATCTGAATCATCTGAAGTTCTCACTGTGTCTCTGCGCGCACTACACACAGCTCTCTCTTCTCTTTCTGCTTTGGCAGATGATTGAGAGGGAAAACGACGTGAACGACGACTTCAAGAAGCCTGACGTGTCTCTGCTCGACTTCCTGAAAAGTGAGTGTGTGCGTTTCAGTCAGGCAGATGTTAGGTGTGTGTGTGTGTGTGTGTGTGTGTGTGCGTGCGTGTGCGTGTGCCTGCGTGCGTGTGTGTGTGTAACCAGTGTGTGTTGTGTGTGTCAGTGTTTCCCCGGATGTTTTTCCGCCTCCTGCTGAGTCCTCGCTTCCTGCTGCTGGTGCTGGCCCAGTGCTGCTTCTCCTCCGTCATCGCCGGCCTCTCCACCTTCCTCAACAAATTCCTGGAGCGGCAGTACAGCGCCTCGGCCGCCTACAGCACCCTGCTGATCGGTGGGTATCAGCTCGCGCCGTCGGAGGAGATGAAAGTCTGATCGGGCCGGCAAAGAACTGAGGTTCAGCGCAGACACACGTCTGAAGCACTCACAGCTGATAAGAAATATGAAATATACTTCAAAAAGCATCACTGCGGCAGGAGCTGCTGCAATCAGCTGCTTGATAAGACATTTGAGATATTGAACTTCCAGCTGGATAACTTAGTTTAAAAGTCAAGTCAGCTTTCTGAGTAAGGATGCATCATGTTTTTAAAAGGAAAAAAAAAAAACACAGCCACACAGATAAGCACCAGTCAGTATTGTCGTCGGTGCAGGAGCTGTATTTTTTTTTCCGCCCGATGGCATGCTAACAATTAAAGTAGATAACTGATAGCTCACACGTGGGCTTGAAACGTGCAATGGATTTATGTCTTTCTTTTAATCATAGGCTTTTCATACTGTATGTCTGATTAAAAGAAAGATAGAAATCCATTGAAAACCGAAGACATAATGAATACAATTGATTTAAACATTTAACAGTGAATCACGGTTGTTGGGATTACTCCATAAAAGTATTCCAACTACTGATTACTGATTACTCTTCAAAAAGAATGACTTCTTTAGCTACTTCTATCATAAGTAATCAATTACTAATTACTTTTGTTAAAAAAGATAAAGTAACATTTGCTCAGTGCTTTGGAATGAACTTTTTCAAAGTGCAAATATTGCCTCTGTCCTCTCTGAGTACAAACTGCACATTTCACAGAACAAACTCATGTACAGCACTGGTGCCTTTTGCACGGCCCATATTATTAAAATAATTAGAAGCACAGTAGTTAAAAGACCTCTACTGTGCAGAGTACTGCTGACTTACTTGTAAACATGGCTTTCAACAATTTAAGAGGTTCAACGTGTATTTTTTCGAAGTTGAGAATGTCTTGTTTCCTGCGCATAACGTACAACGGACCACAATATTATTTGCTTTAAGCGACATGAACTCAAAAATAATGTTTGTATTTCCAGCTATCAAACTCAAACGCTGTCTTTTCTTTCGCCGCCGCCGTGCTTGTTTTGGTGCATTGTCAAAAAGACATTTTTATCTTGCAAAATATTTCGGAAAAGTAATGGAATGGTTACTTGATAAAGTAATTATGATATAATTACCCGTTTTGCCGCAGTAATCCTATTACATTAATCCATTACTCAAAAAGTAGTTTAAATACAGTAGTGGATTACTTTCTAATAGATTACTCGCCAACACTAGCGAGTCTGTCTGTCTGTGGTTTCCATGTGGTCACGCTAGCTAGCCCATTAGCGCTAACGACTGACCCTCCCCACCCCCGACTCCATATCTCCCCCTCCGCCCCCCAGGCTCCATCAACCTGCCGGCCGTGGCCGTGGGGATGCTTGTGGGCGGAGTCATCATGAAGAGGGTGGGGCTCTCCCTGAAGACCATCCCCCGCTTCTCGGTGGTGATGCTGACCACCTCCACCCTCCTCTGCGTGCCGCTCTTCTTCATGGGCTGCCCCACGCAGCAGGTGTCCGAGGTCAACCACTACCAGGTCGGATCGTACGGGTGAGTGTGAGGGCGCACGCCACCAGGGGGCGCTGCGAGGCGTGGGTGGCTTTTGATGAGACTGAAGTTCTGACGCTGTGATTTTTAAAATGTTTCTTACTGTTCATTTGTTTCCTTGCCCCCAGCTCTCTGTCCTCGTGCTCCTCCAACTGCTCGTGTCCCTCCAGCGCCTTCAACCCCGTGTGCGGCTCCGACAACATCGAGTACATCTCGCCGTGTCACGCCGGCTGCACAAACTTCACCAAAGACCCCAGCAACAGGGTGCAGGTCAGTGCGCCCCCTACAGGCGACCGCTCCCTCCTTTCTTTATGCCAGTAATGTTTCCTTGGAGTGTCCAGGTTGAGATCAAAGATTTTTGTTTGTCACGTCACGTTACATGGCAGTGAAATGTTGGTGTGGCTGAACCCGATGTGATTGATCGTGCGAGGAATCGAGCAAGTGTGAAAAAAAAGAGTTTAAAAAGTGGCAAGTTAAATATAAGTTTTACAAAATACAAAGTTAAAAAGGTTAAAAAAGTGGAAAGTACAGATAAGGGTGTTTGAAGTGTTATGCAATACTATACAATATAACAATATAATTACTTGCAACCACTAGAATGCAAAGTATGACACGATACCATTATACACGTATATATAGATAAATGTATATAATAGTATATATAGATCATGAATCAACCTTCACCCAAGGCAATGGGTAGACACCTGAAATGTCTACATGACTGTTTTTATTATTCTAATTGTAACACGAGTTTTTTAGTTATTAGTTAGTGTATTTATTATCTTCCTCATTATAAGCAATAGGACATTTAATAAACACAGCTTTCTTTCTCCTCAGCTTCGCTTTGGGAGCGCTCCTATGATATATGATTGTGGGCTTAGAGGCAAATTAATGTTCAGTATAGAGAATAATTCCTTTTGAATCCCCCAACAACGATTTGCAATGATTTTCAACTTTGGGCAGTCCCAAAAAGATGAGTTGTTATTATTTATTAAACGATTTCCGTGTGACTTTATAACAGTCGTCCTATGGATTAGAGGACAGGAAATCTTAGCCAATGTTAATATTAGTAATCAACCTAAATCAGCTTGTTTCCACTGTCCCAGGGTTGGGGTTACATTGAAGTTTTCTTCTTTGAGTGTCTTGTTTCCAAGTCAGAAATACATGTTTTTAAAAAAACAAAACGGATACTGTACATCAATCAACAGAGATTTGACTTGAGATGCTGTAGTGTGAAAGTGTGAGGCCTTTAGTCAAATTATCCTGGTTGTGTGTCTGTGTGCAGCTCTACACCGACTGCAGGTGCGTCTCCGGCACTCGGGCCGAAGCCCGACCGATGCCGTGCCCCAACAGCTGCATGCACCTCCTCATCCCCGTCATGGTGCTCATCTCGGTGGCGTCGCTCATCGCCTGCTTCACCCACAACCCGCTGTACATGATGCTGCTGCGGTAGGTTGGCCAGACAACACAACTTGAAGAACCCGTGTTGTCGTTTGTGGCTCACTTCTCCTTCCTCTCAGGTCGGTGGCCTCCGAGGAGAAGTCCTTTGCCATCGGGATTCAGTTTCTACTGATGAGAGTTTTAGGTAAGAGAGGACCTGGAATCTGACTCCTTTAACCGTCTTCATTCATTTGTTCTGATTGCTGTTTCTATTCTCTGAAAATGTTGCACTTTTGAGATTTTACGTGAGGAAGGGTAGTGTGTGTTTCTGGATTATTCTCTCCCATCTTGTTTGTTTAGTTTATTTCGATAAGTGAAAGAGAAGAAAATGAAAATGAAAAAGTAATGGCACAGTATTGGGAAGACATAAAAATAAAATTACAAAAACCTGAAAAATGAAAACAACACTCCAAATAACTTGTCCAGGGTGTCACCCTGCCTTCGCCCTAAGACAGCTGGGATAGGCTCCAGCAGACCCCCGTGACCCTGAATAGGAATAAGCGGGTATAGAAGATGAATGAATGAAATCTTCCCGTGACCCTGAATAGGAATAAGCGGGTATAGAAGATGAATGAATGAATGAACACTCCAAATAGGAGTGGGAATTCAAATGCATTTAATCCCACCTCATCCATAAATTAATCATATACTGTTGTTGGCTCCCAAATCAATATGAAGCTGTACATTAATTTGTTCATTGTGCTAGCTCTAATAAATTACCATAATCACAATATAATACTCATCCTCATAAGAAAATGAATTATTCACGATATTATATAATGTGTAGACTCTAAAATATATAATATAACAATAATATGTTATTCCAATAGTATACTTAGTGTACTTCTGCTTTACATTCAGATTCGGGTGCAAAAACATCACTTTTGCACATTAAATTGGTTTGCGGCGTTAATCTTTGTCCCCGAGTGTTTGCTGCACTGCCCTCTGGTGGCCGCGGTGACGACCTACTGTACATACGCTTGTTTTGTGTGTGTGTCGCCCCAGCCTGGCTGCCGGCTCCGGCTCTCTTCGGCGTGGCCATCGACACGTCATGCATCTGGTGGAGACACGTGTGCGGGAGGAAGTTCAGCTGCGGTTACTATGACAACAACCTCCTGAGGAACAGGTGACGACGACGACGACGACAACGCTCCCGCTGCTGCTGGTGATTTCCCCGGATGTTTCATTTATTAACTCTTTGCCTCTCTGCCACCGGCAGGTACATGGGGCTGCAGGTGGGCTACAAGGTCATGGGCGTCTTCCTGCTCATGATGCTGGGCTGGAAGGTGAAGCGCACGCAGGAGTACAGCCTGGAGAAGAGGCCCGAAGGTCTGCTGTGACCTGGTGGACACTGCAGGAACTACACCACAGTCATCCTCTTACTCCTTCTTATTCGTCGTCTACCCACACTGACCCACATTGACCTCCCTCTCAGGAGATCCTCTCCTCTTCTTGGTGCTTCACTGGACAGTTTTCCTCACAGGAGTATTTAGGAAGACTTTTTTCTGAAATTATGTCAATAATCTCATTAATCTGCTGTAAGAGTGAGAGTGGAAACTCCCTGTTGAGCCCCTGCTCCACTGGCCAAAAGACGTCGTGAAGTCCCACTACTAATCGGCATTTGGTGGCAGTGGAGCAGGCTCACCGATAACGCGGCGAACAATCGGCTCCGATCGGCTTGCGGTGGAATTGGGACACCCGCGACATCATCGCATTTTTTATTTGTTTTGTTTTTTCTGAAATGATGTCAATAATCTGATTAATCTGCTGTAAAAATGAGAGTGGAAACTTCCTGTTGGAGAGGAGTTCAAACGGAGGGAGGGAACATATCCTGCGTTCTGCCTGGTTCTCTAACGGAAGGAACCCAGCAAGGTTCCTACTTCCTGTGGGAACATGTTCCAGTTATTGGTTATTAGCTTAATATTTAAGTTAATTTTTTAAATGGATATTTGTCTCATACAGAGAGACGCACGCACGTATATATATATATATATATATATATATATATGTATATATATATACACATATATATATGATCACATATCACGCTCGATGTAGTCGCAGTGCTAATTGATTGTCGGATAACAATTTTTTTGTAAATTGAATTTACGGTTTACAGATTTGTTTTTTACAAATTTGAAATGTGTGTTATTCTTGCTTCTTGCATCAGAGTCATGATCACTTTTTGTATTTTTTGTATTTTGTTTTACAGTAGCATTTTTTTTAATGTAAGAATTTATATCCGTTAAAATAAATGCAGCACAATTAACCAACATTATGCATAGGGGTGTGAAATTATCGCGTTAATCGCGATTAATTAATTACATGCCTATTTAGAGCGTTATGTTTTTTAATCGCTTAATCTATTTTGTTAATCTCTAACTTTATTGTTGGGGGTAGTTTTTTTTTTAAATCATAAAATCCGTGTTTGTGTGGTGGGCTTCTTGTGCCTGTGTTGTTAGGGGCGGAAAACAAAGGTGTGTCACACCTTGAAGTGGACATTGATTGGCTGTCATTGTGTTTGGGCTTATTTAGCATACGATGATAGGCTCCCATTGTAGTTGGGCAGACAAGGGGAGGAGCGGTGAGTAGTGGAGAGGAGGAGTGAAAATGGAGGAGCGCGTGAAAGTTGCTGGTCCAGTGAATGGGAATTTTACGTTTAAAAAAACGCCCTAATGGAACGATTGATAAAGGTAGAGTCATTTGTGTTCTTTGCAAGAAGGAGTTTGCTTACCACCGAAGCAGTATAAGTTTGGCCTATCACATTAACACAAAGCATCTTTGCCGCTAACGTTAGCGGCAAAGATGCTCCCAATTTGGCGAGCCACAGCAACACTCTTCGCCAACCTAAACTCGTGGATAACACCCCGCGCATCTGCGACCGAGAGGCTGACGAACGTTCTTGCCGAGTGGATAGCGATGAACTGCAGGCCGATAAACATCGTGGAAGATGAGGGGTTAACAGAGGTGCTGCAAACCGCGTCCAATGACCCACTATACAAGCCACCGTGCAGAGCTGCAGTGACAACCAAAATCAGCAAGATGTACGAAGGTGAAAAAAAAAAAGAAACTTGAGATTTTGGTGGAGGATTCGCCCAACTGCAATGCCATAACCGGAGATCACTGGACCTCAGCTGGTCACCACAGCTATTTTGGGGTGACAGGTCACTTTATCAATAATGAAATCGGAGACCAGGCACTTTGCTGATAAATGCGCCACACAGTTCCTCCAGGTGGCAAATGACTGGGGAATTGAAACCAAAATATCCACCATTGGTACAGACAGTGCAGCAAACATGCTGGCTGCCACGAGAGCCCTTCCATATGAGCACATTGCCTGCAATGGCGATTTTAGATTGAGATTTAAAATTAGATCAATTATCCGTAGATCACAATCAATTAATCTCTCAATTTTTTTAATCGCTTGACAGCACAAATCATGCAACGTCTCTGTGTTTAAAGATGATGGTGGGTTTAGCCCTGTGTTTGCAGCCTCCTGCTAAGACTGACACTGAGCTGGACTTTCCTTCCTCGCGTTTGGCAGGGGAAAAAAAATCAAGGCGGTCTCAGAGGACAGCGCGAACACTTGACTGGAGGTGTGGTCACTAACCTTGGAGGGGCATCAGTGCCCTTTGTGATGTCACAAAGTGGCGGAGTTTGAGAGCTGGGTGTTTTAGCACACACTTTGTGAAGAGTTGAGGTAGAGGAGGCAGCAAAGGGTGCTTTTTTCCCCTCAGTTCTTGGGAGTTCACTGACAGAGACGCAGCTTATTGGCTGCAAAGTGAATTTCGGATCATGTGACACCTGCCGGATGTGGTAGTTCTGGAGAAGTGAATCGGTGTGTGTGTGTGTGTGTGTGTGTGTGTGTGTGTGTGTGTGTGTGTGTGTGTGTGTGTGTCTGACTCGCCGGAGTCAAGAGTCTGTCCAACGAACCCAGCTCCCTCGACTCCCTCGCCTCTCATGACGTCATTTCATATCACGACTGTCAGCTCGGCCCGCGGAGGAAAGCGAGAGGAGAAGCCGCGCATGCGCAGAAGCGGCGAGCCGAGCCCAGCCCGGACTTCAGTCAGCGAGCGAGCGAGTGAGTGAGTGAGTCAGGGAGCGGCGCGGTGCGGCAGGCAGCGGCACAGCGACCCCATCACGGACACACACCGACCGGAAGCTCCACTCCAGAAAGAACCGGAGCCGGTGGAGACTTCAGACTGTCCTCGGCTGTCCACACCCCCCTCTCCTCCTCCTCCTCCTCTTCCTCCTCCGCCTCCTTCTCCTCCTCCTCCTCTTCCTCCTCCTCCTCCTCCTCAAACATGTCCGTGGGAAGCGACTTTGGAAACCCGCTGAGGAAATTCAAACTCGTCTTTCTCGGGGAACAAAGCGGTAAGTCGCTGCGTCTTATTCCGCCGCGAAGTTCACTTCCGGTCGGCGCGCGGTGCGCCGTGAACTCGATGCACCTGCTGCTGGTCTGGTCAGCGTCGGCAAGTTCAGTGTGTGTGTGTGTGTGTGTGTGTGTGTGTGTGTGTGTGTGTGTGTGTGTGTGTGTGTGTGTGTGTGTGTGTGTTTTCCGTCAGTCTGGGTTGTGTTTCGATTTTGCCCCTTTTAGTCTCCCACTGTGAACAATTAAAGGCCGGTTGTGTGTTTTTCGGGGTGTAAAGGGTGTCACATGTTGGGTTCCGGATCCACCGGCCAGGGAGAGACTTCGGGTCGGACTGAGATGCGTTGGTGGAACCAAGTTGGTTGATGTGTGTTGTTGTTTTTGTTGTTGTTGAGACACACCCATGTTGCAGGTTGGAGTGTGTGTCCAGGTTCTGCTGGTTCTGCTGGTTGACCTCGATGTCTCCTCACTGGCCCCAGGTCAGTTAGTTCCTCCTTGCACCCCGAGGTGGACAGGATGGGAGTTAAAACTGCGTTGTTGTTGCAGTTGTTGTTGTTGTTGCTTTTTGTCTGTTTACAACCTGAAACAATCAATCACTCTTAGTCCAGCGCTTCAATCAACTCCTATTGATTATCCAGTTTAAATGGATCACGTGTCTCTGGTTGAGTGCCTGGGATAAACCCAAGCAGCTCTTGTATTCGGCCAAAATTAGCACACAAAGCTAAATAAAAGTCTGCTTGTACTATTGTAATGAGAAAGAAAAATGCTCAAGTATATTTTCCTGGCTTAAAGTAGCAAAATATTGAGTCAAAATTTGCAACTGTTGTGGTGGCAAGAGGTTCTAACAATAAACATCGTAGACGTTTGTTTATCTCCAGGCTTCCGTTTTTGTTGAAACTCGATTAATATGCACTAAAACTGCATGACCTTTCCGTCCTCTGGATGACTTTGACTTTCTGTCACTCTAGAGTTTGACCCTCTTTGAATTTCTATCTCTATTGCTTCACACAGTCCCGGTGATCTACATCTCTCTGCAATGACCTGTGTCCACCAGAGAGGGCACCAGTTCTCAAATTAGCACCAATAGGAGAAAACAGTCAGTATGATACCGGAAGTTGCCCCACCAATCGATATCTATCATCGCACAATGAGCAAAAAAAAAAAAAAAGCATTATTTGGATAATCTTCTTTCTTTGAAATTTAAATATTTGGATTTTTTTGTCTTTTTATTTGCTCGTCACCAAAACTCTATGTTGCACTTTTAAAATTGTGATTGATATAGTCGGTGTTATTAAGTGTGAAGACAGCCGCTCACTGGCAACTCCTTCCAATAGTGGACGTGGCCCTGCCTCCCCTACCAGCCAGTTTCAGCCCCACATGCAGCTTCTCTTCTCTTCTCAGAAGAGCCTTTTGTTTTCGTGCCTCTCTGATAATTAACGACGGTTCTCACACTCGGCGCATTACCCGCTGACATCTCGCTAATTACGCTAGCTGCAGAGTATAAGGCTCGAGGCTAATCGAGGTGGAAGGTTTGTTGTGAGTTTTGGGGGGGAAGTGGGCGTGGCCTAGCCGCTGTCTATCACAGGGTTGGTGGCCCCATCGTGCTGTTTTCTGGGCCTCTGCAACAATCCTTTCCTTCATCATTAATGAATAAACGTTCACTGCTGGATTCCAGCGGGTCAGGAGGGGGGCGGGGCATGAGGGGCAGTTCCCGCCGTGGCTCTGGAGGTACGGTTCCACGTTCCTGTGTGTCTCTTCTTCAAAAAAGTGGTTCCCAGCAGCAGCAGCAGCAGCAGAATGTTAAACGAGTCGACAGAAAGTGGCTCCTCCCACTTGCTTCTTCTCTCTTTCACTCTCGAGCTGCTGCTGCTTCTCTGCACAAAAGAGTGGCTGTGTCTCAATTCAGGGTCTGCATCCTTCGAAGGAAGCATCCTTCGTCTGAAGGAAGCGTTCTCCGAAGGACCCGGCTGAGAAGGACGAACCAAAACCCGCCCCACCGGTAACCACATGGGACGGTCTAGCCTTCTGTGTATTTCCTGGTTGCGTCACCGCCGGTCCCTCCTGCTGGCCAACCCCTGAAGTGACGTTTTTATAGCATCAAGCTAACCATTGGTTCGCCATCCAACGATGGCGTTGGATGTTCAAATAAGTAAAAACCCTACGTTAAAAACTGAATATTTTATGTGAAATTTCAATACTTAAATGTATACGTCATGTCTTTGCCAGTACATGCTGCTAATTTCAGCTGACTTCCCAGGATCCCAGGATGCTTTGCAGCAGCACGCAAAGCATCCTGGGATACAGAAGTACGCGAAGGATGGTAGCGGTGCATCCTTGGAATAGGCTAAAAGAAGGGCGCATTTTCGAGGGCGAATTTGGAGCGCCCTTTGGACTTTTGGGAATTGGGACAAGCCTTCGCGCAGTGCTATGACGCAACTGGCCTTCAAATGCATGCTTCGAAGGATGCAGACCCTGAATTGAGACACAGCCAGTGTCTGTCTGGCTGGATGGATGGATGGAGTTCAGCGCTGCCAGGAGGCCAATCCGCTGATTCCAGAGTCGACACCGGCCCACACTGCGGGCCGGAGGAGGCGGGAGGTGCGGAGCCGTCGAGCAGGTGGAGCCTCAGATTAGCGCTCAGAATTTATTGGGTCAGCGCTGTTTGGCCGAAGGCAATGGAACAAATACTGCATGGTACTTTGTAAAAGCTAATAGTTGGATGTAATCCCATTCTGACTCACCTCTTCCCCCCCCTCTGCCCCCCCCCCCCCCCAAAAAAAAAAAACACAACAGAGAGAGAAAACGTTGGCTGAGTTCAGCATCCGTTCAATAGCGCTGCCGCAATAATAGAAAAAACAAGATAAAAAAAATATAAGCGCTGTCTTCCGCTGCACAGCGATCGCTATCAGGCATCGGAATAGTGCTGACTCACCAGGCCGCCGCCACCACCGGGGCTGCAGTGCCCAACCAGAGGGAGGCGAGCACAGGCGGCCTCTCTGCCGCGTCACTCAGCATGTCGCCAGGAAACGGCCTTCCGGGGAAACGACACTCTGAGTCTCAGTGAGTGAAGGCGAGAAAGACTCAGATGGAGATATGTCGTTTTTACACACACGGCCCGAGCCAAGCCGAGCGGGCTGCAGGTGTGCGTAAGAGCAGCTGCAGCAGCAGCTGTTGCAGTTACAGCCGCAGCGGCAGCAGCTTCTGTCTGCACTGATTCTGCACACCGACAGGAAACGCATGCTGCAAAAGCAAGAACCTTTCTGCAGTTCTCTTGCAGACACCATTGCAAGCAAACTTCCAGAGAAGCTTGGATTTTCTGAACTTTTGCATTTCAAGAAGAAGGGAAAAAAAGGAGGAGAAGAAAATACCCATGTTTTCCCATAATTATTATTTTGGCAAAATCCCCACAGCAGATCCAGGAGTTTATTTTACACTGTCTTTAGTGTAGGAAGCTAAAGCTAACGCGTTAGTTTTCAAACGAAACAAATTTGGATTTTCCATTTTTTGAAATGGTTAAAATCCCTCAGAATCCCTCTAAACTGACCCTCTCAGATGTCTTTTGTTCTTTGGAAACCATCAAATCGACCCCTCTATGTCGATCCTTCTTCTTCTTTCTCCTCTAATGGACGGACCTCAGCTTTGATCTGCTCCTGATCAGCTCAGCTGCCCATTGATCGGTGCAGCCGATCGATGCTGTTCTGTCGCTAGTGCCGTCTTGGTGAAATCACCCCCCACACCTCCCCTCCACCTTGTGTGTCTGAGCTGGGAGACCTGTCCTGACATGGTGCTGCTGACACCCGGGTCGGCCCAGCTGCTTCCAGGAGGAGGCGGCACCTGTTCCAGCAGATAGGGAGGAAGGGAACCAGATGTCGTTTTTTTTTGTTGTTTTTTTAATGTGTGATATCAGTCTCTGATATCACGGCAGACGGCAGGGTTGTGATCTTCTTCCTTGTGGTTTCCGGGTGGAGTCAGCAACAGACCAACTCGGTTGGCCGCTGTCAGTTGGCCGACCTCTCATTCTCTCATTGGTGCCGAGCTCTCGTTAGCTTTTTAAAGTCCCAGTGATTGTCACGTCCCCATGAATGTGAAATCCGTCGAAAAGTGCTCACAATCATATGCAGTTAATGAAGACACAATGAATTCAGTTGGCTCTCGTTAGCAGCGAGCTCTCCTTAGCGCCCAGCTCTCGTTAGCACCAAGCTCTCGTTAGCGTCAAGCTGCCAGCACTGCAGCGCTGCACTTCAGGAGGCCGTTGAAACATCTGGGGCTGTAAAAAAAAATGCACTGCAGCAGAATGGGGCTGTGTGTTTTTTTTTTTAACCAATCAGAGTCTGGCTCCTGATGGACTTTAAGTGGAAGCAGCTGCAGGTCGGCAAAAACAGACTGTTGGTACGGTGTTCTCTGCTACCTGCTGAGTTTCCTTGTTTGTGCGGCAGCAGGAGATGAGCGTCCACGTGCTGGATATGTCTCTCTCACGTCCCTGAAGATGCTCGAACATACTGACTAGACTAAAAATAAAACTGTTGAGTTACACGTTCTTGTCTCTTCTTCCCTGTTTTGTTTAAATGAAAATATCTGCTCTCTCTCTGGAGGCGTGCAGGAGTAGTGTTTTTTTTGTTTTTGTTTTTGTTGCTGCCATAGGAAACGGCCAGCATTGGAGGGGAGGATTTGGGCGGCGCCTCGGCTGAGTCGGCGCCGCCCCCGAAGGCCCAGCGGAGCCTCCTTTACAGTCTAACTGGAATAAAGCAAGATGTGAATAAAGATGTGTCTGAATCAGCTCAGAAAGGAGGCGCTGTTTAAATCTGGATGCCCTCTGAAAAGCTCCCGTCTAGTGGATGATGTTTCTCACTGAGTCTTCCAACTTCCTGGATCTTGATCTTGGAAGTCCTGCAAGATTCCATATCGTAATACTTCTTCAAAACTGTTTTTTTTGTTTTGATGTTGGCATGAATAAAAGTATTTGATAAATACACTGGATGAAGTCCCCGGCTGTCATTTACCTAGCGTGGGAGGAGCCTGGAGGCTGCCTCGGCCCCTCGCTGCTGTAGACTCCTGCTACCTCCTCATTAATTGATGACTATAAATGATGATGATGAGTTCAGTGACGCTCGGGAGCGTTCAGCGCTCCTGGACTGCAGCGGCTCGTATATATCGTCAGGTTGAGGTGCTGTTGTGCTGAATCCCACCCCGCTCCCGGGGGAGAGTGGAGGCAGGTGGAACATCGATCAGTCTGAGTTTTAACCTGGTCGGGGGGGTCTTAGTGTCCGCGGACTGAGACATGAATCGCCGCTGGAGGAAGTTCAGGTGGTGGAGACGGCTAATAAATGTATCATCAGCATCATTCTGCAGATGTTTGATCCCTCTCGGCCTCCTGAAACACTGGATGGTTTGGCACCGGACGTCAGCCGGTGAAGGTCTCTGACCGACCCTGAAGCTGTTGGAATATTCACAAGGATATTGATGCTGCAGTGACTAACTCCTATTTTGAGCCTTTGCTAGCTGATGGAGTATTGTTTAGGCATGCACTCTCTCTCTCTAAACTTGAAATAACAAACCATTACCGTCTTCTTGTAGGTTCACAGTGCGATTCATTTCCAATTCGTTCAAGATTCAAGTCGACGTCAAACAGCCAAAATATGTTTGCTTCCCTTCTCAGCGTCCTGGGTAACATGATTCATAGAATTGTAGCACCTGCGATAACCCTGATCTTCCACCAAAATTCTTGTTTGACTGCCCCCTAGTGGCTCGGAGGGACCCAGCACAAAAAAGACAAGTTGAGTCTGACAGGACAAGTCAGGCACGCGATATTCCCCGCGATAATATTTTATATATGGCTCGGCCTCGCTGAGTTATACTCTGCCATAACTTAGATTGTGATAATACTTGTAATGTTTTTATAAATAATTAATAATTTTATAAAATATTTATAAAATATTATCACCACCTGCTTCGTTAACGCCTGTTAAATTAGAAGTAAAACTCGTGTGACTTCACCGCTGGACTCAGAAACTTGATTTATCCGACTCCAACTAGCAGAGGCAACATGACAACTGATGTTCTTTGTTGGTTAAACTGGACGATCTCATCCCTTCGCTAACTGGAGTCGCTTTCCGGAGACGGAACCACTGGCTGCTCTCTGGGGTTCAGAGCCGGGGGAGACTTTTAGTTGATATTAATGAAGGCCGTCTGAGCGGATGCATATATTTCATTTATTTAATGATTCTAAAAAAGCAGCATTGATCGTCTCACTATCTGGTGCAGTCCAGTCAACCAGGAGGCCTCCGGCTGCACCGACGAGAGGCCTCAAACTCTCCTGAAAGCCTCGGCCAGCTCCTCCGACCATCATTAGCTGCAGACGTAATTAACAAGCTGTCGGCACCGATAGACACCGATAGACACCTGATAGTCTGGAGGCAGGAAATGAGGAAAGCGGCGGCCCTGTTTCCTGAGGAGGAGCAGGAGGACGAAGAGGAGGAGGAGGAGCTGGAGGAGGAGATGCTATTTTTATTCCTGCAGCCCCGGAGCTGCCGCCGTTTGAGAATTTAAACATTAAAACGTCAGCGGCCCTCTGGAGCCAAACAGCAGATAGATGCTCCTCTCTCTCTCTCTCTCTCTCTCTCTCTCTCTCTCTTCCTCTCTCATTCTCTGGGCAATTGGTGACGCTAGACGTGTGTGTGTGTGTGTGTGTGTGTGTGTGTGTGTGTGTGTGTGTGTGTGTGTGTGTGTGTGTGTGTGGAGGCTGCCGCCGATATCTCTCTGAGTGCCGGGAGCTCGGCGACTCCGGGCTCTTCGCCATCCGCCGGCTCTAAAAGCAGAGCTCATGAATTATTCAGAGATGGTTGGTGAATGGGCGTGTCCTCGCTGGAGTTTGTCCTGCAGGTTCCTCCTCACCCCGCCCCCCCCTCCCACCACCTCCAGCCCTCCGCTGCACGTGCAGACGTCTGTCTAGTATCACAAACATCATTTTTTTCAAAGAGATCGATGAACCTCTTGGTGTTGGTTGATGCTAATTCCAAACAGATTTTTCATATGATGATGATGATGATGATAATGATGATGATGATGATGACAAAATGTCATCAGCATCATCAGCATCATCATCATCATCAGCATCTTTGAAGTTCCTCCTGCTGCTGCTGCTGCTGCTCTGCAAATCAGGAGTTAATCAGCTGGGAGATGTCGACATCTGTGCAGTTTTTCCCAACAGGTCTGCAGGTGTTCAGGTCTCCTGGTCTGGAACCTGCCCACTGACAAAACTGCCTTTTGTCTGTCTGTGGGTTTTTAGGTCAACAGAAACTCGAATTGAATTGAATTTATGGCAGGAGTTGGGTCGACGGTGCTCTGGCTTTATTTTTTTTTCTTATAATCTTCCTACTGAACATTTTCTGGAAGCTAATTATGAGGTGGGCGTGTGCAGGAACAGTACGCACCGGCCGGCCGAGTCCCGGGACGGCGAGTCCTGGAGCTGGAGAGCCTGCAAGCATTGAGCTCGTGTTGCTGCGTCCTTAATTACCGGACGCTTTTAGAAATGTGCTGAAAGGCTGAAAAATCCTGTTGTGAACCCGGTGGAGGAGCTGAAGTCTTTCCAGGTGAAACCTGAAGCCTGCAGCAGTAGTCTGACTTGAACTCGGGCTGCTGACCTGCCCTTTGGCAAGGCATCTGATTCAATCTGACCCCTGAAGCTGACCCCATCTGACCCCTTCACGCCCCGTCTGGTTTCTCTGCTGCTCCGCCTTGCCGCAGCACTTTCTTTTCTTTACCAGTGGGGGCAGCAGAGGGTCTCAGGCTGGTTTATCAGCGTGTTTGTGTTTGATTCGTGTTTGCAGGCTGAAGGAAATTCACTCGCAAGCCATCTGCTGTTTGCTTTCCTCCTGTCAGCTGCTGCCAGGCCTGATGAACAGGTGCACAGACGCATGAGTCCACCAGTCGCTCGTCACGGAGCGAGCGCAGCTTCTCCCGCTCGGTTGGGAAATATTCTCTCCGCCTGTCGGAGCCAAAGGGACCCACGGCTTCGTCCGGCGAAGGTGCAGCTCCACACGCATCCGCTTTATTTTTATCTCTCCGCTTGCGAGCGGAGCGGCCCCGTGCTCTGATTGGCCGTCGGGCTCCCAGGGGAGATTCCAGCATGGCCGTCGCCAAGTGGCCGGCAGCAGGTTTACCTGCTGGGCTGCAGGGGCCTCATCCTTTGTAGCGTGCGTGCGTGTGTGTGTATGTGTGTGTTTCATGATTTTGTGACTTTCTCGATGTTTTGGAAATCCCAAAATTCGAAGTGAAAAAAAAATGAGCCCTTTGAAGAAACTTTAATTTCAATATAGTTGTTTTCATGTTGACAATGGAAGTCTGACCGAATACTACCATGACTACTAGTCATATAGCATCATAATGGCCAGTTTATAGTGAAGTATATCTACTCTAATATACTATATGACAATATATTGACTACTTGATTCATGCCTTTCCCAGTTGCGTGTGCAAGAAAGTAATACATATGTATGTTTTATGCATGTATCTGTGTGCATGTAAAAACATTTTTATATATATATATATGTATGTGTGTGTATATATGTGTGTATATATATATATATATATATATATATATATATATATATATATATGTATGTACATGTATACATGTATGTAAATGTACAGTATGTATGTACATACATACTTTACATACATACATACATACTAGTGTTGTCATGATACTGGATTTCAGACTTCGATCTCGATGTAGCGCCGATACACCGATATTACGGAGAAGTCATCGTTTTTCATTTTCAGTATTGAAAGAATATCGATATATCGATATTTTTGACAACACTAATACACACATACAGTCATTTCTGTTTTGTTTTTTTCTTCTTTGCACATTTCGGAAGCGTTTTGTTTTGAATTTCTGCTCCCTAAACGTTGCGATTTTTTTGTTGAGCAATAATTTGGAGTGCAGGTATAAACTGTCTTTGCTGGAGCAGAGGTTCATGAACAGTCTGGAAGCCTGAAGTAAGCGACCGTCCGAGTCACTGTGACTTGAACTGCTCAAATGAGCAACAGGCAGCCGACTGGACGCCGACCGTCTCCGACCTTCAGATCGGCGTTAAATTGCACTTTAAGCCGCTAAGAGCCGCCTGATGAGGCGTCTGCGGACGGAGCTCAGCGGGCGACGGTGCTCCGAGTGCAGCAGTGGGTGGCGTTGCCTCCTGCTCCTCTTCCTCCTCGTCGGCGCTAATTGGCCCTCGTGTTGCAAAACCTCGCAGCGCACACAAACTCTTTGAAGCGCCGCGGCGAGCGGAGAGTCATTAAAACTGGGCGGTAGCCGGACTGCTGCTTGCTACGGTAGCATCGAAGGTTTGCAGGTGTAATGTGAGTTTGGATTTTTTTTTTTTTTTTTTAAATCAACCGGAATAATTAACGGACAAAGCTGAAACATTTTTCCAACAAAATGGAAAGCTGAATGGATGTGTTTTGAGGTTTTGTTGGAAAAAAGTCTCAACAAAGTTTGTTTTGCAGGTCGATTAACTGAGTTAACTACCGGCGCTCTTGGTTTGACTAGCGAAGGTGCTAGCCACCTCATTAACTAAAACGTTTGGATGTTTTAGTGGTTGGACGCTGAAAAAGCGTCTGGTCGACTCTGATTGCTGGGCTGATTCGCTCACATCGCTGCCCCTGGATTGTTAAAGATTTAAACACCGCGTGATGTAACAGCGCGAGTGAGCGAGGCCGTTCGTCCTCGCTCACCTCGGCCGCCTTGGCTACGTAACAGGGCGGGGGGGGAATGAAGTCAACGCTGCTTCCTGAATTATTGCTGAAACGTCGCAGGGAGTGTTTTTTTTTTTTTTCTTCTTCTTCCAAAGTGACGATGTGACGCAGGAGAAAGTAGGTCGGTGAGCGTGTTGCAGCCAATCAGCCAATCAGCCAATCACAGGGCGGCGTCTCAGTTCATCTCGGCCACGACTGTGTCATTCTCACTGACCCACCTGCTATTATGTTTTTGTTTTTTGCGGCGATCGATTGATCGATCGAGACACCTGAACTGATGGACTGGAATTCAATCTGCTCTCAGTTGGGGACAAACTCCTCCTCTAGCAGGAAGTTGGCTAAAGCACAATTGGACTGTGATGGCCTGATGACTGATGTGTAATCAGTGACGCTGATTCATTTTTTCTGTTTTTTTGCCATGATTTTATTTTTTTTTTTCTAAAATGAAATACGCAACTCAAGTGAATACTGACCAACGCACGAGTCCTGCACAGCGCCGCAGCGTCTCGCACAGCCTCGTCGCTCGGCCAGGATAGAGAGAGAGAGAGAGAGAGAGAGAGAGAGAGAGAGAGAGAGAGAGAGAGAGAGAGAGAGAGAGAGAGAGAGAGAGAGAGAGAGAGAGAGAGAGAGAGAGAGAGAGAGAGAGAGAGAGAGAACTGTCTGTCCCCGAGCTGTGACGCTCTGAGACGTGACTCAGAGGGAGGAGGGGGTGACGTGTGTGTGTGTGTGTGTTGGGTGCGGGGGGAGGTGCTGTGTCACGCTGTTCCGTGCATGAGTCAGCAGCTAGTACACCTCCGTCCACACACACACACACACACACACACACACACACTGATGGACACAACCAGAAATCGGTCTTGTCAGTGCTGCTGTCAGTGCTGCTGTCAGTGCTGCTTTCAGTGCGTGTGTCCTGATTGGCTGGAAGAGCAGGAGTTGTGTCATCTATCATCAACGTGCGACGTTCACAACAACGCAGATGAAACCGCTGTGGTCGGGGGCGGAGCCTGTCTGAGTGGGCGTGGCCACCGCTGCCACCACCTCTGATTTATTTTATTTTTTTGTTTAAACTTGAAGGTGTCTTCATGCTGACGCACTGCTGCGTTTTACAGTTGTAGAGGTCACCTGACTCGACCCTGGGTGGACCCCTCCTCTCCTGCCGTACACCACATCGGTTGTTGCAGCAGAATGATGAGCAGCTCAGACTTTCTTCAGTTACTGCACACCAACCAGTGAAACTTCCTGCCGAGTGTCTAAAGTAGGACAGCGGCGGCTGCGGCTGATGCGCTGATAAATTAGCATGAGGCTATTAGCATAATCAGCTGCCGTGTATCAGATTGTGCCTTGCAGATAGGAAAAGATAGACGACTGGTGTAATTAGTCGGCCTGATTAAAAAGTCCTGATATGCGGTTGGAACAACCGGTGGGAGGTGTTTACGGAGACCTGCTGGGTCTGCTGCAAACACTTTCTGCTTTTTATTTCAACAGTCAAAGAGGTTTTAACGTTAAAGATGTGCGGTTTTGCACAGCAAAGTTTGCGGAACGGTTGATAGAACTTGTCTGGTGGTCGGTGGTGTTGATTGTGAGACTAGACTGAACCAAACTCGACTAGACTGAAGTAGACTGGGCTGGACTGGACTAGACTGGACAAGACAAGACTAAACTGTCTGGACTGGACTAGACTAGGCCAGACTAGACTCAAATAGACTGGACTGGGCCGGACGAGACAAGACTGGACAGGACTAAACTATCTGGACTGGACTAGACTAGACCAGACTATAGTAGACTGAACAGATCTAGACTAGACTAGACTGATGGAGACTGGACTGGACTAGACTGAACTGGACTGGACTGGATGAGACTAGACTGGACTGGACTGGACGAGACTAGACTGATCTAGACTGGACTGGATGAGACTAAACTAGGCTAGACTGGACTGGACTATCTGCACTGGACTGAATGAGACTAAACTAGACGAGACTGGATTGGACCTGACTAGACTATCTGCACTGGACTAAAATAGACTAAACTAGACTGGACTGGACTAGACTAGATTTGACTAGACTGCACTAGACTGAACTGGGCTGTCTGCACTAGACTAGATTAAATGAGACTAGCCGCTGCTGCTGCTAAATGGAACCCAGACGAGGACACGAGTGATTGATTCCGGCCGACTTCCTCCTCAGCTGCAGAGATCCAGTCGCCCTCATTAGCGAAAATCTCTGAGGGCAACAGAGGAGGAAGAAAAAAAACTAACAGGAAACCATAAATCAGCCGTGCAGCGGCCGTCTTCCTGATGGTCATTAATTCTTACGTACAGTCGTGTTAACTGCCGCCGCTAGAAATATGAATTCCTTATTGAGTTGATATGAAATTAGTCGACCACTTCCCTGTTATTAGTCAGTCTCATCACGGCTGCGTCATGGAGCACTTTGAGCCAGTGGTGTAGTCTTAGTGTATTGTAGTGGGTGTACTCGTCACCCCTGCTGTCGGACACATCTGTCCAGCCGGGGTTTCAATTGATTTTTAGGTGTTTTTTGCGCGTCTTTTTCTTAATGTTGTCCATTTTCCTGATAGTTATATGATCTTTTTTTTTCTTTTTGGAAGTTTTGCTCAAAATTGGTCAAAATATTAAAATACACAAATCCTTTGCCCTAATGAGGTCCGTCAAAGTCTTTTGGTGCGAGTGCAGCGGAAAATAAAAACATCAAACGTCTCAAAATAGATTTCTAACACCAACCAATCGCACTGCTTGATCAACATTCATCTTCTTCTTCTTCTCCTGCAGTTGGAAAGACGTCCCTGATCACCAGGTTCATGTATGACAGCTTTGACAACACGTATCAGGTATGTGCCTGCCTGTATGTGTGTGCGTGTGTGTGTGTGTGTGTGTGTGTGGATCCAGACCTCCTCTCTGCATCTCACTCGTCATCCCAATAAACACAACGTTACTTATGCAGACGCATAGAAGCACTTATAACCATAAAATAAAACCTGTTATTGCTTTCCAAGTTAAAAAAAATCCACTAACATGCAGTAATAAAAAAAAAAAGAATTAACGATAAATCTCTCGCAGATTAGCTGCATCAGGACACCAAGTGTTGAGTTCCTCACATCAGTTTTAGCAGGTGGCTACAAACACGAGGCTAAATGACACTGCTTCCTGGACATGTTGTGAGTTTTTTTTTTTTTTTTTTGGGTGTGTGTGTGTGTGTGTGGGGGGGGGGGGGGTCATCATCACTCAAGTGAAGCTGCGGCACTAAGGTCAATTTAATATCCATCCTGAATCCTCATGAAACATGATATAATATAAGAACTTCATCTTGCAACTTAAACCTGAATGTCAGGTTGAAGTTCTGTGGACCTTCAAGACCTGCAGCTCATCTCATCACCAGCCTCCTCCTCTTTAATTGAAGTCGCCTCCCTCATTTAAAAATATATGCGAGCTGGAGAAGAACGTTTCCACCGGGAGGAACAAAAACAAAATTGGCTAGAATTTTTTTTTTCTCTTTGGTTGCCAGAGTTAATAAAGTTCTTCAGCCTTCTCACCAGTCAATCCAGTCCAGAGGGTTTGACTGGAGCTGCCGGAGTTCAAGCGCCACCCACGGGTAGACTGAGGGAGGACTTCCTCTCCACCTCACACCGGCAGGCGAGTCACAGTGGGTGTCTTGAGCTCAGGGTGGAGACCGAACACCTGACTGATGCTCTCAGTCTGAGCTGGTGGAGGAACAGAGACTGCCAGAGCTTCAGGAAGCTTCCTCTTCAATCAACCAACGGGGAGTTTTTCTCAAACTGCAATAAACACGGACTTCCTGTAGGGGGGTCTCAGCCCAAAAAGTGTCGACTTGGAAGGTTGTGATGCTGCTGGCCCTGTTGGGTTATTTCTTTTTTTCGCACGCTAATGAAGGTGCTGGGATTTTATGTGTATGCAGCAGAACTTTGTGTGGCTCTGCAGAGCTTTTCCTGCTGGTCCTGAGCTGCCTCGCCTCTCCATCCTCCACCATCCTCCTCCATCCTGTTTCTGGTGCAATTTAGCTCCAAAAGAAAAAACTGCTCAGAAGAGGCTGTGAAGCATTTCTGGACCATCACTGTGACAAAAGCTTTGGAAAGCTCTGCGCAGCTTTGGAAAAAAATACCCTTGTTTTCATGCAATTGCACCCGGATCAATTGCTGGATTCGCTGACATCTTGACATCAGCTGCACTTCAGCCTTGATTTCGAACCTCTCTCCTCCCCCTCCTCCTCGTCCTCCTCGTCCTCTTCCTCACCCACCTCCTCCGTCGATGACGTCGTCCTCTCAGCTGGAGGTTTCCGCCAGAAAAACACACGTATTACAGGATCGACCTCAGCAGAGAATTTACAGAATCAACGTTTATTTAAAAGGAAGAAGATGCTGCAACTGTCCTGCAACTAATTCCCAGCTGGGAGAGGTTCTCCACCCTTCTCCTCTTTCTTCCTCTCCCCCCTCCTTCCCCCTATTCTCTTTTCCTCCTCCTGCTCCCCCCTCCTTCCTCCCCTTGACCACTTTCTTCTCCTCTTCCCCCTTCATCTCTTCCTTGTTTTCCTCTTCTTCCTCCCCCTCCTCCTCCTCCCTGTGTCCCCTTCTTCTTCCTCTTCCTCCTCTTCTTCCTTTTCCTAGTCTTCCTCCCCCCCATCCTCCCCTCCTCCTCCTCCTCTCCCCACTTTGGCTCAGTAACACTGAGAAACTGTAACTTTCTCCGTGTTCCCACTGAGAGCTGATCTCGAGGGGCCTGTGAGTGTTCATTAAAATGCTGCTTGCATTTTCTCAGTGGGAGTGTTTGTGCTGCTGCTCGTGGGGGAGGCACCGTTCCTTTTCGTTTTCTTTCTCTTTTTTTTGCCCGTCGAGGTTGGAAACTAAGACTCTCTGAACGTGGGGCTGCAGGAAGCCTCTGGTCTGGGGAGAAGATTTATTCTCTCTCTCTCTTTCTCTCTCTCTCTCTCTCTCTCTCTCGCTCTACCCCCCCCCCTCTCTCAACCGCATCACCAGTCGCACCAGTGGTGGTTGTTTGACTTTAAGGCTCTTAGATCTGATCCTGATCCAGTTGAGCGCTCCAGAGGAGGTTGAGGATGAAGCCGACTGAGCGTGTTGGTGGTCAGCAGCAGGAGGAGGAGGAGGAGGAGGAGGAGAAGAATGAAGGGAAGGAGGAGGAGCTGGAAAAGGAGGAGGAGGAAGAGGAGGGGGAAGAGGAAGGGAGGGGTTGAGTGGCCACTCTGCTAAGAAGTAGCTGACTTCCTGGTCCAGCAACCAGCTGACAGGGGGGTCGGGTTGTCGGGATTGGAGCCCTAGAAGCTTTTGTCGGAGCTGTCAGTCACAGCAAATCAGCAGGCCGTGACGGGATCACATGTTCAGCTGCTCAACGACTCTCTGAGTCTGCTCGACCTCAACCTGTGCACCACACAACCTACCAACAGATGAAGTCTCAGAGATACTGTACATTGACAGAAATATATATATTTTTTGCAACTGGTCTGGTCACATTCTTTTCTTTGAGCATCCAACCTCCTTAAGTTGTCAGCTGGATGCGATTGGACTGGAGGAGGAACCTTGTTCTCCTGCTGCTCCTTGTCAGCCGGCAATGCACGGCCAGTGGCGGCACACAAAATCGTGGCCTACAGTGTCGTTTACAGAGCGCCACCCTGTGGCTGCAGTACCCTGGTGTTATTTCACCACTTCTTCCAGTGTCCAGGGGCAGGGGCTGGTCTCATCATGCCCCCGTTTGCTGAGCTGAGGTTCAGGGTTGCCGAGGACCTGCAGGGAGCCGCTTTGTTTTGGTGCTTGAGCATTGTGGAAGGGCGACATCTAGTGGTGGAATGCTGTTGATTTGCAGCCCCTTGCAAAACTCGCCTCACCGATGTTTAAATGGTAGTGACTCTGCCCCAAGTTTGGTGTTGGCTCTGCCCTCTCCTCCTTTATGAGCTTTTATTAGCTTTAGCATTAGCAACAGGCTGTAAACACTGGGCTAAATGTCTCTTTATTGGGAGAATAGGGGTCCATCATACTGATAATAGCTGGTTATCTGAAGATGGTAAAATCCGAACAGGCTGAGCTCAGGCTGTGGACATTTTCAAGTGAAACATTTTTTTGTCTCAGAACAGAACTCGCTGAACAGAATCCATCATCGGGACGGCATACTGGTTAAAAATGTAAATGTATTATTAATAATTTCTGCTGATCCGATCTGACTATTTCTTTCACCCTCTGCCTGAGATTCTAAATTTAAACGTTGGAGCAGAAAGACTGAGTATCTCGGTGGAAGAGGAAGCTCCTGAAACATTTCTTCGCTTTTAAAGTCATTTGAACAAATAACTCAGTGATTCCGGCCCAGTTCTGCTATGTTTTTTGGAGCAATTTTCTTTCTCTCCAAAATCCAAACAATTGATCTGAAATAACCCCAAGGGAGGAATTTGTCTCGGTGTTGGCAGCAGGTTGTACCAGCTGACACTCTGAGAAGGAAGTTAGTCCTGGAGCTGAACGACTCATTTGGCCCAACAGGAGTGAATCGCTGAGCCATGAGAGTGAAAAATGGAGGCCCAGAAGTTGAGAACGACCTTTGACTGGCAGGTTCATTGAGGTCTGTTGTGTTGTTAAGCCGGATAACATCATGGCGCCACAAAAACAACACAATCATCAAGTTTTTCCTTGTAGTTGCTGATCCGGACTCGTCCAATTAAAACATTTTCTCCTCCAAAGTCGGTGGTTGTTTTCATCCCAGCAGCCAAAACCTGAACAACAGGAACCGTTTTAATTGGACTGAAAAAGTTGGGATCTTCTCAGAGGAAAACTTTTATTTTGGGAGTTGAAATGATCCAACAGAGTGTTTGATTTTAATAATCTGTCTCCATGAGGCGGTTTGTTTAAAGCCCGAACGTTGTGTCTGGACTGGGCCTGCAGCGGTGGCAGTGGGCACGAGTTCGTCCTGGAGCTGCTGACGGACTTCCTGCCGGAGTCGCTGTTTGATGGAGACGCGCGCAGCAGACAATAAAAACACCTGGCGAGGCAACAGATGGACAGAGGAATCTAAACGTGTCGAGGACGGACAGAATTTTCACCACCGACCTCATCGTCCAGCAGAGAAGTTTCATCCGATCCAATTTCAACTTCCCTCCTTTCCCAAACACACACTTCAGACTCTTTACAAGATGGATGTGGAAACTCAATCCAACATCTTTGGGGAAATATTTTCCTTGAACGGTTCTTCAGAATCGACTGTTTGTGACGTCATAAACAAGCACTGGGTCAGTGACCACGCTTGCAGCCAGGTGCTGGCTCCGCCCTCTGGGGCCAGGTCCAACCAAAGCATCACTTTTAGCAGGAAACTGCAAACGGAGGGCTAAACTGTGTGATGCTGCTCACCTGGAGTCAGGAATGAAATAGAAAAATAAAAGTCGGGTGTAAATGTAGAGCTTTCGTGCTTTGTTTTGTTGTTTTTTTTTCCACACTGGTGTTGACGGACGTGTCATTTTTCTGTGAAACAGGCCACGATCGGGATTGACTTCCTGTCCAAGACCATGTACCTGGAGGATCGAACGGTAAGAAGGCTCACAGCTGTGAGGAGTGTGTATGTATGTGTCTGTGTATTTAGTGACTTTCTAGGTCTTTTGAAATCCCAAACTGCAAAATTCAATATGAGCAAGTTGACTGTGAATGTATGACCCTATACACTGCGAATGTCATCAGTTCACGACCATATTGGCCAGTTGATAGTGTAGTATATACACTTATTTATGATGTGTTTTTATATTGACTACTTGAGTCATGCTTTTGCAAGTTGAGTGTGCAAGAAAGCAGCAAATTGTTATTTATAGGTTTTTTTTTTGCACATTTTGGTGATAAACATTGTTTTGAATTGTTGAATTGAGATGTTGCCATTTATTGTTGATGAAAAAGAAAAGGAATTTGGAATGCTGTTATACAGTGTTTGATGAAGAAAAGGCTCGTTTCAGCCTTGAAGCCTGAAGTGACCGTGTGTGTGTGTGGTGAGCGTGTGTGAGGGGAGCCCTGTGTTTCCAGGCTCTCTGATGACCTCCGGTGACCTCAGCTCTCTCTCCCCGACCCACAGGTCAGGCTGCAGCTGTGGGACACTGCGGGGCAGGAGCGCTTCAGGAGCCTCATCCCCAGTTACATCCGGGACTCCACCGTGGCCGTGGTCGTCTATGACATCACAAGTCAGTCAATCCTTAGACTCCTCCCCCTGCTCCCTGATTGGTCGAGTTCAGCTCATCTCCTGATGTACATTCTCGTTTTTCAAGGCTGTCTTTAACTCGGTGTGTTTGGGCAGACATGAACTCCTTCCAGCAAACATCAAAGTGGATCGAGGACGTGCGGACAGAGAGAGGAAGTGATGTCATCATCATGCTGGTCGGCAATAAAACAGACCTGGCAGATAAGAGGTAAAGCAGGGTCGAACGTTTTCATGTGGTCTTTTCTTCGCTCTGTGTGTGTGTGTGTGTGTGTGTGTGTGTGTGTGTGTGTGTGTGTGTGTGTGTGTGTGTGTGTGTGTGTGTGTGTGTGTGGCACGTCCCTGCAGGTCACATGACTCCATGTGTGCATTAATATGACAGAGGTGGTTTTGATGAAACCACAAAGGTAATTCAGTTTAATGGACTTCACTGCAGCAGGTCAGAGAAATGAGATTTGAAAGAAATTACCCCCCCACCCCACCCGCGCACCCTCCAACACGGACACCATGCGCCACCTGACCCATTAGCATTCGCATTTATGCTGCTACGCAAGTCAAAGTCATTACGACGGAAGGAAGACTTAATGGGCCTCTCGCTGCCTTCAGAAGGAGAAAATGCATGTAAACCAGGCGTCTGTATAACGGCAGCAGCTGCAGCCAAGGAGAGAGGTTTGAAGATTGAAGCGGAGAGAGGAAAATAAAGTGGTAAAGCCTTGCTGAAGCAATGGATTCAAACCATTGAGGGTTTAAATGCGTGTTATCAGTGGGAGAACCTCGCTGTGGATGGAGCATCGACTGAAGAAGAAAGTCCCCAGAGAATTGCAAACACAGGGTGGCGCTCTTGGCGTCTTATGCTGCGACTTCCTCTCATTCGTGACGGGAGGAACGCGTTAATGCACACTACCGTTAAAAAACTGCAAGTAATATACGTGTTCCTTCGTTATTTTTTGGTCCGTTTTCACCAAGCGGACGTGATGGGAACGTTCTAAGCTGTTTTCAGTCAAGGGTTTTGCCTGTCTTTCGCAGTCCTGAGGCTGAGAAATGCTCTGGTTATGACGTCACCTGCTTGCGCTGAGACTTTCTGAGAGGAACCTGCTAATTATCATCATTATCATCATCATCATCATCATCAGCCGCTTTCACTCCTGTGCGTGTCACGTCTCTTTTTGAAACGTCAGCCGTCGGCCTCGTCATCTTCTGTCACTTCACAGCACCATATTCCCTCCGCTCTGCTCGTCTCTCATTTTCAGAGAGAAAAACTGCTGCCGACTGCAGTTTCAGAAACGTCTCTCTCCCGGAACTGTCAGTTAAACGGCCGCATTCACAACAGAGAGCAGGGAGGGCGACAGTTTGTTGAGGTCAAGAAAAGCTTTGCAGCAGTTGTTTGTCAGTATGAGCGGACCAATCAGGGTCCTTCCAGGTGAAAGGAGGCGGGGCTTTAGCAGGGCTTTAGCTGTGACGGAGACAGGAAGCTGCAGCCATCTTGTAAAACAGGATGTGAGGTGATCAGACTTGGAAGACTTGAAACAGTTGGAACCATCACAACTTTTTGCAAGTGGCGTTTTAGTTGAGTGAGCCTACCCCAGTTTGACAAGTTGAATGTTGTTGAATTTCCATGTTCTGGTTTTCCTCGCCGTCCCTCTGAGTCTGAGGAGAGGGGGGAAGGGGGCGTGGCTTGGCCTGGCGTGCCGGCTGGAACTCGGCTGGCCAGAAATAACCCAGAGCCGCTCTGCTGCTGCTCCGCCAGCTGGTCTTATTATGTAAATGCATCTTCAGCGCCGCTTTTTCTCCCCTCCGCTGATGAATCAGCCTCTGCAGTCTCACAATGGAGGGATTTTCATTTTTATCAGCTCCTATTTAAAAAAAGTAGAGACGTGGTGATTGTTGTTGTTGTTGTTGCTGTGTCGAACGGAAAAGCTCCTGGAGTTTTTAATCGAAGCTCCTGGTCCTAATGAACCAGCCGGCTGCTGAGGAGCCATCGGTGCAAATTGTCCGTCATTAATTCGGACTGTGCCATTTATCGCCCTCGATTAATTAAATTCGGCTAATTAGCTCCTGCGTGTGTCCTCGGAAAGCAGCAAGAGCTGCCAGTAAAAACAAAAAAGGTCCGCCGGGCTTCCTCCCCCGCCTAGGCTCCGCCCCTCCTCCTCAGGCCTCCCATTCTGTCCAATGTCTCGCAGGCAAATCAGCATCGAGGAGGGCGAGCAGCGCGCCAAGGAGCTGAGCGTCATGTTCATCGAGACCAGCGCCAAGACGGGCTACAACGTCAAGCAGGTGAGTCTCAACTGGTCCCTCCCCCTCCGAGCCCCTCCGAGCAAGCAGCAGGTTGGACGAAAGTTGCAGTTGGCAGAGCAGCTCCCTCTTGTTTGCAGTTCAAAGGTTAAGTGGGTAATGTTTTGATATTTGGAGAAGAAACAGCGACATCAAGTGGTTACATTTTATATTGCAGCGCCCACCCTCTTAATCCTCCCTCTCCCGAGCTTGCCAGTGAACTATGGTGGCCTGCGCATGCAAACACTGGGAACCTCGTCCACTTTTTTCTTTGTTGGTTTATTTGAAGACTCGAGTGTTCACCCTAAATACAACACGTGCTGTCAGGTGACCTGGATTGTCCACAGCAGGCTTCCTTAGATATGACGGTGCAAGATGGCAGCTAATTGGGACAAGACCCTTGATATATATACATACATAAATATATGTATGTATATATACATGTGTGTGTGTGTACTGTATACTGTATGTACTGTATATATATGTATGTATGTGTATATATATATATGTATATACATATGTATATGTATATATACATACACATGTGTATATGTATATATATGTACATACATACATACATACATACCGTATATATACACATATACTACATACGTGTGTGTGGAAAACCAAATTACTTTTATTGTACTGCAAGTGTACACTTTTATCAATGTATTTACGGCCAGGATATTGAACAATATAAAAATCATAAATCAGGCCACAGTTTACACTCTGGACCTTTAAGCATAGAAAATGATTGCCATTAGAAGCTCCTTAATTCATGAGCAGCTCCACCTGCTGGACGACTATGGGAAATACAGTGATGACGCAATATGGCCGCCCCCTTACATGTAGACCCGCCCCTTTAGGAATAGAAATGGTCCTTGCCGGTTAAAGATCATTCTGTCGGAACAAACGCTTGTCATTGATGAACGCGCACCATCTTATTTATTCATTTTCTTGGTTTTTCCTGTCTGTCTCCCCGCAGCTGTTCCGGCGTGTGGCGGCGGCTCTTCCCGGGATGGAAAGTGTGCAGGAAACAAGCAAAGAAGGCAGTATCCTTCCACCGCTCAATGGGAAACCATTATCTAATAACAATAATTCCAGTCTGGGCACTTTATCAATCTCTTATATGAGACGTGACAGCTCTCTTTTTGCAGATGACACCTGTTCCTGAAACCTGACGGCAGGGTTAATACATCAGGTGTCAGCCGCTCGTCCAATGAAAGCGGTTTTCTGCTCCGACAATCTCGCCGCCTGTAAGGCTGCAGCCGATGCGCGTGCGTCGACTGTCCTACAAGACCGACTCAACTCATGCAAAGACCAGAAAATTGCTCCTCGTCCTCCCCGCAGAAACACTCTGGAGGTGTTGACTCAGAGAACTTTCCATGTTTGGCTGCAGGATGATTCAGATTCTCGGCTCTGGCTCGTTAATGGCGGCATTGCCCTTCAGCTTTAATCGCAGCGGCGCCGAGTTTAGAACTCCGTCGACAATGGAGGAGAGATTTCCTTGTCACACGAGGCTTTCTGGGGGATAATCCCAGACTGCTCCCACTCCCACTCCCACTCCCACTCCCGCTCCCACTAAATCCCTGGGAAGGAGCGCAGAACTCATCTGTAATGTTTTCTCTTCAGGAAAGGTTTGAAAATACCTTTAATGTTTCTAAATTCACCTTCGCTTTATTAAGATAGAATTTGCCAGTGTTTGTCTAATACTAGCGTTAGATAAATGAATGGTAAATGCTACCATCTGGGGGTAGAAGCAGAGCACTACAGCTATGTAATGACAAAATGACAGGTCTTTGCTCCTTGAAGATGTCTTTCAACCATTTTGAACCCTTTTTTAAACATAACTGTTCATCAATGTGTTACCATTCTGGCGGAATATAATCTCGATGCTATGATTTATTGATTTATTTTATTCCGACTTCCTTAACGTTTTTTCCTCCAGTGATCGACATCAAGCTGGACAAACCGCAGGAGCCCCAGACCACCGAGGGCGGCTGCTCCTGTTAGTGATTCCTGACGACCAGAAAAGAAACAAAACATCGTTTGCACAACACGCTTGTTTACGTTGCTTCCCATCGGTTAGCCTGCAGCTGCACGTGGAGAATCCGGCTCATCGGTCGGAACGAGCAATATGTGAATTTGGGCCCGAAAGTAGACGAAAGCTGATCTGTTGAAGAAAAACTGCTGACACACTTCTCACAACGTGCAAAAAAGAAAAACTTAAAAGACCCACGAGTCATTTTTGTGGATACAGTTTTTGTTGGTAGGTAGATGACGAAGCCTCCCTGCTTTTGTTTTGTTCACTTGTTTGTTTGTTTGTTTTGTTTTTTTTATATTTTTGTATAATCAGGGAAATTTGTCTGGAATTTTTTTGAAGGAGGTGAACAATGAAGAATTACAATCAACAATTTCATGAGTGAAAATTGTTTCAGATGCTTTTGTATCCAGTAGAGCTACCTACAAATTAAGGCTAAGTAAGTAAGTAAATAGTTAAATTTAGCAATCTCAGCCGTAGCCGGAAATCCCACTGTTCTATAACCTGGGACTCGTGTTCCTGTTGTTGCACATTTAAATGGGTCATATTGAACAAAGTTTCTGAACTAATCCTGTCGTTAGTCTCAGCTGATAGCGGTGACACGGCTGCTGATGTAATCCTTTGGGGCAACTGCCACTGTCAGAATTAGGACACAGACAAACACTTTTTTTTCTCACATTGCTCACCCTGACATTGTTACTACCGAGCGAAAACACATACGGCAGTACCTAAAGGAAAGGATCTGATATGAGAGTGATACGCCTCAAAGTTAAACCATCTTCATTTTATTTTATTTTTTTTAATTTACAATGAGCACAAGTCTGAGGGGAAGGCTTGCTGGGGAAAACGCTCAGTGATGGGTTTTACAATGTAGCTTCTGATCCAACTGTCTCGTCTCAACAATCCACTCCGATTTCCAAAAGTTTCAACACCGAGCACCCCCCCCCCCCCCCACTCCCCCTCGGAGAAAAGCTGAGCTACTGGTTCAACAGAAATGATTTGAAATCAACCTTCAAACTGTCAGTGCAGAACTGTTGAACAGCAAAACACTGTTCTTTGGAAGTTGACCCAGAGGATCACATTGTGGCTGTCCGAGGTGCGTCTGAGCTTGGCTATGGCTATTTGCTAACAGCAATAGAAAAAAACCTCTTCAAAACAAATGACAGGTCTTTATTTTAGATCGTCAGGATTCAAAGCCCAGACCCGCTGCCTCATCACCACAGACCTACTGAAAACATATTTTGGGATCCATTATGTTGCGATTCAAATGGAAAGAATTTAACATTGAATATTTCTTTTTAAGCGTCTAATGCATGTTGTCCGCCTCCCTCGGTCCTCAGCGTCTCCTGTACAGACACTGCCTGGCGCCTGCACGGCCTTGTTGCCACATTTTCTTGTCCCCTTTCATTTTGTAACTGAGCTGCTTCACTCGTTGCAGCGCGACACCTGCTTGTATTTTGAGGTAACTGCACACACCACACAGCTGCGGCTCCCGCGTTCGACACTTTTGAAAGTCAAAGTTTTGTCGCTTGATTGTTGTCTGATTTGCACACGTCGACCCTTCGGGTTGATCTTAGATGGTGGAAACAGTTTGTCGTCAATGTTACGGCCACTTCACCTAATGGCTTGGTTGTCATGTGACTCATCCCCCACTGAGATGATGATTTTGCTGCTAGTGTTTAAGAGAAAATCTACTGACTTTGGCTTCATGCTGTGTTTTTTGTTTGTGTTTTGTAATCTTATTGGCAGGTTTGTATATGTGGCCAACGACGACACTACTTTTAATTTAAAAGTGTAAAAAAAAAAAAAAAAAAAAAAGAAGGAAAAAAAATGCTTACCGCACTTTTTAAGAACAGTGTTTTAGACTTAGCGCAATGACTCGAGTCTTAGAAATCAGGATAGAAGATAGAAGAAGATAGAAGACATAATACAATTTTTAAACCTCCAGATTAACTGGAGTTCTGTGTCGTAGCGTAAAACTGGAAACGTTTGTGAATTGTTCTCACGTTGTCCATTGGGGGGGAGCACTTTCGTTAATGCTAGTCTCTAATCCACCTTAATGAGCCAAATATTAAAAAGCAGGGATCGGGTGGAAGCGGACAGACGGCGCTCTGTCAGGAATGTACGTCGCTCGCTTCAACCACGCAGCCTTGTACAGAGAACACTTCCCGAGGAGTGACTCATCGTTTTGTTTCTACCAAACCTGCACCGGTGATTCATCCGTCTCCCTCCCCGCCGAGAGCCTCCGTGTTTATCCTCCCTCCGCGTGTCAGAGTCCACCTTTGTATCTCTTCACATCCATTCCGACGTTCCCTGGAAACGGACGAGTAGTGCAACAGTCGTCCCTGCATGTCACTGGGCGGGGGTGGGGTGGGGTGGGGTGGTGTAGGGTTGGGCGGGGTCGCGGTTGTGTCCCGTTAAACACTGTACAGAGATTCAGCATGTCTCTAATAAAGACGTCTTATTATCAAAGTGATGCCGAAGCCTTTATTTCAAAACGCATGCAAACATTCGTGGCGCACGTGTGTGTTGTTGTTGTTTATTTGGAAAGTTGAGGACCACCAAAAGGTTCCTACCTTTAGAGTGAGGACATCTTGGTTGATCCTCGTATTTCTTTTCACTGGCAGTCGATGTGAAGTTTGTGTTTGTTTTTGTGAGATATGATGTCAATCTGTGAATGTGTTTTTTTTTTTTTTCCTCCACTTACATTCCTGCAACATGTGTGTGTAAGACATGACCTCACTCTGTGGTCCTGCCAATAAGGCCAGTGTTGCTGCACCTTGCATACAACAGCGTGTCTTTGTTTATGTGGTTGTGAGTCAGCCGGAAGTCCAACTGCAGACACCACAATAATGAGGCAACGCACATGGTGGCAGAAGAGCCGAACTCGTTGATGTTGGAGTTGATGTTCACCACAGGTCCACCGCCTAACCTTTCATGATAATACTCAGCTTATTAGACTGCATGCTAATAAGGCAAATAATGATCCAAACACAACTAGGCGCACAGTTGGAAACGGGAGTATGTGGAAAAAATTAAAAACAAAAAGTGACAGAAATGGAACAAACTGATTCATATCAACGCAGAAAGAAAAAAACTTTCAGAGTTTCAGAAGTTTGTGTTGTTTAACAGACGACAACAGTGATTCATTTCAAAACTGTTGATCACAGCAACAGGGAAAAAACACAATGTTTGTGTGGCAACAGTTTCCTCCTCACACGTCGGCTGAAACCTCGATCAGACTGAAACTCTGCAGCTGTGCAGCTGTGCCTCAGTCAACCTGCTGACTCTGTCTACATCCTGGTTGCTGTTTCCTCACTAGCTGTGACCTTCCTCAACCTGTCTTCTGATATTTCCCAACCATCCCTGCAGGTTTCGGTGGAACGTTGTATCCTAGCAGGACTGACGCGTTGCCCTCGTGCGGCAGCAGTGATGCAACACGTCTTATGGCATGAGTTGCTGTTGTTGTTGCTCCTTTTTTTCTAAAGACACACCGCAAGGATTCCTCCCGTGGATCCTGTCTGTCAGTCTGAAACTGCAACTAGTCTGGAAATTTTCCACTTACAATGAGACACTATTAGATTTTTTTTTTTTTTTAACATGTTTCGTCTGGGAAAGAGTATTTGTGATTGGGCTCTTGGGAATGTTTGGAAAGAAGCTGAAGGGGATTGGACTAACCTTACATGTCATATTCTATACAAGATATGTCTTTGTACTAGGTAACAGCTTGGTAGAAGCTAGTCACCAACCTTTTTGTACCTTAGAGCCACCTCATGGATAATGAGTACTAGGAAGGGCAACTAGTTTGCTACTTTCTCCTGAGATAACAACATTTTCCAGTTAGCCTTTAGTTATAAATTATTATTAATGATACTGATCTATTTTAAGACACATTAAAGAGTGCTCAGTAATGATCAAAAATGACTTAACATGGTTGGATAATTTTTTTTTTTTTTTTTTTTTAGAATTTCAGCTCAACAAGCCATTGAGACTCTTAGTCTTTGGGGGGCTACCTGGTGCCCTGGGTACCATGTTAGTGACCCCTGAGCTAGATGATTCATTCATGAGGGTCGACACTAGACTCGCGTTAGAGCTCCAGTGACACCTATAGTGTCTCCAGAGTCAATCAAGTGTCTGATTGTTCTTTCTTTTCTACTGAGGAAATGTTCTCCAGCTGTAATCAGACTGATCACTGCAGCATCCACACTGACATCCACAGTGGCTTCCTGTTTCCTGTCACAGCTAAACCCTGGCTGTTGCCCCGCCTCCTTCTCCCCAGGGGGACACTGATTGGTCTGGTCAGATTCTGACCAGCTGAGAAAATGAGTCAGATTCACTGAACTGAACTGCCATAATTCAGACTTGGAACCTTGGACCTGGTTCTGGTTTCCACCTGGTCTGACTCCACCAGTCCGGCACTGGGAGCTGGTTGATGTCTCCAAATCGAAACTGGTTTTGTTCCGCTTTTGCAGCCCAGTTTGTGTTTCTTTGTTCTCCTCTCATCCAATTAACCAACTAAAGGTTTCGTGAATCAAAGTGTCACTGTGTGTTTTCTCCAGCGTGAGTTTCCCAGGCAGCTGCAGCCTGTTGCAACTGGTTGGCTGCTGCAGAACCGGTGCGACTGCTAACGGATTTCTGGCTGCTGACCTGAATGTGAAAAATTCAACAACAAAAAAATCCAACTGCCGTCACCACGACTTTCACTCAGCGCTGAGCAAGGTGCTGTATGCTTTTAAACCCTTGACAGCACAAAGGAATATAATAACGACGGGCTGTTATCTGGTCCTGCAGCGTGGAACTGTGGCCAGATGCTGCTTGAATGGAGTTTAATAATCTGCTTTCACGGCTCAGCGAGTCTTTTGTCGCCTTGTTTTTTGTTGCGTCAAGCCCTCAAAGACTTAATGTTCTGAAATCCCTGCCTGCGCCACACTTATGTTTATTTTTTGGGGGGAGGCCGGGGTGGGGGGGCAAAACTGAATCTCTAACATGGCATAAATGACAAATAGGCACTGATAATAATTTAAAAAAAAGACTCTGGGGTAAAGAGTCTGAAAATTAATCAGGATTAACGAGTGAGCACAGAACAGAACTTAATTAAAAAATAGTTTTATTAAATACTCTCAGTCGTTGAATATCATAAATAATAAGTTAAAGGATCAATTTTCCATAAAAAGGGAACGTCTCCAGAGGGGTGGAGAGGGAGTGTGTGTGTGTGTGTGTGTGTGTGTGTGTGTGTGGGGGGGGGGGGGTCACCATCTGTTGCAGAGCGCCGGGTCTCCCAGCTGAACCAAATCCCTCCGTAGCAGCTGGGACAGTTTAACCCTGTAGGGACACCTTCAGGCCAGGGCACAAAAAAAAAACATCCTCATGGGAAAAAAAAACCCTGGACTCTCCTGCTGTTAAAGTTCCAACGAGTCGCTGCGTCGCCCGTCGTTAAAACATCTCGTCGGTGGAGAGTCGTCGCCACGACTTCATCTCCCTTCAAGGAGAGAGTGGAACACGTCAACACAACAGGCTTCTATCGTTTCCTTTTTCTGCTGCTCCGTTTCGCTCTGTACGTACACACTGCTGCTGCTGCTGCCCGGCACGACCATCTCCTGCCGCTGCTGCTGCTGCTTGGTCAGGCTGAAGCGCTTCAGGAAGGCCGGCAGCCTGAGTCTGGTTCTCCGGGAGTGGCCGGAGACACTGCAGAGAGGTGAGACAGACAGACATACAGGTGCTAATGAGAAGCTGTGTGGACAAAGAGCCGGTTGGCAGCCTGGTGTGAAGAGTCTCTGCGGCTGGAACTTCAGAAACTCATCAACCAGCTCGTCCTGCTTTTATTTGCACAGAGGACACAGAAAAAAACCCCTCAAACTGACCATTCGGCCTCTCGCTGGGACTCCGTCTCCTTCTTCTCATCTTCTCCCTTCAGCCTGACCTCATCCTCCTGTTCCACCTCCTCCTCCTCCTCCTCCTCCTCTTCTGGTATCTGCTCCCACAGCCTGCTGTCGACCCACAGCGCCTCCTGCAGGCCGAGGCCGCGGCCGATGCAGGTGAGGCGGCGGCAGAGTGGGCAGCCCACGGTGACGAGGCTGCCCTGCGCCTGCGACATGGTCTCCAGGCAGGGCTGGCAGAAGGTGTGTCTGCAGTGGAGCAGCCGGGGGATCCGCTCGGAGCGCGTGTAAGCCTGGAGGCACACGCTGCATTCGCCCTCCTCGCACAGGACCATGGCGGAGGTTTGAAGGAAGGGTGGGAAGGACGAGTCTGGATCCTGGAATTAATGACAGATGACATGTTGGGATGTGATGTGTTTTTTTCTCTCTCTGCATTTTTGTCTTTGAAGACTGTGTTCTTTGTTTTTAAATGCTTTTAAAATGTTTGAACTTTTCACCATGTAAAGCACATTTAGTTGCCTTGTCTATGAAATGTGCTGTACAAATAAAGCTGCCTTGCCTTGATGTTTCTGTTGAGTTTGCTGTCTGCAAGTCTACTGGGGGGGAAAAAAAGGTGCTAGGAACTATTGTTGGAAATTGAAGCTACAGCCAAAGTAAAGTGAAAACTACACCCCCAGTGGAGGAGGAACTGGATGAGAAAGTCTGTGAAATTTGCTGAGCTGCACAGATTCAAATCTGACGTCGGCCTTTAAGGACAAAAGGTGACAAGACAGGAAACACAACACACAGCAGGACTAAAACTGATTCACACGGACAGCTTGTTGGCTCGTATCATGTACCCAAAGTTTAGTTGTTGTTTCAGGCAGCCTCCCAAGTCTTTATCTTATTTATTTTTTATTTTTAGATAGCAGCAAATGTCAGAGTCGTGTTCCCGAGGTTTGGATGAAATGTCATCATTGATTGTATTATCCACGTAGAAATAAGAAGACAACTAACATTGGAACATTCTTTACACAAAAAAACGTTTAAATAGAAATAAAACAGTACAGGACATTGAATGTGTTAGAAAAAAAAACAGTGAATCCTACTCACACTTGAAGCCCACTGCCGACTCAACTCCTGCTCCTGCAGACCTCTCAGCCTGTTCTGTGTCTCAGCAGTGAATGAGGGCAGGGAAGAGTCGTCTGCCGCCTGTCAGCCGTGTTTGCTGGGCGGGACGGTGGACGGCCTCTTTCTTCTACAAGCTGAGCAGCTGGGGTGGCCTGGGTGGAGGTTGGGGAGGAGGAGGAGGAGGAGGAGCAGCATCTCTTTGTCTGCCTGACTGACAGCAGACAGGTGGGGGAGGAGAGTATGTGGTGAAGGTGAGAGCAGTATTTCCATGCACGTTTGGGGTAAAATATCAGAGTTTACCCTTCTTTTTCGGTAAACATGTATGTACATGTGTATTTCAGCGCAGTAACAATAGCAAGGAAAAAACAGCGCTGCTGGTGGTCTAGCGCAGGTTTCAGAGGCAGTTTTCTCTTTTCAATGGTGGAAAAGCAAAGAAAACTCAAGAGCTTCTTCAAGTCGTGTCATTTCTGTTGTTCCGATATGAAGAGTATAGAGAAAAATAACTATAACGTTTCATTGAGAAGTTATGGAATTTAAAAATACGCAAAAACAGCGAGGGCTCGTCCGGGATTTGAACCCGGGACCTCTCGCACCCAAAGCGAGAATCATACCCCTAGACCAACGAGCCATACAGCAGACAGCGCCATGTAGTCTTTATATCGTTGACTTACATAACAACTCAGCACCAGCCCAGAGAGAATAGCATATAAATAAAAAAAAAAAACTAGCTTAGCGCGAGTAGTATACGAATCAACGCTAGCTTAGCGCGAGTAGCATATGAATCGAAACAAGCTTAGAGGGAATCAGTCAGACAGTTCGCTTACGAGTGACGGAGCTTCAGCGATTAGCGTCCACTCATCGCTCATAATAATAACAAATACGATTGATGTCTGTCATTTCTAGACCAAAATGAAGATTACATTGTGTTCAATCAAGACGGCATCGTCTATTTAGCTCGGATCTAAGTCAAAAGAGTGGGCTCGTCCGGGATTTGAACCCGGGACCTCTCGCACCCGAAGCGAGAATCATACCCCTAGACCAACGAGCCACGTGTTCTGTTAAGCAGGCGCGAGCAGCTTTAACCAGTCACATCACACCGGGTGTATTCACATTTCCTTCTTATTTTCTGGCATTTGATCTCATTCAGTCGACCAATTTCTTAACAATCTCTACTTTCCTGTCGGGGCGATGGACATTAATGGAAAACGACACCGGAGACGCATTGCGTTTGAGAGTAAATAGGGCATTCACTAACCTGACATATGCATTTATTTATTTTTTACGTCTATTAGCGCAAAACGCTCTCAAGGTAATTGTCTTAATTTAAACGATCGCAAATGAAACGCATCGAAACGAACGTTGGCACCGTCTATAATCAGTTGCTGCATACGCATTTCGTCCGCGCTCCCTCCCTCTTGCACCGCGTACGTAACCACGCGCTGACGTCACGCCACAAGGAGGCGGGGTTACCGCCATACACGAGGAAATCCATGTCGCCGGGGCCGCGCTGCTTGAATATGGATGTCAATAAAAGTTGCAAGTCGCGTTTGAACCAGCCGTCGATGGTCCGAAGTGTTTGAGGAAAACCCTGAAACAGGAAGCGGGGGACTTGACCAGCTTCCCGTTTGTTTTATAGTCTATCAAAACCCGTTTTGGACGTTTGAGCCTCTTCGGGCGAAGTGAGCCAACCTGCACACCGAGTTAACACGTCGTCCAAAGTGTCAACGGATTTTTTGGAAGTTGTCTGTATTTCATGACACCGACTCGGCCTTCTCACCCCCCGAGATGGAGCCTTTTCTCGGAGCGCTGCAAAACTCTGATCTCAGGTGACTGCTGATTAGCTAACTCATGGCAGCTAGTTGTTGTTGTTGTTTTTGTTGTCGTTGTTGCTGTTGCTATTGATGATGATGATGATGATGATGATGATGATGATGATAAACATTTCTGGCTAACGTCAGTGTTTGACTCCGTGTGTCCCCGTGTTCTCAGCTCCGTCCTGTCGTCCTGTGAGCCGGAGCTGCAGGAGCTGATGAGGCAGATTGACATCTTGATCAGCAACCAGAGGGCCGAGTGGCAGGCCGAAGTGAAGAGCCTGCAGCTGCGACTGAGGGCCGAGGGAGAGGAGCTGCAGGCCTCCAGGAGCCTGGCTGCACGGCAGGACCAGGAGGTATAGAAAGGAGCTTCTACGCTGGAGGTCCGAGGTCTTTCGTGACCGGGTTCTGCAGAATGCCAACATGTGTGATTTTGAAATACCGTTTGACCTTTGCCCCCGCTGACTCCAGATCCGATCGCTGCGCCGGCAGCTGGACGGGCAGCCTGGGCGCCAGGAGTTGGTGAGGAAGTACGAGCAACAGCTGCAGAAAGTCAGAGAAGAGGTAAGACACCCCACCATAAAACCAAAACATCACATTTAACTCACACATCAGGCCAAACTGGGTGTAAAAATGCATGAAGTCATTGTTGTCAAATGTTTTCTCATTTTAGCTTGGTTGAAAGTAAAGCTAATTTTAAAATCTGTAGACGTTGAGTTTATTCAAGTCTTACGTGGCTTTTTCATGCTATTAAACAGCGTCTTTTAAATGAACTCCTGGTACATTTAGTTGGAGAAACTAAAGACAAGTTACCACAAGCTACAGCGGAAACAGCTGAAGGAGAAGAGCAGCGCGGCCCCCGCTACACAGGCTGTCGACTCAGAGGCGACGATACTTCATAAAAAGATTGAGGTAAAAATAAATCTTGAACCACTTTAAAGGTCACTTCTGCCATTTTTTCCTTCTAATATCAGTGTCTCATCCAGTCAGTAAATGCCTCTAAAAATGTTCATCCTTTGCTTTGTCTGTTTGCTCCATTTTGCACTTTGTGTGCGAAAACACACAATACTGGAGATCAGCCTTTTGTGAGGTGGTGTGTGTAAAGTGCCAACCATAGTATTAGTTTTAGCCGGAGGCTGTAAACAAAGGGCGAAATAAGCTGTTTTGTTCGGTATTAATGTGGCCAGGCTGCTAAACTGGAACCTGTAAAGGCATTTTAACCATGGCTCACATTACAGCGTCCTTCATGATTATCACCGATAAACGATCCGGTGCTGCCACCTGTTGGACTGACGATCAGCCTCTGTTCCTGCAGGACTACCAGCGGCTGTGTGTCGAGTGGGAGCAGCAGCGCATCCAGCTGCAGAAGCAAGTGGCGGCGCTGGAGGTCCAGAACAAGAGGCTGAACGACGAGCTCACACTCAGCAGTGTAAGAGCAGAATCCTCCTCCATCCTGCCATGACAGCTACACACACCCCGACGATGGGACACAAATGGACTCTCTGTAAGTTTTATTTTATTTTTTTTGTCGTTGTCCATTTGCTCTTCAGGCACAGTGGGAGTCGCTGAACCAGGAGCAGCGGGAGCACAGGGGAAGCTACGCGCAGGTGCAGCGTCTGCGCGCTCAGCTGGAAGCGGTGCAGGGCCGCATTAACTCCCAGGAGGTGGAGGTGGAGCGGCTGCGAGCCCTGGAGTCTCGACTGGGGCGGAACCAGAGGGAGCAGCAGGTCAGCGCTGAGAAGCATCAAAAGGAACGCCAACATGTGTGATAGTGAAATATGTGAATAAATAAGTTAGACAGGGAGTGACTGTGAGTGACTGTGAGTCTGGCTGCTGCTAAAGGTTGCCATGGATGCTATGGCAGCAACAAAACCGACCAGGACAAGAATTTGGAGAATCAACTGGTGCATCAGAATTGGCCATGGCTAGTACGGCTAATGCTGGTTTTGCACTTCAGATAAAGCAAAAATATTTATTTGTCTGAAGAAAATATTTTTAAGCAACTTTTAATTCCCAGCTCCCTATAAACAACACTCGCTGCAAGTTAGATCAGTGCCTATCATACAGGGTTGTTGGGATTACTCCATAAGAGTAATCCAACTACTTCTTTGACTACTTTGTAATCAATTACTAATTGCTTTAGTCAAAAAAGATAAAGTAACAGTGGAGAACGTCTTCTTTCCTGCACGTAACGTGCAAGGAACCACAATATTCTTTCATTTAGACGACATGAGTTCAAAATAATGTTATAATAATGTATTTCCAGCTATCAAAAGCAATCGCTGTTTTTTTCTCTTGCCGCCACCATGCTTGTTTTGGTGCGTCGTCTCATATCACTGACGTTGCATGCACGGCTGCATCATCAATCTGTGACATTGTCTTTGGTTGTTTTTCTAAATTTCAGATATTTTGTGGATAATTGCATAATAATACATTTTTAGCTTGCAAGATATTTCTGAAAAGGAATGGAATCATTACTTAATAAAGTAATAATGATATAATTACCAGTTTTGCTACATTACTCCGTTACTAAAAAAAGAGTAAGTTAATTACAGCAGTGGATTACTACGTAATAGATTACTCGCCAACACTGCTATCATGATGACGGATCAAAACATTCCTTAAATGCACTGGATTTCAATGGGAGCTGGCGGGCCATCTTCTGATGAATCTGCACCAACGATAGCTGAGAACCTTCTGCTCTCCTCAGGCCTCCGCAGACTCCCAGGATCCATCTGTGCGACGAGCCAGTCTGGAGCGCCAGCGCCTCCTGAGCGAAGCCAGCAGACTGAGCCAGGTGCTGCAGGCCAAAGATCAAGTCATCCGGTGGGTCTCGTGAGGGAGTAGCCCTGGTGCAGTACAGGAAGTGTACACAAGAGGGCGTCCATTGACCATTAATCGTTGGTAATGAGAGGACTCTCTTCCTCTTCTTCTTGATCTTGGTCCTGCCAGTTGTCTGGAGGGCTGCCTGGCTGCTCAGGGCTGCTCAGGCGTGGAGCTCCTCCGCCAGGACCTGGAGGAGACCTCCACCAGACTTCACCGGGCTCAGAGCTGTGAGGCCGAGCTGAGGGCCGAGCTGGCCTGCGTCACAGAGAGGTGAGGCTGGCAGCCGGTCGGCCCAAACGCACCGAGGTTGAGATTCACTCTTGATGCTTTTTTTAAACCGACTGTTCCAGACTCAGTCGGCAGAGAGCCGAGCAGCCAAACCTGGAGGAAGTGAGGGTCCTGCGAGCCCAGTACGACTCATCCGTGGCCGAGGCCAGGAAGGTGAGAGGACCGACTGAGAAACTCTGCTGTGTTGTTGAGGCCGAGCTGCCTGCTCAGCTCAGCTCGACCTGTGTGTGTGTGTGTGTGTGTGTGTGTGTGTGTGTGTGTGTGTGTGTGTGTGTGTGTGTGTGTGTGGTGTGTGTGTGTGTGTGTGTGTGTGTGTGTGGTCGTGCAGCTCAGGGAGGAGCTGCTGAGGGCGCGACAGACTCACGGCGGCGAGCTGGACGGCGTGAGGAGGGAGGTGTCGAGGCTGACGGCGGAGCTGCACCGCAGGGACCTCGCCATCGCCAGCATGGAGGCGGAGCGGGTGGGGCAGAACGCGGCCGAGCTGAAGGTCGGCCAGCCATCACGTGACACAGGATGCCGTCAAATAGCAGCTCAGCTGTGTTTTAGCTCTTTGGCACGTCAATGAAAAAATAACCTTGGTCCACTGTGATTGTTTTTCAGACGCCTCAGCTGGAGACTCTTCACACTGAGAGCCACAATCTCAAGAGTCGTGTGCGGTGGCTGGAATCTCCCTCCCCTCTGGTCTGTCTGCCTGTTTGTTTTTTTATTTTCTCGGCTCCTCCCACCGCGGCCTCTCTGACTCCGCCCTCTCGCTCCTCAGACGGGCGCCGCCGCCCCCTCCACCCCGGCGAGGGAGAGTCACGTGACGTCTGCCGGCAGCCTGGAGCAGCAGGAGCAGCGGCTGAGGAGGACGCCGGCTCAGCTCCGCCCCCAGGCCTCCGCCCTCACCTCTCCCGAGAAGTACGAGGGGGCGCTGCTGAGCCACGCTGTGACGGAGCGGCTGCAGCAGGGGAGGTACCGACTCACACACACACACACACACACACACACACACACACACACACACGCACACACCTGTATGAGGTGCTCATCTTTTGTTTATGGCTTGTGTGTGTGTGTGTGTTTCTCGCAGCGACGGCCGGTACCACCAGCAGGGGGAGCAGTCGGACACTCGCTCTGAAGCAGAGATCCAGCGGCTCTTCCAGCAGCTCCACACCTCGACTCCGCCGCCCAGCGAGGACACCAGGCCTCGATCAGCAGCCTCCTCCTCCTCCCTCTCCTTGTCTTCCTCCTCCTCCTCATCATCATTCACAACTCCAGCCGTCACCAGTGGGGCCAAGGCCAGCGGGAGACACCTGCTGGAGACTCCAGCTGAGGGACGGAGCTCCAGTTCCGATGAAACTCTGACCGGCAGGAAACCACCTTCACCTGCTGCAGAGGTGAGTGGTCAACACTCGCATGTTGACGTTTACGAAGTCCATTACGATAGTATAAGAAATCCATTGAAATTGGCGGCACAACTCGCAGGTCAAACTTCTCATCTAAGGCAACAAGCAGCTCCACTGATGCTGATGACTTAGTTAGTTAATTAACATAGAAAATTGAATGAATTCAAACTACACTTTACAAAAATGAATTTTTGGCACTGTCAGTTTTTGCGGCCAAAAGTTATTTGCATTTATAAATACGATTTATAAATCGTATAAATTAAATATTTCTATGATTAATCTTTTCTAATTGCATTGATTTCAACAACATTTTCAAATCGTGTATCGTCCGATTATTCAGTTTATGAACTCTGTATCGTCTTCAGCCAATAATTTTGCTGCTGTTGCGCTACTGTTGTCGCCCTGCAGGTGTCGCTGTCCTTCTCGCCGGCAGAGCGCATGGTCTCCCGCTTCCTAGAGGAGGAGAACGTGCGCTCCTCCCATCTGCTGCAGAGGCTGGACAGCCACATCCAGGGCATGATACACGACAATGTGATGACGGTCACTAGGTTCCTGCCTGGCACTGCGGGGCCAGACGAGGACCAGGACCCGAGTCCAGACCAGGACCCGAGTTAGGACCACGACCCGACTCCAGACCAGGACCTGAGTCCAGACCAGGACCCGGGCCAGGGGTGGCCGGCGGGCACACTTGGAGCTTGTCTCAGAGGAGACACTTTGAACTTTTCTCCACCTGATGTGGTGAAGATGAGACGCTGTGTGCGGAGGTCAGCAGGTCAACACTTGCCTGGTTTCTCTCTGTGTCAGTGACCATGACAGAGACATGATGCTGGTATCAAACAATAGAAAAACATACACACGTTTTATATCTCCTGTACATTACAGACTGATTTTTTTAGGTTAAAAAAATAGAATCTGCCGTGAATCTTTTCTGTATTTCAGCGTGCTTAGCATTTTAGTTCCTTCGGTGCAGGTTGACTGCACTTCGCTGTGGTGAGTCGATTTAATTACACATAAAGTAGAGTTTATATATATATATATATATATATATATGTGTGTGTGTATGTACATATATTTTTTTAATGAGTGTAATAAAACATTTATACTTATCTGTTATACTATGTGTTGCAACATTGTTCTGGCCTCCTTCATATTTGTTTTTAATTGGCTCCATAGAGATGAGACAGAAACTAGACCTATCAAAACAGGAAGTGTTACATACGAGGCGAAAAGGCTCCTTCAGCTCGACGTTGCTGTGAGAAAAACACTCGAGCCGATTGCGCCAAACCTCTGCCACTTTCACACGACCTGCTGAATTCCACCTGAGTTACTCGCCGGCGTTCTTTCACACACACGCCATGTCCTCCAGTGTGTGTGTGTGTGTGTGTGTGTGTGTGTGTGTGTGTGTGTGTGTGTGTGTGTGTGTGTGTGTGTGTGTGTGTGTGTGTGTGTGTGTGTGTGTGTGTGTGTGTGTGTGTGTGTGTGTGTGTGTGTGTGTGTTTTTTTTGCTTGCTCGGAATGCCGCGTTAATTTGAGCTTTGGCGTCTCCGTCCGGAGAAAAGAATGTTGCTGCGAGCCAAAGAGGTGTCCAAGCTGCCTGCGTGTCTGTCGTAGCTGCACGAGAGACGGAGGGAAAAAAAATTGAAAATACCGCGAATATATAGCTGACAGTACCAGATAGCCCAGACGGTGGGAGAGGAGAAGGGGGGGGGGCGGAGGGTCTAGGGGGGAGGGTGGGTGAGGCGGTTGATTCTCCCACCCCAGCAGAGGCCCACCAGCCTGTCAAGTGCAGGAATGTGTGTGTCGGCAGTGCCAACGCTGTCAGGAACCTCCTCCTGCAGCCGTCAGCCTGCTGCCTGCTTCCTCCGTCCGCATCATTAGGAAGCTGCTGGAATGTTAATATCAACCATGTGGAGCCAGCGAGCCAGCGAGCCAGCGAGCCAGCGAGCGACCTCAGCAGCCTGAGGGGAGCACTTCTCTTTTAAAAGTGCCTCACTAATGAAGGACTTGCTCTGCAGTGGAATGATAGTAAAGACCACAAAAAAAGAGAAGAAATGTCAGGGACCACATGTTGCTGGCGGCTGACCCGTCGCAACGAGAACATGGAGGTGGACCCCGGGGACACACGGTGGTTGTGTTGCGTCACTGCAACCCAGCAAACTTGCACAGAGGGATTTGGCCGAACTAGACGCTGTTCTGGGTGGAGGGTCGGGTGGAAGGGGGTCGTGGCCGGGAGCCGCCTCCTTTTCTTTCTGCGATAATTCGTTGGTGGGGGTGGGGGGTGCACTGGAAGGCGACGCGATTAGAGCCGTAAGCCTCATAAACTGGGAAAAAGACTTGTAACCCTATTAGGACAAACAAGTGCAACCAGAGGACACCTCGGCGCTCGGTGCCGCGAGGGGAGGCTCGCCTGGAATTGTTATTGTTGTTGCATAACTCAAGGAACAAAACACACTGGGGGGAAATATATATATATATATATATATATATATATATATATATATGTGGAGCAATCCATCTCCCGTGGTCGGCGGGCAGCCGAAGTCTGGTGCCGTTTCCCAATGGGATTTTCTTTGGCGGGGAGAAAAACCGCCCAGTTAGGACTCGACCACCGCTTCACCCTCGTTGAATGTGCGACCATCAGCTGACCTCAGTTCTGGGATGTCTGCAGGGTGACAAGCACCTTGGAAGCAAAGGAGGTGGAGGCTGTTTGAAAAGACAACAACACAGTGCCAGTCTTAGCTGTTGATTTCAGCTTCAGCCTCATTATTCTGCACCAGGGGGTGCTGTTGTTGTCGCATTGAGGCCCTGAAACATGTCCCGTTTATCCCATACTGAAACTGGACTTCTGGGTTTGACTCCCTGTTTGTCCATCCTTCCCCTCCCTGTCTGCCCTGCACTCGCTTCTCAACTCTCCATTCTCTGTTTATCACCTGAAAAAAATCCAGTCTACAGGTAGCCCACTCTGAGGAAACACCCAACAACTTAATTAATTCACGCCACACACATGCAGTACACACCCATCCTCCAGAAGAGGAAATATCTGAGGCATTTTCTTTGAGGAGTTTTTTTTTTTTCCTCTTATCTATCCATCGGTTGTTGATTGAGGATGAAGGATGGAGGCTGTGATTATCTGTGTCAGATGCCGGAGAGACGGCGGGAGATTTACTCAGCGTTGATTTATTCCGACTGTTCAATAGCGAGGCCTCGTGTGTGTGTGTGGAAAAGGAAAATAAATACCTTGGGAGTGAAACTGTCCACCCCGGCCGTCCTGAGTGGTGCACGGCTGCGTTCACGCCTCCGTTGTGATAAAGGCGTCTTTGGAATGAGCGAACTTCCCGTCGGAGATAAGGCCACTTTTTTCCCAGGATTGTTGCAGCTTGCAGGCATTCTTCCGCTGCACATTCCACAGTGGGGCCTTGGAAGAGGAACATGCCTGGCGTGCCGTGCATGTGTCCGTGTCCCACTTCTAAACTCCAGGCTTGTCCGTCATGTGCCTGGTGTATGACCCTAGTCTGGCCTGGCCTGGTCCGGCCCACTCTGGTCTGGCCTCTCTTGGTATAGCCTAGTCTAGTCTGGTCTGGTCTGAAATGGCCTGGCCCAGCCCGGCTTGGCCTGGCCTGGTCTGGTCTGGTCTGGTGTGGCTTGTCTGGTCTGGTCTGGTCTAGTTTTGTCTGGTCTGGTCTGGTCTGGAGTGGCCTGGCCCAGCCCGGCTTGGCCTGGCCTGGTCTGGTCTGGTGTGGCCTAGTCTGGTCTTGCCTCTCTTGGTCTAGCCTGGTCTAGTCTGGTCTGTTCTGAAGTGGCCTAGACCCAGCCCAGCTTGGCCTGGCCTGGTCTGCTCTGGTGGGGCCTAGTCTGGTCTGGCCTCTCTTGGTCTAGCCTGGTCTGTGTCTGGTCTGGTCTGGAATAGTCTGGTCTGGTCTAGTTTGGTCTGGTCTGGTGTGGTCTAGTCAGGTCTGGCCTTGGTCTGATCTGGCCTGGCCCCACCCGCTCTGGTCTGGCCTCTCTTGATCTAGCCTGGTCTAGTCTGGTCTGGAGTGGCCTGGCCCGGCCCAGCCCAACTCCGCCAGGCCTGGCCTGACCTGACCTGGTCTCCTCTGGTGTGGTCTGGTGTGGTCTAATCTGGTCTACCCTGGCATTTTCTGGTCTGGTCAGGCCAATCCTGGCCTGGTCTGGATGGGTGGGTGGGTGTGGGACGCTCACTGCAGACTTGGTGGGGGCGCCAACCTTATCACAGAGGGAACGGTGCCAGATCGACCCCGATGAAAAATACTCGTTCCTGCGACTCACAATGAGTGCATGCACGGCATGCACGCCGCTGTCCTACTTTACAGTGTGTTTGTTTGCATACTGTGGCGTGTGAGGCGGCGATGAAATCTTTGAAAAAAAGAAAAAAAGATCTTTTATTTGACGAACAGAAACATTCTTTTCATACTTGCTGTTTGAAGTGTTTAACCATTGCCGCTGCAGTTTGTCCTCTGGGTGACGTATTCAGCCCTGTTTGTACTTTGTGTGGTGCTGCCCTGCACACGTTGCCCACGACCTGCACGCTGTGTGTGTGTGTGTGTGTGTGTGCGTGTGTGTGCGTGTCTGTTGAGCAAGTTGGGGATTCACCGCGTTTGTCACGCAGCTGAGATGCTTCCTGGCATTCCAGCGTGAACACTCAGGCCAGTCAACAACCTTTTTTCTCCAGAAACCAAACACTTGCAATCGGCTCCTGATTTTGAGTTCCAAGGGAATCCAGCAGGCATTAGCAGCTCGCTAAAAGCTAGCATCTGACCTACCTGTGGGTGTTTTTTTTTTTTTTTTTAACACTCTAGCGTCAGGTATGTGTGAGACTCCGGTCAAAAAGTACCCAGTGTCCATAGGTCAGCTACAGGCAACACTTACTAAAATCAAATTTTTTTTCCAAACTTATTTTTAGTTTTTTGTTTTGACCCAAAAAAGATATCACATTCAGCTGGTTGCGAGTATAGTTTATTCCCCATTTTGTTGATACGGGTGGTTCGGAATGCCAGACAGAGGGACGTGGCCTCGGAGTTGACTCCGAGTGGACAGGAATGGATTCACAACCAATCAAAATCTCCGATTTTAGATCGTCATCTTTCAGTTTTGGGAACCAGCTGCTAGGAAAAGAAGATCTGTGACGAGGTTGGTCGGTTGTGGTGAGCGCTGACTCATTGTGACTCGAGGATTCCATTGCTATGAAAATTATTTTGGTTGGATCACATTGATAATCCGAGAAATCCAGTATCGGAGTGTGACCGGACTTTTGGTTTACTGTTATGTACAAAACTATCCAGGACAACCCCTTGTTCATTCATGGCTAATGGGGGCATTCTTTTGGAACATCCGTTATAATTAGTTTTTTAGAGTTTTTGCCCCAGAATAACGGCCAACATTTTCTCTGCCTTACGCAACAACATTCACGAGTTCGTTCACTGGGTCAGGAGTCTGTGTGACATTGAGCGAACTTGTCAATGGCGACCCAACACTTAGGCCCAGTCATGCGTCAAAACTGACTAGCCCCCCAATCACAAAAACCACTTGAGTCTGAATGTTGGGAGCCGGCCAGTCTGTAGACGCTGCTTTTTTTCTTTGAATCGCCGACTGTAAAACTGGGAACACAATGCGGGCCTGATTGGAATCTTGCGCTGCACAAGTCCTCGGCAACACGCTGATGAATCGGTGGGAGGAAGAGCGAGTTTACATTCCTTCAGCCTCTGTGACATAAGCAGCGGGACGTGTTTTGAATCGTGCTTGTGTCGCTTCGGAAGAGGGGGCCTGGGGAAGTGACGCCCATCCTCGCTTCAGGACCGAACAGACCCGGTATTTCGCTCAGCCTTCATTCAGCATGAGCTCAGCTTGGTAGCTCTCGGCTACCTATGGATAGATGACTGACATTCTTGGCCTCTGTTGCCACGAGGTTGAGACACCCTGAAGAAATCACAATCATGTGTCTTTATCCAACGACTCTACATTTTGAAATGGGCTCTCGCTCCACTGCACACACGGTATTTGTGTTTCTGCCGTCCAGATCAAGAAACAAATGCAATCTGATCTCAGTCGGCCTGGCGCAACTTAATGTCATGTTGTGATAGGAATTGCATACTTTGCATGGACACTATTCTCTCTCTTCCTGTCTTAGACTGGAAACACATTTGAATTCACCCTTGTTGCGTATGGCCAGGTGTTCTCTACAGAAGGCGTGTTTTCTACTGATGCTATGTTTTACAGCAGTGATTTGGTATGTTTGGCCACTATCCCTACATGTATTGTGAAATGTGTTGAAAGCAATATTTTTTATAGACTTCCATGCGCACTTGTCCACTTGTCCAGGACGAGGCGTTAAACTTATTATCTAGACCAGCAGCTCTCCATTGTTGTCGTGCAGCAAACGTTTGTGGGAACTGAATTGACTTTCGTGTTCCCTGGTACTTTAATGTGGCCTGTTCAGATCAAGTCCAAGTCTTTCTTCCAACGCTGTTTCGCTAATAGAAAATAACACTCAGAATTGTCCCACCCCAGGCGATCCGGTATTATCAGAGGTAATGGAAGGGAAGTCAACACGAGGCCAAACGGGCAGTTCGTAGATAAGACGATGATGGTACAACACATGTTTGGCGGGGGTTTGGCATGAAAGGGTTTTGTCTTTTTTTTTCTTAGGACTACTTTTTCCCAGCTAGTCAGACAAAAATGACCTCCTTCTGCAAGTGTCAAGAGTCTGAATGTTGTCAATGTTCTCAGCTGAGCCCGACACCAGTCCAAGGAAACAGATGCAGTTTCTCCCTGTTTCTCACGAGGGAGTCTTTTCATGGGTCGTTACCTTCGGGTAGCTGTTGTCACTTGACCAGTGAGTGTTGGGACAGATAAGAGCGGCGGTATCAAAATGTGTCTCACTCACAAAATTTGCTTCTTTATCTCCCCATTCCAGGAACACCCAGCAACTCCGGGGTTACCGGTGAGGAATGTGCCCAAGTCAAAATGATCTCAGTTGCCAACACAACACAATACATCAATTCATTTCATTTCAGCTTCACATTTGTTGTCGCCTTCTGTTGAATTTAACGAAGGGGCCACATTTATGCAATGTGCAGCAGCATGAAATTGCGTTAGTCTTATCCGAGAATCTTCAGAGCTTCAAGCTGATTGAAGTACCCTCTGTGCCAGACCAAAACGTTATGGACTCCTAACAGCTTCCTTTCCTTTCTTGCTTGAGTCAACTCTGGTGCCCCCGTGTACTTAACTCTTTAATTACGCCGGTCGTAAAATGGTCAGTACTGCAGCAGATCACAGAGAGATTTGTCGTCACCTGTGGGGATCAGTCTGTTGGGACAACTGCCTTGTAAATCAACAGGCTGGAGTGGGCTGCTCACAAAGTGCCGATTCAGGTACTACGATGGTGACCAGTTGTTCGAACTTGCTGGATCAACATTTGCAGAGCCACATCTTGAAAACAACAAGGACAAGAACAACAAAGGCACAACAGCACAAAATCAAAAATGTTCTCCAGTAGAAAGTTTTTCCAGATAAGCAGCCTGGTAGCACCAGCTCCCTCCACAAATACATCTATGGTCGTCTGTAGCTGTTTTTTTCAGTACATTGTAAAAAATTCTGAGCAGTTTTGAGTATTGAGTAGCTGCTAATTTACACATAAGATACATTAAAAACAATAATGTACATGTTTAAACACATTTCTAGTGGTTTATTCCCATAGGCCTCCAAGTTTGGCTCCTTATGTGCAGTTAGTATCAGTTAGCCATGATGTAGGCAAGTCAAAACATTATTTATGCATAAGATGAATTCATCAAATCGCGACAATCGTGAAACGCTGCACCTTAGCCTCAGCCACTTCGTCACCATTTCGGAAATATTAGGCTAGCTCCGTAATATTGTTTTTGGATGTCAGGATATTTGGTTAAAAAAAAATCACAATCAGCCATACATGGAAACGAGGAATTTCACTCTGCTGTGTCTTTGCTCTCTGTCAACATTAACTGTGAAAACCGAAATATCAAAGGAGTGACATGAATTTCACATCTTTTGTCATGTTTTGTCCAACGTGGGGACTTGAGGGAAGTGGAGACTTGAGTTCACCTGACAAAACCTCCCCGGTGGTCAGCAGGTTGCCTCCCTTCCTCCTCGGCCTGTTTCATTACTCAGGGGTGAATTTGTATGCAAATGGCAGCGCTTCCTGTCCTCTATCTGCAGGGGCCAGAGTGGGATTTCCTCATTCCTGTCGTCTAACCCCTCCCACCCCCCCGCTCCCTTTACCGCAGCTCTGTCTCATTTCCCCCTTCGACCCCAGTCTACCATCTGGAGTGAGAGGTTATCTCAGCCAGCCTGTGGCCTCTTTTGTGTTTGCTCAGCCAAACCACCACCAATCTGCTTACGTCGTGTTCCTGATTAACGGCAACAGGTTCCGCCGACTGTCGGTCTGCGAGTAAGTGGCACAAACAAAGAAACAACAAAGAAAGTGTTTGGTGAAAATATCAAGACAGAACGGCACCACTTCGGAAGTGATGCCCATATTTTTGCTTTGGTTGTAGGTATTACTCTATTTTTGTCTGATCTCGCATTGTTTTTTGTTTTTTTTCCACAATGAGATAAAAACGGGGCTTGTGTTCGGCATTCAAACTGAACTAGATCTAGCTGTAGCTTTTGTGTGATAGTTATCAGCCAGCTATGTTAGCGTCTGGCTAGCAGAATTATATTAACTTGGTGCTTGCCAGTTGGTCAATGACTTTTACTAGCAGTAGTCATATTGCCAGGTCATTTTTGACGATGTAAGTTTTGTGGAAATCTCCTTTCCTGTTACTGCAAGTTGAGAATTTCTGTAATGGAAAATGAAAATCCTTTGTTTTGTTTTTTTTTACGACTCACCACAAGGCGATTTACATTATAGACTTGCTGTGACTATGCCAAAAGAAAAAACTTGTGTTTCCAAACTGATTCATAGTAAGTTTCATTTCAGAATACTACGTACTCTGGCAGTCCTGAGAGGACAAAGTGTCTTGTACATAACAGGTGCTGAAACACTTTCTCCACTCAACGGCGTGATAGACAAAATAAAAATAAAAAAAAGTCGCCCGTCGTGGACCCTAGAAATCCAAAGAAACATCCGTAATTTTAGAACGGAATGTCACATTCCTTTGCAGTTGACTGAGCCCAGTCTCCCCGAGTGCCTCCCATCAGGAAGTGCTGCACAATGGGAGCAAATTGCCAGAGACACAAAGTCAGACACTGGGGACAGAGGTGGGGGGCAGACAGAGGAAACTGTGTCAGGGCGCTGCTCGCAGACAATAACCTCTCCGATCTGCCAATAAATGTATCCAAGGATAAAACAAATAGTGGAATATCCTGGAGACGCGGCCTGTTTAGCAGCGGCCTTATCAGACAGTCTGCATTATTCTGTTTGTTTCGTGGACAATGTGGCCGCATATACACAAACAGGGCCGGGCATAAATATTAATAGATGACCCTAATAAAAACATGGGTGGACAATGTACACACAGCCAACACTGTGAGGAGAAGCTCACTATAGAAGAGAGGTATGACCATGATCAGAGGATGACAAATTGTCAAATGCAAGAGATAAAGTTTTAAGATCTAACAACATTATTAATCTAAATTGCATTATGAATTTTCACTTTTTACACACTTACACATTTAGCCCTCTGTTTACAGCTTCCTGCTAACACTGCTAAAACAAGGCACTCTCAGGGAACAGAGCAAACGTTTGGCTAAGGGGGGTTACTACCCTTTGTGACATCACAAAGAGCTGATTGTCTGTGTGTTTTAGTAGTAAATCATTTCTGAAAAGTGGAGCAAATGGAGGAAGTAGTTTGGACTTTTTCTGGTTTCTGGAGTCACTGATGGCCTTGGGGAAACACTGATGAAGGGAATCCTGTGGGAATCTTTCAAACCCTCTCTGCTCTCCTCTATCCTGGTCACACCTGTCACGTAGATATCTGGTCTACACCTGCTCGGCTGCCCATTTCTTTGGCCCTCTGGTGGGGGGATGTAAACCATCTTCATCTTTATCTGCTTCAGGCAGATGCTCCACCAGGACCATGACCTGTGTGCAGCCCAGTTCTGGTCCCCCAGTTTTAGTCCCCCAGTTTTGGCTCCCCAGTTCTGGCTCCCCAGTTCTGGCTTCCCAGTTCTGGTCTCCTAGTTCTGGTCCCCTTGTTCTATCGTCCCTCGTTCTGTGGCCACGCCAGGACGCTGGGGGACGGTGGTGGGCGGGTTGCCAGGCATTCAGCTCGCAGCTGTAAGTGAACTCTGGGGCCGACGTGACGTGGCTCCTCCACCTGCTCTCCAGATAATGGCTCTAAGTGTGCGGACAAAAGAGATGGGAGGAGGATTACACTTGAATGGCTCCTCTCAGTTTTGCCAACAGGTGGCAGGTTTATTTACCGCACAGCGCCGCTGCGGCCGCCACTGCATATTTGAGGCGGAGGCGCCTTTGTCTCCTCTGACTGTAGGCCTGCCCTGCCCTGCTTCTTGTTTTGCATGTGCACATTTAAGTGGCGGAGTTCCATATGGTGGCGGTTGTGGGGGTGGTGGAGGCTGGGCGGGGGCGACAGATGCATTTGCCTCTCAGCTGCAGGGCAGGAGATAGCCTGCTTTGTGCTTTGTTTCCTCCAAACATCTGCCCCTCAGCCTGAGGAGGTGCGACTTCCCTCCCTGTCAGTGGCAGTTTGCTCGGAAGCACAAAAAAATCAAACCCAAGTAGCACAGCTATGACCGTAACACGAGGCTTTTCATTTTGTGGGTGATCCACCGGAACAAACACAGAATCCGTCCCGCTGACGGACCCTCTCGGTGGGTTTCAAGGTCCGGTGTGTAATATTTGGAGACTTTGAGAATACATTAACATCAAGTGGTTACACTATAGATTGCAGTGCTCTTTCTCTCACTCTCACTCTCCCTCTCCCGAGCTTGCCAGTGAACTACGGTACCTGCGCACCTCAAACCGGGATACCTTGCATGACAGCAGCCACCCATTGGTGTATGAATGTGTGGGTGAATGGGTGAAGGTGCTGTAAAAGAGCTGTGTAGTGCAGTCCATTTGACATTTACCTCGTCCACCTTCTTCTTCATTTGTTTATTTAAGGACGCGAGCCGTCACCCCAATCGTGAAATGCGCTGTCATACAACCTGGATTGTCCACACCGGGCTTCCTTAGAAACATTGTGGTGCAAGATGGCAGCTAACTTGGAGCAAGACCCTTGCTCTATGGATATGTATTTATGTCTATGTATTCTTGTATTCTTATAAGAACTGTTCTATGGGTAGGAAAACCAAGTGACTTTCATTGTATTGTGATTACACACTTTTAGTAATTATTTTATGGGCAGTATATTAAGCTTTTACCAATATAAACTGATGAATCAGGCCAAATTCTATACCATGCTCCATCCGCTACCGGGTTGCCAGATCCCACATCCTAGATCCAACCCCCGTTTAGACCGGTTTATTTTCCAGTAAACATTGGGCTTCATTCAAACAAGAATGCCGCTGTTGTCTGTTGACACAAGATGTGTGTTGTGAGTCAAACGCAGAGATGCTTTGTTGTGTTGAGCTGAGCGGCCAGTGTTATTTTTTTCCCCTGTCAATGACGGCGAGGAATGCTTGTTGCTTCGTGACTTGTTATCAGTATTTGTGCGGCAGAGTATATCTCTTATTTCGCTTCGTCGTGGATAATCCCCACTCCCCATCACCCAACACATTCAGTCCTTATGTGTTGGGTCTTTATCCGCCGCCGCTAGATGTGAACGTCAGTGAGCGTCTTCTCTCCCACGACTCACCTGTTCAGCACACTGAGTCTTTGTTCACCGCGCCAGGATGTGACAGCGCAAAAGAGCCGCTGTCGCGTTTATTTTCAGAAGAAGAAGAGACGATTCTCACTGTTGTTGAGACGGTGCTGAGATTTCCCCAGTCATCCAACAGGCCGATGCTTTGTACACCTGCTTGTCAAAGGCCTCATTTTCACACAACACTGCTCCTCTTGTTCTGAATCTTCTTTTGACGTACAATGAGTCAGCGTGGAGTAACGTAAGGAAAAAAAAAACTCGCTCTCACACAGGAGTGGAATCGATACCGGACGCCTGCGTGCAGACTAGGGTTGTGCATCTCTGGTCTGTGGCCAATACGATACGTATCTCGATACACTACCAACGATTCGATACATTAAAGATACGATACGATTCGTATATTATATTTACGATACGATACGATTCGTATATTTACGATACGATACGCTACGATTCCCCCAATACGATGCAGTGCGATTCAGCACAGTTTGATCCAACACAATGTGATTTGATTTGAGACTCCGATGCAAAGGAATGATGCTCTGCAATTCAATGAGTTTGATTATTTATCCACAAAATACAAACATTGTGTATTTTTCAATTTAAATTTAAAGGTCTTTTTTGAACAACTGGTTCACAATTAACAATAACAAGGCAAGTGCAATGAAAAATAAATGAACCTTTCCTTATTGCTTACAAATGGAATAAATGTAAACTCTTATTGCTGTTGCTGTAAACAGACACCAGACTAACTGTCATAATAAAACAGTCACGACAGTGAAATAGCTCGGCTGTGATGAGAAATTGAAGACAGAAAAAGATTCAAATACTCAAAAAAAAATAATGTCATGGTTCCTTGGAACTCGATCAAAATTAGTGCACAATGCAACTATCATTGGTGTGTGACTTTCACTCCATACTGTATTATTCAACCGACATGTTCCACTCTAAGGTTTTTCTTTAGGAATATCAGTTTGATCCACATGATCGGTGGTGAAGCAAACTGCGCTGTGCACTGCGCTGTGCTGTAACTTCCAGCACAGCACTCCTTCCGCTGCGCCAGAATTCAGGAGTCCGGCGGCGACCAGTGTTCTTTGTTGTTGGGCTCTTTTGGCTGTCGGATCGTTCCACGAATTAGCCGCCGAACGATGGTGTCGTTCACGCCAGACTTGAAGCGGCACGCACCCCCGTGTCCGGCTCGCGCAGCGATCGTTTCGGCGTTTTTTTTTGTTGTTTTTTTTAAAAACTGCGCTGTGTTGTAAGTTCCAGCACTGCGCTGCGCAGCGCTGTATAGGTCTGTGACAGACGTAAAAACCCATGTATCCAGATTTAATCCCAAAATTGCATCGATTCACGGCTGCTCTGCCGATGCACTCGCATCGTGCCCGCGCCTGTCCGTGTATCGATACGTATCGGTTAATCTTCCCATCCCTAGTGCAGACTGTTTCGGCAGATGAGGCAGCAGGATGTTGGTCCAGCGTGATAGATAAACATCAGCCCAGCAGCTGCCCTTTGACCTCTGGGTGGAGGTGCGTGGCCCCTCTACCCAGGTCAGTGTTAGCCGCCTGTTTCATTTAATCTGAAAAACAAATGTATTGCAGCACAAGAATCATTGCTGTTTGCTCAGACTTCTGTTCTGTTCCTGTTCTTACCTTCATGGGACTCGGCTGGCATTGGCATCTTTGATAGCTTAACACAGGTGTGAAGACTTGGTCAACGCGGTTAGGCTAACGTTAGCTGAGGGCGGCTAGAAAATGCCCTCCAACTGTTGCCGAGCTGCCTATGCGTACATAGGTACAGTGTTTCTAGGGCGGAGCAACAAAAATATACTGTGTTCGAGTTTCTGCAGCAAACTTTCAGTTCATGCTGACTATGGTGGTGACCCCAGGGCCACCTGCTGAAGTAGAGTTGCCAACTGTTCCTTAAAATACAGAATTGTCCCGTATTTGACAATAAAATGGTGGGTCCCGTTTTGAATCTATACAGGACTGGGTTTGTCCCGTATTTCTGAGTCGAGTTTGAGTTCAAAACCATAATCTACGTCGCTGCAGACAATACCATTGAGGTACCCATTCACAGCAACTGTGTACTGGCTGCGTAGCTTGCGTATAGTAGGCTATGAATCAGGATCCCTCTGTCTTTTCAGCTTTATCTATTTAATTCCTTTGTAAAAAGCCATCCACCCTGCACTTTAGTGATTGTTGTGTAAAAAAAATATGTTCAATTAAAAGATTTCAATACAATTTAAACATTCAGCTTATTTCTAATGTCTCTTGGGAACAAAGTAGTTCAAACTATGTGAACCATATACTTTCTTCAAACCCTATTTTAAGTTATGATACCACAACTGGCGAGCCACTGGCCTGTGATGGTCATGACCCTGAGCACAGCGGGAGGCGTCCCTTATTTTTCTGAATGAAAGTTGGCAACACTATGCTGAAGACTTTGCATGTTCACTTCTGGTAAAGCAGATGTTGCGTTTGTTTTGTGACCTGGTTAAAAAGGAGAGGCTGGGCCAGCAGGCAACACAACCAGGTGATCGGGCTATCAACATCCACAGCACAGTGAACTGTTAGCGTTAGCATACAGCTGAGCTACAGCAACGTAACGGTTGAGATTGTCAACCTTGGAACATTTGCAACTGTTGGTCCACGTTTAGAATTTATCGTTTTGACTCAGAATTTATCAACAATCTTGTCGTTCTGTGAATGTTCTGTAACCTGCCTGTATGCAGGGATTCTGATGTAATTTCAATCATTGTAACACTATAAACATTTTCCAAGGATACATGACACTGTTTGTTCAATTATTAATATCAGATCTAGAAGCACCTTTCAGTTATTATTCAAGTTGTGTCGCGTGAACCCTGTAAATACGTGTTGGCGTCGTTATCCGTGAACACCATTGCCGCCGCTCTGTCCGTCCGTCCGCCTGCTCCGCCGCTCCTTGCGCTCTCTCACCGGGACTTGTTGACTTTTATGGAAAGGTGGGGAATTTCTTGCGACGCCAGGTGCGAGGGAACCATTTCTGAAACATGTTTGAAACGGGTGTGAAGGCCGCTCGCTCGCTTGCAGTTGCTAAAAAGTCGCCGGATATGACTTCCAAGCTTAGATAGGGTGATAGATAGATAGATAGATAGATAGATAGATAGATAGATAGATAGATAGATAGTTTATCATATGAGGTTATCATACTTAATATATAATATTTCACAGTTTATCACTAGATGGTCCGTCTTCTTAGATTAAACTCACTCTTGTGATTTGCTGCTTTTGTCAGAAAGTCCAGAGAAAGTCCAGTGAAAGTCCAGAGAAAGTGCTGCTGGCTGCTGGTCGGCTCCTCACAGTCACACAGCCGCACTGGATCCTCAGCCGGAACGCAGGGTCGTGGTAATATGAGGAATGCGGCCGTTTCCTCCTTTGCAGGAAAACAAAGGGAGCAGCTCAAGTCGGTTGGTCCCACCTCACCTCACACAACCAGGCCGCCGCTCTCGCCCACCGTCCGCTCTCTCTCTCTCTCTCTCTCTCTCTCTCTCTCTCTCTCTCTCTCTCTCTCTCTCTCTCACTCTTTCCCTCTTTCTCTCTCTTTTTCTCTCCCAGGCTTTGTTAGAATCTCACTGACTTGGTGGAACAGCGACTCGTGCTGCTGCTGCTGCTGTTGTTTCCAAACACGTTAGTGATCCACGGCACCATCTGATCAGAGGGGACAGCGACGCTGCTAGACATTCTAAATCCACGACCGGAACCCATATGGAATGGGCTCAGACTGTGTCTGTTCAACACCAATGATGTTTATGACAGTGAATATTTAGAGATGGTCGAGATACGAGATAAGAAACAAACAACCTCCAGGCTGTTTTGTCGGTCGACGCTAAGCTAATTTCGCTCCTCGAGGCAAACGGCGGTTAAAAATCCAGTACGACAGTTCAAAGCAACCTTTGTTAAGGTTTTATGGAGATGATAAAATATTAACCTCTCACAAATATTTCAGATTGTTTATCTGTAAAATCTGTTTTTTGATTCATCAAAAAGGGCTTTTTTTGGACACGAACATCGCCTCAGGAAATAGGGTCTGTTTTAGAAAGAATTTGGGCTTTGCGGAATAAATCCTGGGATGAGTAATAAAGCAGCTCAGTTCGACATTACGCAAGGGATGAATGATTTCCCAAAGTGAGACAGCAAGAAAAACAAAATTCAGGTTGTGTTGATGGAGGCCACAGTCACTGCAACGCCAGGTTGGTAAAGGAAAAAAAATAAATCACGAAAAATCCATTTAATTCCAATTAATCACACAATGTTAAAAAAAAGAAATCACCTGTAAACCAGGATATGATACAATATATTGTGTCATATTGTGTTATATCATATGCTATCATATTCATATCATCATCATTACCTTTATTTTAATAGAGGGAACCAGATTCATGTATGTGTGTGCATGTATGTGTGTTTCTTGCAATTGAAAAAGAATTTCTCTCTTGTTCGGAATTCCGTCCCAACATTTTTCTCTTCTGCGTGCTTTAACGCACACGTTGCGGCGGCCAAAGGGTGAAGCGCAGTAAGAAAACGTAAAAAAAAAAAAAAAAAAAAAAAAACCCAGATGGCAGCTCTTCTTAATCCATCAAGATAAGAGGACCCACGTCAGAATCCACTGATTCTTATCAGCCACTTCAGCTTCAGTTACCGACATTCTTTGGCAAACGGTTGGATCCTGAACTGCCATGCAAATCAGCAGGTGGACGTTTGCATGCGAGCAGCTAACCTGCAGCCTCCAACAAGGGGTGGGGGGGGGGGGGGGGTGGGTGGGTGGGGGCTTGTTTACGCCGGGCAGCCTCCTAACCCCCCCCCCCCCCCGCGGCCCCTTCTCCGTCGCCGCCGCATTAGGACCGTCCTTTTTCAATGCAAACGAGGCCGCACAATGCTCGCCAGCAGCAGCCAGCGCCACCCAGCCCCCACCGCCAGCTGATCCCAAGGTCCCCGTCCGCATGCAGCATCATGAATGGGCCGCATAAGGCCGCCGTCGCTGCTGGCGGCGGTGGTGGTGGTGGTGGTGGCGGGGGGGGGGCTGGAGGAGCAGATGGCGGGGCTAGTCCTCGTCATGTCTGCTTTTTTTTTTTTAGGGAGGGGTCGGGGGGGGGGTGGTGGTGGAGAACAATGCATCTCTCAGAGTCTCTTATTGAAGGAGGCGAAGGGGATTTGAGTGGACGGACAGCTGGCAGGCAGCGTGCCTCGCACCTGCCCTCGTCCTGGTCCAGCCCGTCCCGGTCCATCCACGTACACACACTCCGCAATCAACTGGCACGGGCCTCGGCTTAAATATTTACCAGCCGCATGCAAACAAAAAAAGGGGTGGGGGGGAGGGGGAAGGGGGGAGGGGGGGAGGAGCCGAGAAAGCGAAAAAATAATGATTAATCCGTGTCCTGATGGTTTTTACAGCAGTGTTGGCCATTGCTGCCTCACTGTCAGAGTATCTGCCAAGGGGAAAAAAAAAAAGAAGAAAACAATAAGGAACAATCAGGTTGTTGTGCTCATAATCAGTTGATTATTTGATGAGTCTGAGACAAAAGCAACACGCGTTCAAAGTAGAATGTTAGTCAAAGTGTAAATATATGCCGAAATCAATAAAGATAACACACATGAGGAGAAAAGTAAATGTATGTGTAAATATGCATCACCTTAGCTGGGCATGGGACTGTAATGTGGTAACGTCTTTGCTTTTGTTTTGAAGCTAAAATAGAGACTTGTATGAAAGAAAATGTAATCGCCATCTTGTGTCAATCAATGAGACTGAGTGTGAGTTTGATTCATATGTACAATTTAAATAAAGAATTCACTTTGAAGGGGATGGGGGGGAGTTCTCAAGCTGAAGCAAAAATAAAATCTTATAATTAAACAACAACAACAACAACAACAACATCAACGACAAGCTTTCAGATAAAATGCTGCGGCTCTGGCTTCCAGTTTTTTGGTGCTAGAGGTGGTGGGGGGGGCTCCTCCTCCACCCCCCCCCCCCTTCCCTTCCTCCCCTCCTGCTGCTGCTCATGCACCTCCTCCCTCTTCCTCCCTCCACCTCCCCCCCCCCGTGCTCTGCTTTTGATCCCACAGGGACTTGGAGCCTTTACATTCCACTCATTCCAGCCGCAGCGAACAATCAGCCCTCAGTTATTTATTGGCGCAGCAGCTCCGGGCCGCTCAGTCCGAGTCCAGGCGTCGGTGCGCGCAACGTCCGTGGAGCGAAAGAAAATAAAGCGGCGCTCCGCGATGAATTAAGCGCTTCTGGAACTTTGATACTTTGGATAGAGCCGATTGAGAAGATAATTCCGGTGAGTTTTTACAATTTATATCCTGAAATTTTACCCCCCCCTACACACACGCGTGGCGCAGTATTTACGTGGTCGGTCCTTTTCTCTTTCTTAATCCCGTTTAATCTCCTAAATGTGAGCCCGTCGGTTTGGGATTTTGCGGAGGTTCCGCGGTGCGAGCACTACTCCCGCACGTTTTTCATACATTTTCTTTTCTTCTTTTTTTTTCCTTTTTTTTTTATTTTTTGTCCGAAGCGTCGAGGAAAAACCCCGAGTTGAGTCTCTTAAAAGAACAGAACCGACGGAGGTTGGCGTGATATTAAAGCAGTTTTGCTTGCGGTTGTGTTGGACTTGTGCGCTAAATCTGTGTTGACCGTCCGTCGGAGGGAAAGTCATGCTTTAGAGTGTTACAGGCAATAAAATGTGATCTGTGCTTAGATCACTTGGGAGAGTTATTATGGCAACAGCTGGCTGGGCAGGAGCAGCACTTTGTTAGCTAGCGGGTCTCTTGGCTCAGGTTCAGGTCCTTAGACTTAGAATAATGCAAGAGATCAGGCTAATTAATACCCAATAATAATATCTTTATTGTATTGACACTAAGCCTGTGTTTCATATTTTCCCTCCCAATGTTTAGTTTCGCCGTTGTTGAACTTCAGACCGTTTGGATTCCGTCTCCTCCGACTGACATGAGAACCGCAGAAGAGTCGTCCGGGACGGTCCTGCATCGGCTGATCCAGGAGCAGCTGCGCTACGGGAACCTAACGGACACTCGCACCCTTCTGGCCATCCAGCAGCAGGCGCTGCGTGGAGGCAGCAGCAACAGCAGCGGCGGCGGCGGCGGCGCCGGCAGCCCTCGCTCCTCCTTGGAGAGCCTGAACCAGGACGAGTCCCAGTACGTCCACATGTCCAAGCGGCAGGAGCCCCAAGGCCAGGAGCACCAGGGCGACTCCACACAGCTGCTGGAGGAGAACCAGACGCAGTGCCCCCTGTACCAGTTCCACGGGGAGCAGCTGCCCACCTATGAGGAGGCAAAGGTCCACTCGCAGTATCTCATCTGCCAGCAGGGGCTTCTGGAAGAGCAGCAGGGTCCCTGCGCGGGAGCAGGTGTAGCAGGAAGTCAGAGCGCGGTGGCAGGACAGTGGGACTGGAAGAGGGAGCACACCCGCTCCCTCAGCGAGAGGCTGCTGCAGCTCTCGCTGGAGAGGAACGGACAGAGCGGCAGCCCGGCGCTGAGCCCCTCACACAGCTTCCCGCAGCTGCACAGTCAGATCCTCACAACCTCGCTGGTACCCGACAGACCCGGGTCCCAGCGGTGCCCGGACCAGCGCGGGCCGCCCCCGGACTACCCTGTCTTGAGCAGATTGCCAGGATACATGGTCAGCCACTCAGAGGAGCACGTGCAATACTGCAGGGATCCTCCGCCGCCATTCTACCCCCAGCAGCAGCAGCAGCAGCACAGGTAGTCCAACTAACCGAGCCGAGCCAACCCATCCCAACTGCATGTGGCCCAGGTGCCGCGCTGCCTCTCTTCGTCCTCCATCAGTTTCAGTTTTTCAGTTTGGAAATTCTATTTAACATTTGAATAAACAATAACAATGGAATTAAAGCAGAACAAACAAATTACAAAACAACATCAGCAAAAAACTCACTGTAAAATTAAACCTCACGTTCAAAACAGACTTTAAGAAGTTGTGAGTAACTTTTCCAGTCCTACCCCCTTGTAGGATCTGCTTTTAGTATTCAGTGCAAAAAAATTAAAGAGCAAATTTAACCTTGCACGAGAAGCGTTACATGATTTTACAAGGTCCTAGTCCAAATCAAATCCGCCAGTCGTTCTGGCGGTGAAGCTCACTAATCATTCGCATGTGTGTGTTTCCTCCACAGGTATGTGTTTCCGTCATCCCAGGTGCCTCACAATGGCGTCGTCTCCACCACCGCTGCCGTCGTGTCCAACAGTAACCCGACTCCGAGTGACGCGCTGATGCGGGAGAACATGCGCCTGCGGAAGGAGCTGGAGGTCTACGTGGAGAAAGCGGCCCGGCTGCAGAAGGTGAGTGAAGGTGTCAGTACGACGCTCGACAAAGGAAAACATTAGAAGGGTGAAGTTGAGGCGACTGGACTTGTTCTTGCCAATCTAGAGGACGTTTTGCCTCTTATCGGAAAGGCTTCTTCAGTACAGAACTCAACTCAACCCTCCAACGTTAGCTGGTCGACTGAGAACCTTCCCAGACAACTAAGGGAAGCACACGTGTTTTGTGTTCAGGGAGGCCGGACTGCATTGTTTGCACGAGAAAGATCTTCCTGTCTGTTAACCTCAGGCGAGGCTAATCTCAGACGCTATTTATGCTTTTTGGCTTTCAGCTAATTTCCTGGTAAAATATCCGACTCTTTGTCTTTCAAATATGCCGGCAATGTCAATGTGAAAAGATGTAAGGGCCTCGACACCTGGGTCTTGACTGGGGAATGTTGATTCCTGCCTTTCAGTTGCGCATACCGCTAAAAAGAGGCCACACGCCTCGGGCACTTGAATAGGAACCAGGGCTCACAGGCAAAGGCGGCTAATTAGCTTGTAGTGTCGCCTACTAACAAGCAAAACAAAAACGCCATCCATCCACCCCCCCCTCCCCCCCAGAGACTGACCAGGCGCACTTTCTTTCTCTTCCCAGCTGGAGTTGGAGATCCAGAGGATCTCGGAAGCCTATGAGACTCTGATGAAGGGCTCGGCCAAGCGCGAGAGCCTGGAGAAGACAATGAGGAACAAGCTGGAGGCCGAGATCAAGAGGATGCACGACTTCAACCGAGACCTGAGAGGTGTGCGAGCGATATCCTGCTGCTTTGCCGGCCATTTTTTCTTCTCTTGAAGGAAATAATTTTTTCCCAACTAACCGTCCTGTTTGCTTTCTCCCCCTGCAGAACAACTCGACACGGCCAACAAACAGCGTGCTGCCCGGGAGGCCGAGAGCAGCGACCGGAGACAGAACGTTTTCATCAGACTGCTCGAGCAAAGTAAGTCTTTCATTGGGTCATCGGTTGTCTTAAGGCATTACAGACGACCAGCAGTTTATTTAGTCTGATTGACTGACTCACTTAAAGGTTATGTGTGTAATAATTGGATATTTTGAGAGTAAACTGCGACATTAAGTGGTTACATTTTAGATTGTGGCGCTCTTTTGCTCCCCCTCCCCCTCTTGAGCTTGCCAGTGAGCTACAGTGGCCTGCGCACACACAAACCTGGATACCTCGTCCACCTTCTTCTTTGTCGGTTTGTTTGAGGATGTGAGCATTCACCCTAATTACGAATTTGTCAGGCAGCTGCATTGTCCACACAAGGCTTCCTTAGAAGTATGACGGTACAAGAAGAAATATGACTCACTAGACCTTCAACGCAGACACGATCTTAGTCGCACAGATCCTCCTCAGTCAGCCAGGTGGCCACGCCTCAGGTTGCACGGCTCCGTCCTCACTCTTGGCACTGAGGCCAAAGGCCGTTTTTCATTGCCGTAGTAAATATGGCCTGGATTCCTGGAATTTTTTCCCGTATTTCAGGCTCTTCTGCGTTAGGAATGTGCCGATCCCCTACCTCCAATCACTGCATTCATGCAACTAATCAGTCTGGGCCCAACTCAACATGACCCCTGACTCAATAACTCTCCTTGTTTGGATATTTCTTTCTTCCCCTCTTCCGAATTACGATGAAATCCCGTTTCATTTAATGCACGGATATACAACACGGCCAACCGAGCCCCCCGCCCCCCCACACCCCACCCCACCTTTGTAAAGAAAAATACTTTTGAACTGCTGCACAGGGATGACTTTTGTTTTTTTGTTATGAGGGTTACTTGAATTATATTTTGAGCCGCTTGTTTACTTCACATCCTTAGAAGCATTCCAGAACTTTTCCCAGCACAAAGCTATGCCTGTGTGCGTAAGTGGATAAGAGGAAGTCTGCATTCTCTCCCCAGGCGTGCTCCACTGTTGTGTAATCAACCTAGTTTTTTTACTTTTTCTTAAAGTGGCCTTGCGAAAACGGCCTTTCTCTCCTGAGATTTCCACTAAAAGAAGGAGGTTGCAGTCGCTAATGTCAAACATGCTACAGTGACGGTGGAGTGTCCTGCATGTCTGCACAGCTTTGCCCTGTTGGAGATGATGTAGTGCAGCCTGGTTTATTGTTGCCGCACATACCGTGACGGCAGTATGCAAATCCCTCGTTTGGTCGCATTCCATTCAAAATCCAAGCCTGTTGCAGCGTCTTGACCCACTCAGATGACACGGCACTAACTGAAGGTTCCCGGTTCACCTGCAGCCATTAAATCCAGTTTTTTCCCTCCTTCGTCTTGTTTTTCATCTTAGGTGAGGAGCAGCAGCGCGAGCGCGATCAGTTGGAGAAGCAGCTCCAGCAGCTGCGCCTCTCCGACGAAGAGTGCCAACGGAAGCGGGAGATGCTGGAGCGGGCGCTGGCCTCCGCACAGGGCCGCAACCGACAGCTGGAGGAGGAATTGCAGCGGAAGAGGGCGTACGTGGAGAAGGTGGAGCGGCTGCAGAGCGCGCTGGCCCAGCTGCAGGCGGCGTGCGAGAAGAGGGAGACGCTGGAGCTGCGGCTGCGCACGCGGCTGGAGCAGGAGCTGAAGAGTCTCAGGGCTCAGCAGGTACGGAGAGCAGAGGCAATGCGTTGTGGGTAGCCTAGCCTAGCTTCATTTAGCTCCCTGCAGCTATGTACTCTTACAGGAGCAAGTAGCATAAAGACATAATTCTCCTCAGACGAGATTATGCTAATTTTATGCTATGCTAATTAAGCTATGCTAAGCTAATCAGCCGCGAAATAAGTAGCATGCAGATTGGCCCTTTGCTAGAAGACTGGAGTCCTGACGCGACTCCCTGGAAGCTAACTTGTTTTCCTCAACATCTCCTCAGTCCCAGAGCCAGGCGGCCGACCTCACGGCCACCGAGCTGAGCTCCTCGGCCCTGCGACTGCAGCTGCGGGAGAAGGAGGAGCGCATCCTGGCCCTGGAGGCCGACATCACCAAGTGGGAGCAGAAGTACCTGGAGGAGAGCACAATGAGGCAGTTCGCCATGGACGCGGCGGCCACGGCGGCAGCACAGAGGTAAGCAGATGCAAGATTAGCTAGCAGCAAAATCTGTAGTAGTACAGTATTTAAGTGGAATAATAGTAATAATAGTAATAATAATAATAAAAACATTGTCTGATTCCCACAACAGGGACACGACCATCATCAAACACTCCCCTCGACATTCACCTGACAGCAGTTTCAACGAAGACCTGCCTCTGTCGGGTCACAGGCACCAAGAGATGGAGAACAGGTGAGCCAGACTCCATACCTTCTGCGGATTCACTGTTCCACTGCCCTGGTTAATTTTGTGAATACGTCTATTCATCTATCTTGAAATCTAACGTGCTGTTCTGCTGTGATGTCGATGTCAAGGATCCGGGCGCTTCACGCTCGCCTGCTGGAGAAGGACGCCGTGATCAAAGTGCTGCAGCAGCGCTCCAGGTGGGAGCAGGGCAAGCGCCTGGCTCGCTCCGTCCCTTCCATTAACACGGCCAGCAACAGCAGCCTGCAGACCAGAGGTGAGGACCAGATCTGCCCCCTCCTCGAACATCCCTCTCAGTTCTAAGTCTTTACGCGACAACTGGCAGACGGCTCAGCGCCGCCTGACAGAATGCAAGCTTCCTAAAATCAGAAGCAAACCCTTCAGATTTTTCGCCTCCCTCAAATAGATTTTTTTTTTAAATAGATTTTCTTTTCGACGCTGGAATGCATCTCGTCTCTCACTCCAGAATAGCCTCCCCGTTCAGAATAGTTTTGTGGGGACGGAGTCTGCGGGGCAGATGTTCCTACTGGGTGTAAATGTGGAGCTGAGTGAGTGAATGAAGCTGCTCTTTGTCCAGGAAAGAGCCTCTCGGATGACCAGACAGGTGTTCAGACCCGAGGCAGCAGCAGCAGCAGCATCGCTGCTCCGAAGCGCCCGAGTCAAGACCGCAGCACCCAGAGCGAGTCTCCAGCCCCCCAGGAAGCCTTGCCGGCCGTCCAGTCCGGAGGCCTGGAGACCAGCGAAGCCTCGTTGGCGGCGAGCGACGGTGGGTTTCACCTCCGCTCACAGTTTACAGTGGCGTTCGTGAACATTAAATATCGGTGTGGTCACGCTTCTCCTGCCATGCCGGGGTCGGAATCCTCTAATTTTATCCTCCCCCCTTGTAGAGACACCGGAGGAGCTCCAGACGATGACCAGCAGCACCGGCGCTGGCAGCTCAGACGCTGACGTAGTGGAGATCCTCATTTGAACGACCGAGAGAGGAGGCGAGAGAGAGAGAGAGAGAGAGAGAGGAGAGCAGAGCCTTCTTCTTCTTCTTCTTCTGTCCTATTGAAGCATATGAATGCTGCACACTCACTCTCCACTTCTCGCTTGAAGCGGCCACGCTCCATTTTTTTTTTTCGTTTCAATATTCCGGTGGCTGACCTGTTCGTTGCCCTAGATCCTAGATTTGTGTCTTTATTTATGAAAGCGAACAAAAACAGACAGCCTCCAGCCTTTTGAGGATTAGTTTGTTAATAACGGAGGGGCTACCCCCTGAGCGACCAGCTGCCCCCCTTGCTGCTAAAATATCCCCGTCGCTCGCTTGCTTGGCCCGCAGGCTCAGCCAAGGATCTCAAGCTTCCCTCTAAATTCAGAGCCTTCAGAAAGGGAAAGCAAAAAAAAGAAAAAAGAAAAAAAAGCCCCGCGAGGATGGATGGACGGACTGACGGCGTTCCAACAGGGCTCTAATTCTGCAGGTCCCGGGTCGACGCCGGGCTCCGCTTCCCTCCGGAGATAATCTTCTCACATTCCCGGCGCTCCCGTTAAAGAAGAAAACAGGCTATCTACAGTCTGAGCAACCCCCTCCTCCCTCCCCCGCCGCGGTAGCCGCTTCCTACCGCCGCCGCTCAGCTATACTCTGCTCCCTCCCTCCCTCCGCTGTCTGTTTGTGTTAAATCCAGCCCAGTTTTTTTCTTCGACTCGCAAGAATCTGACATGTGTAGGGGATGGAAACCCCCCCCCCCCCGAGTTCCCTCTATAACCCCCCCCACATTGAATCTCCTATTTATTTCCCCCCTCAGAGTCAGATGACTGAACGCTGCTGCTGCTGCTGTTGAATGTACAACTCTCCCTTTCTCTCTTCATATTTAAACTGTGCCACTGTTTTGTATTTATTGCTCTCCGGAGGCAGGCCGACTGTTTTGTTTCAGAAATGGGTCGGTGAAACCACCGCAGTTGTCTGGGGTTTTATTTTTTATTTTTTTTCTGTTTCCTACCCTGTTTGTCTCTCTGGCCGCCGTCACACTGGGCTGCCGGTCAGTGCAGTGTGACGCCGCAGACTCTGAGGCTCGGAATGTTTACACGACTGGCTGTTTGCAGTGAGAGAAGTTAATATATCTATATATCTCTCTCTCTCTATATATATATATATATATATGATTATGTCAATATATATATATATATATATATATTATATATATATATATATGTATATATATACATGTGTGTGTATATATGTGTGTGTATATATATATATATATATATATTTACATAATCATATATATATATATATATATATACATAGAGAGAGAGAGAGAGAGAGAGAGAGAGAGAGAGAGATATGTGTAGACATGCGTGTGTGTGTGTGTGTGTGTGTGTGTGTGTGTGTGTGTGTGTGTGTGTTGCCAAAGATGTTACGCCATGTTTAAGTTATACAACAGCAGAGGCTCCATTCAGCTCGTTGACACCTTTTATTGTTGTTGTTCTTTCTTGTTTTGCTGTGAACTGTTTGTAAAGAAAACCTTTGTACTGTTTGCCTTAACATTTATTTACCATACAATAAAAAAAAACTCTTAATATATGTCCTGAAAAAAACCCGCTCCCTGTCGTGATTTGTGGATGGATTAACATTTAGAATAATTCACGCCCTCTATCCGTACGGAACCTCCGGGACCCCCGGGACCGGCTACTATCTCTCAGAACCCACTCCAGCCATCTCCTTGGGATGTCACAAAGGGCACTAATACCACACTCACCAGCCAGGTGTTGCCTCCGCCCTCGCAGGCCACCTTGTTTTTGTTGTCTTCCAAACATGTGGAAAGCGTCACTTTAAGCAGGAGGCCACAAACACAGGGCTAATATATATGCTGTTTACTGGAGATCTGGAGAGATTTTCTTTCAGATCAATTCATTCTGTGAAGTTGCCTACCTGGAGGCTGGGATTGAAAAAAAAATAATGATCTGAAAACTGTTATTATGTAAGACCTTTAAAAAGAATTGTCAAAAAACTCATTTTTAAACGTCTCTTGCTGAATTAACTGGTGAAGCTTGTCCATAAAACAGCTTTTCCCTGAAGACACTCATGCCGACTGCGGGGCTGGTTCTTCAGTACTGCGATTTGTGGGTGGAAACATCACTGTTAAGCCTTTAAAATGTATTTATTCAAGCCACCCAGCTGTTCCAAACCCCCCCCCCCCAAAAAAAGTGAATAACTGAATAAACTATGTTCATAACTGCAGCGACAGAACAGAGACTATCATCAAAGTTAGGGAAACTTCTGTTTGTGGTGGCTTCAGTTCCTCTTTGATCCATTTGATGACGTTTTAATGTATGTTCCCACTCAATAGTCTGCCTGTGCTGAATTTCCCCTGCAGCTCTGCAGTTCTCCAGCTAGAGATCAGAGAGTCTTGGTGGAAAACGAGTGTGGCCCGGAATGAACGCTCGGCATTCATCCTAAAATGTGCGTCGTTTGTGCTAATTTATTTGCTTCTAGCAATGTTTATTTTCTGGGTGTTTGATCTCTCTGGAATGTTTCAAAACTATGCAGCCCCTCACATAAAAACATCTCTGTAAACTTTTAATGTAAATATTTTTCCGCCTTCCGCCTTCTCCCTAGGGACTCGTGGATGCATTCCACGGATGCCACACATTTCCCCCCTGCTACCTTCACCCATTGTAGCCGAGTGGCACTGTGCTCCGCCGGGTAAGGCTACGGTGACCAAACTTTTTGGTCTGACGACGGTGGATTCATTTTGAACTGCATAATTGTAAAGCTATGGATATGTCCTCTAATGTAGCATCTTCATATTTTGATCCGGCCTCAGGCACTGTTAAAAAAAGAGAGGACCGCTGGGATTTTGGCTTTAAATTCTAGTTCATCTGTCTTGAAAAGCTCACAGGTCTGACAGACAGTCAACAGATAGACAATCAGTCCAGCTTCAGTTGCAACAAAAGCAGAAAGCGGCAAATGAAAACAAAAGAAAAACAGGGAGCCGCTCACTGCTAGCTTGCAAAAGTTTCAGCGTGGATGCTGCAGTTTGATCAGTTCAACCAGAACCGAAAAACATGTCCTCATGAGGACAAAGAAGAGGCTTTTCTCTGCTCCTGATTGGCTTTGGACACGCTTTACTTTGACTACGCCCACCATCACCTCTCGCCATGCCATGCGGAACCTTTAGATCAATTGGGAACCTTGCACTACTACCAACTGTCTCCACTGGTCATCAGGAAAACCGATTGGTTCGTTTTCAAGATTCATCCAAACACTTTCCAAGTTTCTCGGTGAATCGACGTCTTCCTCGGAAAAGGTTTGTTTCAGCTAGTCTTTAAATATTTACATCCAATAAATCCAATATATCTGGGGGGTGGTGTGGGGGGGGGGGGGGAATCCATCTTGCGAGTCAGTTTAGGGTTTTAGTAATAATTCAAAGTCAGAACTACCAATCATCGTGTGGCCGAGATAAGAGAAGAAAAATCCAAGCATGTACACACACACACACACACACATTCCACATTCATCTAAAGTCATGTAGGAATGTTTGCAGCATTTATCATCCGCTGCATGGATTTCACAGCAAATGTGAGTGATTTTCACGGAAACCTCCAGGAAAGTTTGTCCTTAAAATCTGGCAGGTCATTTTTCTCCCTTCCCATGTCTTCATCCGTCCAGCTGCACTCAAGGAGTTGTGTCCTGGTGGCAAAAGTAAATCATCATTTGTGTCTGACACAAGAAGAACCATTGCGTCTCCTCGACCAGCCTCCTGTGTCACCGTGAGCCCCCGCAAAAATCTCTCTGGAAAAATAGCTGCGGCACTTCGTGTTTTGCCTCCATTTCCATAGAGATTCCAAAACTTCCTGCCTGCAGCGGCCAATGGAATGTGCCCCCACCCCTATATAACTTTTCCACATAAATCAGGAAATAGTCTGTGGCTGAGGTGAAGTCAGTGTCCCACATCACAGGCCGCTTGCAAAATAAAATAGAGAAAACATATTTGACTACTGAACTACCCAAACTGAAATATACTTCAGTTCCGAATTTATCAGAAATGTGGCAAAGGTAAACAAATGTATTTCACCAGTTGTAATTCCACCACTCCACTGTGGGAGGAGCCAGAGCACCTGCAGACCAGAGAACTACCCAGACAGTCTAGTTCTGTGAACTCGGCCAGTGTAGTTGACTTGAGTAGACTCGAGCAGTTGGCCACGTATCCCTGCGTACTCGTGCCCTCAAGTGGCTGATGTTGGTAACTGCAATCACACCAGAAGCGTCAGCAGTGCGTGAGCAGAGCGTCTCGCGTAGCGGCTCGATCGGTTCACGCGAGGATTGCAAGATCGCGCGACAATCCAGGTCCTTTTCGCGAGTATTTAAAGTGTTTAAAGTGTTTCTGCACTTCAAATGACTCATTTGAAGTGCAGTCAGACTGGCTACGTGGTGACATCGTAGAGCACATCCATGCCGTAGAGTCACCTGTCTACTGTTTTCTCGCGGGATTTCAAAATAATAATAATAAAAAAAAAAAACAGGGCGGAAAAAATGAGCACGAAAAAGAAGGCTGGAAAAAAATGGCACGAAAAACAGAAATAATTACACTGAAAAACAATATATACGTATATAAACAATATATATATATATATATATATATATATATATATATATATATATATATATATATATATATATATATATATATAGTGAATGCAATATGCTAGGACAGCGTTGAAGCCGATGCGTCACGTTGATGTTTCACGGTAAAGTACAGCACATATAAATACGAAATCCAGCACATTGTGTATTATGATGAAAATCAACCGGATCTACCGTGTTTTTACACAATTGACTTCCTGTCTGAACGATTTTCGGTCAGGAAGCTTCATCTTAAAACCCAACCTCTTAAATTTTGGACAGAACAAGAATTTATATGCTTGCAGTGGTAGTTTTGCACAACTGACCAATAGGACGTCATCTTCTCACCCATTCTTTTTGTTTTTTGTCACGACTCCAGGACTTTGTGCTGGATGTGCTCCTGATTTCTGCTCTGATTCTTTGTGTGTCTGTCTTCAGGTTGAGGTCAGTCGGTGACTCTCAGCCTTGTAAAGCTCCACCATCGCCACAACCTAGTTTAGTCCCTCCGCAAGCTAGTATTTTGTGATTTAATGAGTTCCTCCGCTACCATCCTCACATGGTGCGGTGCGAGTCTGAGATGGGAGAGGAAACAGGTTTGTCAGGCTGGCGGAATACTGAAGTCTTAAAAAAAGGCCTCTGAAAGGTTTTGTGTAGCAGCCTGTTTTCATCGACCTCTCTCATGATCCTCAGCTGTCATACTGCGTGTGTGTGTGGGTTCACTTGTATACCATAATTAACCTGCTGTGAACGCAGCTGGCAACACAGGCCAAAGTTGTAAAAATGGTGAGTTGATGCTCAGCTGAGCAAAGGAAATTAAAAAGAAAAAAAAAAGTCAACGTTTTGGAGTTAACCATAAACACATCCTGCAGTTTGGAGGCCAGAAACACCTGCGGAAGTTCTATTTCACTTCCTCACACACTTGTTAAAGTCTTTGAGTTCTGTGGCGTCCACAAAGCCAGCAGCTGAGCTGCTCCACCCACATGTAAAGACACGCAAAAACTTGCTTCAGCAATTTGCCACACACACAATTTCATCACAGCAAAAAAATCGACACAGATTCTCGACGACCGATCCCACTTGTGTTCAAAGTGCCAAAACTCTGCAGCTGAGTTGTTGCGCGAGGCTCCAGTTTTCCCTGCACGGATTCGGAACTTCCCGTTTGCGTGTTTCTTCTCTTTCTTTGTTGTCGCTCCTCATCAGTCGCTGATCATCTGATCTACAGTCGGCTCGCCCACACCCCCGGCGATCAGTGTTGCCGAGTAATCTATTACTAGTAATATATACACAACTGTAATTAAACTACTTTTTTTTTTTTTTAGTAACACAGCAATGTAACAGAATTACTCTGGCAAAACTGGTAATTATATCATTATTACTTTATCAAGTAATGATTCCATTACTTTTCAGAAATATTGATATATATATATATATATATATATATATATATATATAAATTGATGATGCAGCCGTACATGCAACATCATTGATATGGATATGCGACGACGCACAGAAACAAACATGGTGGCGGCAAAAGAAAAAAAACAGCGATTGCGTTTGATAGCTGGAAATACAAACATTATTTTGAGTTCATGTCGTCTAAATGAAAGAATATTGTGGTTCGTTGTGCGTCGTGTGCAGGAAACAAGACGCTCTCAACTGTTGCTTTATCTTTTTTTAACTGAAGTAATTAGTAATTAGTTATTGATTACTTATGAAACAAAGTAGTTACAGAAGTAATTGGATTACTTTTTAAGGAGTAATCAGTAGTTGGATAACTTTTATGGAGTAATCCCAACAACACTGCCAACGATCCAGATCTGGATGTAGCTGAATTAGCAACAATCACGATGGGTTGTAACAAGTCAAATTCCGCCGAGGGCCGACGAAGCTCCACAGACAGTTTTGACGCTGCATGTTTTTTTTTCAAACACATTAATTGTGTCTTTGTTGTTGTTGTTTTTGTGCCATGTGATCCACAGTGGCAGATAAAGACCCTGTTAAGTAACCGGTGTTATGCAAGAAGGACCTGGAGAAGGAGTGTCGACCTCAGGTCAGGCCGGGACAAGTTGGCGGTCTTTGTGGTGTGTGTGTGTGTGTGTGTGTATCTGAGATGTATGCTTGTTTAGTCTTGTTTCTTCTCGACACCGGAACAGTGCGTGCTGCGGTTGAATCGACGCACCCACACTGAATGTGCTGATGGGAGGATTAGAGGACCAGGCCCTGGCCTGCAGCGACGGTGGCGGCAAGCCCAGCTCGGAGAGGATAGATAGATAGATAGATAGATAGATAGATAGATAGATAGATAGATAGAATAAATAGATAGATAGATAGATAGATAGATAGATAGATAGAACAAATAGATAGAGAGAGAGAGAGAGAGAGAGAGAGAGAGAGAATAAATAGATAGAGAGAGAGAGTGAGAGAGAGTGTGTGTGAGAGAGAGAGAGAGAGAGAGAGAGAGAGAGAGAGCAAACTGGACAGTCGACCGCAGCAACATCTCGGCACTGCGACCGCGTGTTTACCGAACCGTGTCAGCTGGCAAACAGCAGGTGGGCACAACAGGCTGCCAAACTGGAAGTGCAGGAAGTGGACTGCAGCCCAGTGGTAGCCCACTGTTGGCGCAGTTGACGCAGCCATCTTACGACGAATAACTTGCGTTGTGTTTCTTTTCGACGGAGGAAGAAAAATCACTCTGCTCACTTCAGTCACCATTGAACCGGAAAGACCAAGAACTTTATTGACACACCGACATTTACATAGAACAGTACGGGGATGTATGAGATCACGTGTCAACACGCACACAGCTGATTATTATTATTATTATTATTATTATTATTATTATTATTATTATTATTATTACGCACTCACGAACAACCTTTGGCGAAAACTGCTCTCAGGTTGCCAGACCGCAACATTCGCACCCGTTTCAGGTGTCGCATTCGTGGGCGTGTTTACGCCTGCATGTCATTAGCGCAAAAACCTTTGTGGATACCCGCATCTGTGGCGCAAATTGCAATCGCAATCCCGCCGCAAAATGCGCCGCATTTTAGCGCTGCACGCCCCTTTTTTTTTGAGGATCTACCCCTGTGTGTGTGTGTGTGTGTGTGTGTGTGTGTGTGTGTGTGTGTGTGTGTGTGTGTGTGTGTGTGTGTGTGTGTGTGTGTGTGTGCTATTTCGACCTGTATCCGTGTTCTCATGTTTAGGGGCGTTATTGGAGCAGCAGGCACGGTTGGGTCGGACACGCCCCTCCTCCAGAACGCGAACGTGCCTGTCTACCTGCGGACTATTTAAACCGACGAACGCCTGATGCGCTGCACCTGTGCGAAGACTTTTCCAGCACAGCCGTCCGTCTCGCCGCCACTTCCGGTCCCACCACCTCCTCAGGTAAAGAAAGAAAGGGGGGAAAAGCAGCATCCGTCCGCGTGCTTCTGCTCGGTCAGAAAACTGTTGTAGAGACTCTTTGGTGCCACAGTTTGAATTAATGTCAAGTTTTGTAGTTGGTAGAAGTTGTAGGAAATAATGAGGTGATCCTATATCAATGTTGTTTTCGTTCAGCGTTATAAAACGATGAACAGCACGCAACATTTGGGCCGTGTATAGAAAATAAGGTTTTCTTAATCTTTCGCCACCATCGGTTCTCGTCTGGCCCCTGATGTTCGACAGTGTTTGTGCACTTGACACTCCCAGCTTGCATTACACGACCTCGCCCCGCTGTAGTCATTACCTCAAGGTACCTGCTGTACAAGTTCGGCAACACAACATGCGCAGCGGCGCTCCGGTGTCAGCTGCGCAGATTACATTGTTTGTTTGTTTATTGTGTGAGCGTGTTTGTTTGTAGAATTTTATTCCGAGCAAAAATCAGTGAATTCACACAAACAGAGCAACTTAATACTAGGTCACTTCAAAAATAAATACTGTAGTACAAAAAAAAATATTTGTATATCAAAGTTACCACAGACCGCTCAGTTCAGCAGCCTCACTCACTAAGTTGGCCAGTAAACTGTAACAAACTCATGAAAACCTGTTGGAGTCGCAACACTTGCATGACTGTCTGTAAACTCAATTAATTCTATTCTATTTTCTTTTCTTTTCTTTCTCCCACCTCCCACCTCCCACCCCCCTCAGTTTCTTCCTGCGCAGTCATGCCTCTGCAGGAGCAGTTCAACCTGGCAGGCCAAGAGCCTGGGCTGCAGGTGTGGCGCATCGAGAAGATGGACTTGGTGCCCGTCGCTGCCGCCCTGCACGGCCAGTTCTATAGGGGAGACTGCTACATCGTGATGTACACCACTGCAGCTCCCAAACAATACAATGTCCACGCTTGGATGGGTGAGTAGACCTTAAGCCGAGCACTGTTTGTTTGTTTTAAATGCCATGTTTCAATCCTGGTTTCCATCATCTGTGCTGCACAGGCAGTAACTCCTCCCAGGATGAGAGCTGTGCTGCCGCCATCATCATGACCCAGATGGACACTCACCTCGGCAACTATCCCAACCAGTTCATCGAGTATGAGGGGGACGAGGGTGAAATCTTCCAACGCTACTTCAAGACCGGCATTGTATACAAGGTGAAGCAACACAGACCCTATTGCTTGAAAGGTTCACGTCCTCTCCAAGAGAAGCAGCAGCAGCAGCAGCAGCTCCTCAGGCAGCACCCAACAAGCCACGCCCACAGCCACACTGTCCTGACTTGAAGAGCAAGTGGGCGTTTACCAGCTTGTTTGCTCGGCTCGGTGCATTTTCTCTGCTCAACCTCTCGTTCAAGTTACTTTTGTGCAGAAAAGGGGCTCATTTTTATCTGCTTCCACACTTGTAGTCTGTTTCTCTTTTCCTTTTCATTTTGCAAACTTTTTTTTTTTTAACTTTGAAATTGCTACCTATTTATTATAGTTTTCATTTTTATGTACCAGACAATTGAGTAGAGTTCATTTGGTAGTGCGGTAATGTGTATCGGCTCGAATGAAAAGGGGTAAGAAAAGAGGCACTGGAAGCTCCATTTGGGGAACCCAAAAGACAAAGAGAAACAGTTGGTGGCATTGGTTCCATTTTGTGGGGGGAGGGAAACAAAAGAAAAACCTTGTGACGTCGCAGCATCTTGTGACTGATCACTGATCCACAATTAAAAAGCTTCAATTTGAATGCTTTTCAGCCTGCAGGATTATTGCCGAACCAATAATCTGGACTTTTCAGAGGAGCAGGAGGCGGACCTACAGCCAGAGTTTAGCTGTGACAGAAACGGGACGTTGTTCATGGCGTGGATGCGGCAGATTTCTTGTAGTTGGGCTCTGCCCAGCATCGCCGCTCGGCGTCGAGCCCAGCGCAGTGGCTGTCAAAATTCCAAACCTTTTCCAGGATGAACATTCGAGCCTCATGCCAAAAGAGGACATTTTGCAACGTCAAACATCCCACGTGACCGTCAGGTGAGACGAGCCGGTACTTATTTATCGTCTGCCTCTGTTTGCTCAAAGAAAGGTGGAGTTGCGTCAGGCTTCAATCATGTTGTGGCCAACGAGCATCGTGAAAAGCGGTTGCTGAAGGTCAAAGGCCGCCGCCACATTAGAGCGACGGAGGGGCAGCTGTCCTGGTCCAGCTTCAACTCTTCCGACAGCTTCATCATCATTCTGGACCTGGTAACTGAGAGGCATAGGGCATCACGTGTCTCAATGCAAGCGTCCTTGAATGTGTTAACCCACTTCTGTGTTCTGTGCCATGCCAGCAAATCTATGTCTGGTGCGGCAACAAAAGCAACAGGTTTGAGCGGCTGAAGGCCAACGAGCTGGCCATCGCCATCCGAGATACCGAGATGTCTGGCCGCGGCGAAAAAGAAATAATCGACGAAGGCTCCGAACCAGAAAAGCTCATTGAAGTGAGTTATTTATTTATTAATTTATTTATTAACCGATTACATTTATCTTCTGTGGAAGTGCAGAAACTCTCCTGCTGTTGCCCCTCCTGGCTCCTTAAGCTGCTACTTTGTGTCTTTCCTTTGGCCGACAGGTACTTGGACCCAAGCCTGACCTTCCGACGGAAGCCGACGCAGACAAGACGGACAAGCGGCAGGACAGGAATACAGCGAAAGTCGCGTCTCTCCATTTGGTCAGTGGACGGAAATGTTTTTTTTTCTTTTGAACTGTTTCTACAGCGACAGACTCAGAGTGTTGCGGTTCTTCTGCCTGCTAGGTTTCTGATGCCGACGGCTCTATGGACGTGACCTTGGTTGCCGACGAGAACCCCTTCAAGCAGGAAATGCTCTCGCAAAACGACTGCTACATCCTGGACAATGGAGCCAACAAAAAGCTGTTTGTCTGGAAAGGTACTGAAAACAGGAACAAGGCTCCTCCTCCGTTCCTTCCCGACGATGCCCCCCAGTAAAATATCTGATGGCGAGAAACGGTCTTGGCAGCAATTTCAGTTGTTTCCACCACCATTTGTGACATGAGCTTCTTTACTGACCCGTGTCTCCAAGGAAAGGATGCCAATCCCGAAGAGCGCGCCAAGGCACTTGAGAGAGCGCAGGCCTTCATCAAAGAGAAGGATTACGCTCCAAACACTCACGTAAGGCGACAGACCACAGGAAAAAAACCCAAATGCAATTCTGCTCCACTGCCCCCCCCCCCCCCCCCACGCTTGCAATCTTCCCATGAATGCGTGTGGTGTGACCTTTGCTTGCCCACTGCCAGGTGGAGATCATGCCGTCAGGCGGCGAGACCACCCTCTTCAAGCAGTTCTTCTTCAACTGGCTGGACAAAGACGAGACCACCGGTCCCACCGACCCCTACATCATCGGGAAGATCGCCGTGGTGCCGCAGGTGCCCTTCGACGCCTCCGAACTCCACAAGGACAAGGTCATGGCGGCGCAGCACGGCATGGTGGACGACGGCTCTGGCAACCTCCAGGTTTCTGCCACAGACTTGACTGAATTTCCGCCAGTGCGTCCAGTGCGTTGATGTTTTATAGTTATGCTTTTTTTTTTTTTTAATTTAATCTAGATCTGGCGTGTGGAAGATGGCGAAAAGGTCCCTGTGGACCCCTCCACCTACGGCCAGTTCTACGGCGGCGACTGTTACCTGCTGCTCTACACCTACAGAGACGAAGGGAGAGAAAAGTACATCATCTACACCTGGTAAGTTCTTGTCTCCTCACCATGCAGGTGGTCTCCTGTCTGGGCCAGACCAGCGGGTTTCTCCTCTGCGTTGGTAACATAGAACAGTGGTCACCAACCTTTTTGAACCTGAGAGCTACTTCATGAGTCCTGAGTCATATGAAGGACAACCAGTTTGCTTCACTCTCCTGAAATAAACAAATTTCTCAGTTTTATATTATTAATGATAATGATCTATGTGAAGATACTGAACACGTCATTGAGTTCTCAATAATTATCAACAATGACTTAACAAGGTTTGATTAAATTGCATTTTAGGCGCAGCTCAACGAGTTGTGCTATTTTTAAAAGTGGCCTGCAGGCTACTGGTGCAGTCCTTTGGGTGGAGCTACCTGGTGCGAGCAGGCACCATGTTGGTGACCCATGACATGGAGCGTGACTTCCACAGGGCTGGAACTCTCCAAATTGGCCCTGTTGTCTCCTGTGTGAAACAATTTTTTTTTTTTTTCGTCTATGAAATGTCGTGAGCTCCGCTGACTCCCATTTTTAAGCTTTCCCCCCACTACTCATTTTGGTGTAGATGCTCCAGATCTTCATTTAGTGGGCCTATCAAAGATTTGGCGTCTTATTTCAGCTATTCTTGAACTTGTGCAAGACTTGTATTTTTAATTTTCAAGATCATTTTTAATGATCTTGTTGCATTCTGGAAGTGGCGTCATCTCATTGGGGTGAAGCTCCATGATTTGCCCATGAAATTCAGGCGGTGGCAGGTCTAAAATGCGAAATGGGATTTTGGCCATCTGAATGGGCGGGGTTTCTTTATCTGGTGGTCCTCATTTATCAAACAAAAGCAACAGATGAATGCTTTTGAGTTTGAACTTGGGTGATTCATGTGCTACGGCCACCCTTGGTGTTTTTTTTGTGTTTTTTTTTTTCAGGCAAGGGCAGAAGTGCAGCCAACAAGAACTGGGAGCCTCTGCTCTTCTCACTGTGGCACTGGATGATTCACTGGGTCAAAAAGCCACCCAGGTGAGGAAAAAAGTTATTTTCCGGGAGTTTGTCATCCCCATGGTCCATGGCTGCAATGTGGGATTCTGCTTTCTGTCTGGTCTGGTCAGGTCCGTGTCCCTCAGGGCCAGGAGCCTCCTCACCTGGTCAGCCTGTTCAAGAACAAGCCCCTGGTGATCCATCGGGGTGGGACCTGCAAGCATGGTGATACCAAACCAGCCAGCAAACGGCTCTTCCACATACGTTTCAGCTCCAACAGATGCACTCGCGCTGTCGAGGTCAGCCTTGATCATTGCAGAGCAGGTGTGTTTTTGCCTGATTCTGGCATTGGAAGTGACTGACGCCTCCCTCCCTCCTTCTGTAACACACACACACTCACACACACAGGTGGAGCCAGTGAGCTCCTCCCTCAACACAAACGACGTGTTTTTGCTGAAGTCGCCCCAGTCCTGCTTTTTGTGGAAGGGGAAGGGGATGACCGATGAAGAGGTCGCTGCTGCCAAGGTTGTGTCCCAGCTGATGGGAGGTGTGACCAAGGAGGTGGAGGAGACCAGCGAGCCAGGTGAGCCCTTAAGAAGGGGAAAAAAAAAAAAAAAAACATCCACAGAGTGAGCGTGGCACAAGACTCCCGTGCACACCCGTCTTGTTTTCCTCCCTTCCTAGATGAGTTCTGGGCTGCTCTGGGAGGAAAAGGCGAGTACCAGACCTCCACAGCCCTGCGGAACGCGGTCAAGACACCGCGGCTGTTTGCCATCTCCAACAGCACCGGGAGGCTCATCGTAAGTCACTTCAGTCAGTTAAAAAAAATAAATAAATAAAAAAAAATATTAAAATGTTGGTGCACAAATATAAGCTTTGGTTTTGAAACATTTTGATACACTTGATTGGCATATCATTCAGGCGGAGGAGATTCCCCCCGAGTTCACCCAGGCGGATCTGGCAAGCGACGATATCATGATTCTGGACACGTGGGATCAGGTGGGTCCTTAAGTCGATTATTCTATCTGGGCTCTCCTAGAGCTTTTTTTTTTTAATTGTTGAATTCTTCCCAAATCTTTGTTCTGTTCTACCAGATCTACCTTTGGATTGGAAAGGATGCCAGGGATGACGAGAAAAAAGGATCCTTAAAAATTGGTCTGTGTATTTGGAGGCCAAGATGAAGAGAACATGAATGAAGGGGACATACGATGTTTAAACTTTGTTGTTGTGTTTTTTTTGTTCTTGTCTTTCAGCTGAGGACTATTTGGACTCCGACCCCTCGGGCCGGGACCGAGTCTCCATCACCAGAATCGAGCAGGGGGAAGAGCCGCTGACCTTCACTGGCTGGTTCCATGCTTGGGACTCCGAGTTTTGGGAAAAAGCTTTTGAGTGCCTGCACGCACACTGAGAACCACCAAAAGTGTCTTGCACCTGAGATGCCTGCAGATATTCATTACTCCGACAGCTCTGTCTAATGGGAAGATGATGTGAGATTCCTACTCGCTGCAGAGGAACCTTTTTCATTCTCTGTTCTTCAAAAATAAAAATGGAATTTGGTGCCAAATATTTGTCCGCTTTGATTTTTTTTTTTTTTTTAGTTCACCAGAAGAATAGTGCAAGAAGTCCGCAAGAAATAAAGGAAAAATCTGGATCAGTGTGTTGTGATTTTGCGTGCGTGTGTCCAACCACAAGTGGCTGTGGGGCAGATCCTCAAAGAAGGGCGCGCAGCGCTAAAATGCGGCGGGATTGCGCGCGCAGTTTGCGCCACAGATGCGGGGATCCACAAAGGTTTTTGCGCTAATGACATGCAGGCGCAAACACGCCCACGAATGTGGCACCTGAAACGGGTGTGAATGTTGCGGTCTGGCAACCTGAGAGCAGTTTGCGCCAAAGGTTGTTCGTGAGTGCGTGTGTTTGACAGCGAAACTCTGCTAGGATAAACGCGCTCCTGTGCGCGCCTGGCATTGCGATGCCTCCTCCGTCTCACCAAGACTGCTTCCACAATGGAAAGAAAGTCAAGACGCAAGACGCGTTTGTCACCAACACCTGAGTAGTGTTTGTATTTTTCATAGCCGATCTAAAATATTGGCATATATACTGTAGTCTATGCCTATCTATATATAAGATTTGGGGAGCCATACACATATTTCAGGCTTTTCAGAGAGGAAAGTTTCACTCAGAAGCCAGAAACACTCTGACAGACAGAAGCTGCGCCTGGTTTTGGTTTGCGGTGTTTGCGTCTGTCAAAGTGCGCGCGGACACGAGCGCAAACTCTTTCTGGATCTGCCGCTGTTTGAATGAGGCATATTTGCATAGAAGGGGGCGTGTCATTTCGCGCGTAATGACTCATTTAAATACATTCAAATGAATCTGGCGCAACCCTGCCGCTACTTGCGCTGATTTTCGCGTTTGCGTCCCCTCTGTGGATCGGAATCACCGTTTTTGGCGCTGTTTACACGGATTTTCAGGCGCAAAAGCCGCGCAATCGCTTTGTGGATCTACCCCACAGTGTCGTGACGGAAAACGCTGAACCCCCTAAATACTCACTTAGTTCCGCTAAAGTTACAGGACACCAACAGTCAGAATTACTGCCATCGTGTTGCCTGTAAACAATTTGGTCGCAGGTTTCTCTTTGAATTAATCAAAAGTGACTTTGGGGTAGATCCACAAAGCGATTGCGCGGCTTTTGCGCCTGAAAATCCGTGTAAACAGCGCCAAAAACGGTGATTCCGATCCACAGAGGGGACGCAAACGCGAAAATCGGCGCAAGTTGCGGCAGGATTGCGCCAGATTCATTTGAATGTATTTAAATGAGTCATTACGCGCAAAATGACACCCCCTTCTATGCAAATATGCCTCATTCAAACAGCGGCAGATCCAGAAAGAGTTTGCGCTCGTGTCCGCGCGCACTTTGACAGACGCAAACACCGCAAACCAAAACCAGGCGCAGCTTCTGTCTGTCAGAGTGTTTCTGGCTTCTGAGTGAAACTTTCCTCTCTGAAAAGCCTGAAATATATATATAGCTCCCCAAATCGTACATATAGATCGGCATAGACTACAGTATATATGCCAATATTTTAGATCGGCTATGAAAAATACAAATGGTACTCAGGTGTTGGTGACAAACATCGTAATGCCAGGCGCGCACAGGAGCGCTTTTTATCCTCGCAGAGTTTCACTGTCAAACACACGCACTCACCAACAACCTTTGGCGCAAACTGCTCTCAGGTTGCCAGACCGCAACATTTGTACCTGCTTCAGGTGCCGCATTCGTGGGCGTGTTTGCGCCTGCATGTCATTAGCGCAAAAACCTTTGTGGATCCCCGCATCTGTGGCGCAAACTGCGGGCGCAATCCCGCCGCAAAATGCACCGCATTTTAGCGCTGCACGCCCTTTTTTGAGGATCTACCCCTGTGTGTGTGTGTGTGTGTGTGTGTGTGTGTGTGTGTGTGTGTGTGTGTGTGTGTGTGTGTGTGTGTGTGTGTGTGTGTAATCTTCAACCCATGTGCTCGAGGCTTCTGCTGAGTTGCAGACCTGCGGATTAAGCAGCTGGGGTTATAAGAGAATCCCGTCAGCTCTATTGCTACACCTGCTTCCATCCTCCGCCGAGTGGGAACCATGACCCAGAAGACGGTGCTCATCACGGGGTGCTCCTCGGGAATTGGCCTGGCCTTGGCCGCCCACATCGCCAAGGATGAAAAGAAAAGGTTCATGGGTAAGTGTGATGGTCCTGGATGTTTGATTACAGCATGATACTGAATTTTTAAAAAAAAAACAAAAAAAAAAACAGTCGAGGAACTGATGCTGCTAGTTTGTCTTGTTGGCAATTAAACTATTTGTTGACCTATCAGCCGTTGTGCTCATTACACATCCATGCATCCATTGCAATGTCACCATGTAGCTTGTCTACCTTTTTAATATTTCAGCCTTGATATTTCTCTGACCTGTAAAGGGGAGCACTCTGGTCCTGCCATTACCACAGCGCCCTCTGCTGGCTTGGTGTAGGAACATATAATGTATGGTTTCTGGGCCTGCACCCTCAGACGCCTACTGTGACAGACGTGTTTTTGCTGGTTTCACAGGCTGGAGGTCACCAATCAAAGCACACGGAACACAATCCAAAATCTGCAGCTTGTATCTCATTTAATTTTTACCATGTTGGTGGTTTTTCATAAATACCAGAAATTTAAAGAACAATAAGCTGGGGGTCCAGGTGACCCAAAGGAGGTCATCGCTTTATTCTATAAATAAAATTAATCAATCAACCAGAGCAGCATGAAGCATCAGTGCTGGGAAAAACTCTTTGGGAATATCTATAATGCTATTAGGGTGATGAGCGTATGAAATATGCATAATGTATATACACAGGGTCACTCCAATATGAAAGGTCTAACAGTCAACGTGGCTAAAATGTGTCTATGTTGATGTGGCAAGATAAATTCATTTGCTGAGACTGAAGCGGTGTGAACCTGAAATGTGTGCTTACAGTCTACGCCACCATGAGGAACCTCAGCAAGGGCGAGGCGCTGGTGGAGGTGGCGGGTCGCACTCTGGGCCGGACACTGGAGATCAAACAGCTAGACGTGTGCAACGAGGAATCCATCAGAGCCTGTGTCGATAGTCTGCCGGAGCGCAGGGTGGACATCCTGAGTGAGTTCAGACCAGCCGACCGCCAATGACTGTGCGAGCCCTCATCTGACCCCCACATGCCCCTCTCCTCCATGTTCACCTTCAGTCAGCAACGCCGGCATGGGTCTGATTGGACCCATCGAGTGTCAGTCCATGGATGAGATGAGGGCTGTGATGGACACCAACTTCTTTGGGCTGGTGCGGCTGCTGAAGGAAATCCTCCCAGACATGAAGAGGAGGAAGAAAGGCCACATCGTGGTCATCAGCAGCGTTATGGGCATTCAGGGTGAGTGAGAGACGTCTCAATGCGGGTGTTGACCACATACAGGACGGGGTTTGGTGACAAAAATGACATGTCGGCTGTTTCACTTGATTTCCTTCCGGCAGGAATCCTCTTCAACGACGTCTACGCAGCCTCCAAGTTTGCCGTGGAGGGCTTCTGCGAGAGCTTGGCAGTGCAAGCCTTGAGGTTCAATCTCAAGTAAGACATCGTTCCGTATGTTGCTCCTGTTATTTTGTGTCCTACTATCTCTATAAGTCATGCCACACTCTGAGCGCACTCACGATGGAACGGAGAAACCGTAGGGACTAATCCTGCATGGACCACGGCTTGGCCATGTCTCAACTGGCACACTCATATTGTGCAACTATTCTGCAACAGCCAGGTAAAAAATATGCCAACCAAAATGCGTCATCGCAAGCATCAGTATGAGACGTGTCCTGACAGAGTAGTAATGCAAGACATGGCCGTGCAAGTGCATTTTTGCAGTGGTTGCAAAAATGCTCCACTCTCGTAAAAACCAGAGGTTGCAGAATGAAAGAAAACTTTCAATCAAAGTGATTGTGGCTTCTCTCTTCAGTATCAGCCTGATTGAGCCTGGACCTGTCATAACAGAGTTTGAGCGCAAAGTCTATGAGGAGGGCCTGAAGACTGACCTGACTAAAGCTGACAAAGTGACCGCAGACATGTTCACAAACATCTATCTGAAGAACTACAAGCAGATCTTTGAAACTCTTGGCCAGTCTCCAGAGGACATAGCAGAGGTAGATATATAAAAAAAAAAAATCTTGTTCTGTTGTGTTCTGTTCCGTCAGCGACTTAAATCCCTGTTCTGTCCTCCAGCACACCATCAAGATCATCACCATGGAAAACCCACCGTTCCGCCACCAGACGAACACGCTTTACACCCCCATGACCACACTGAAATATGCCGACCCCAACGGAGACCTCCCCATCGACACTTTCTATAAAATGGTATTTGAGCACGACAAGGTCTTCAATGCCAGTCTGAACTTCCTTAAGATGCTGCGCTGGAGGAGTCGCAAGAGCTTCACGCTGGAAAAAGACAAGAGCAACTGAGGAGAATGTCTCGTCTTCTCAACTTCTGCATTTTTTTTTTTGTTCTTAGAGATAGCTTTAGCTGCGCATTGGTTTCTGAAAAGACACAATTTATTTTATTCAATACTATTTAAAAAAAAAAAATCAATGTGATTAAAATGAAGAACAATGCAGTAACGAAATGTCTCAAAGAGCTCATTCAACATGTCTTCATCTGAATTGTAGATTACGTAAATTGACATTCACAAAAGCTTTGAAAGTCAGCACATGATGTGAAGCACCTTCAATTCTAAAAACCTTAATTTAAAACTGTTTAGCGTGCGCAGACCGTAGTCGAGCAGTTCAACAATGAGTGGGGAACAAGGGATTACGTTTTTGCTTACACAGAGCCTAATCTGGGATTTACTCCACGCACTCCAAGCCTCGCATTGCATATAGCCTTACAAGGTCTAATTCTTTTTAAAATGATCTTTATAGATCAGAGCAGCAAAAGTCTGGAAACTCACAAGCACCCACAAGAAACGCACAAACAAACATACAAACGTATGAGACAGAATGAGACTTGGTTGTAGTTCTTATAATAGGCAGTAGATGGCGATAAGTATCACACAGGCGCGAACATGGTGGCAGGCAGTGGTTTCCGGTTGTTTGTTTGACGTTGTTTCCGGGGAGAGCTAAGCGTGTGCCTTCCCGAATGTTAAATTATATAGGGTTTGCTTTTCACCTTGATTTCCTTTGTGCAACGGACTTTTATTGCCCGACTGGAGAGGAATACGTCTCGGTTTTCCAGCCATTGCTCTCTTGACGGCGAGCTATTATTGAAAAAAAGTGCCGGTTAGCCTAGCTTTAGCCATGCTCACTGGCTGCGGTGCTTTCACTTGCCTTTTCGGGTTCGACGGGGACCGCCGCTAGCAAGACTAGTAGCTAGCTCGCTAGCTAGCGAGGCCCGTAACTCCCCTTTTCTAGCACATCTGTAATTGTGAGTTAGTTCGTTCCTGTGTTTGTGGACCCCAGGTTGTGTATAGCGGGGGTCTGCGTCTGAAGTGAGCGTTATTTCAGTCAGCCAAGCACATCCTCTGTTACCCTAGTACGCAAGCTAGCGGCTAAATGCACTTGAACGTCTTTTGTGGACAACTAGGCTACGTGTTCTTGATTCGGGGAAGCTTACGGGAAGCCGTTTAACGAAAAACGCTTGATTAACTTTAACGCGTTTCGCCACCTAGTCAAAAGTCGAGGTGTTTATTACTTTGGACAAACGATTATTGGTCATATGCCTGCCACGATGGCCTCCTCCTCTGGAAACGACGACGACCTGACCATTCCCAGAGCGGCCATCAACAAGATGATTAAAGAGACGCTGCCCAACGTACGGGTGGCCAACGACGCCCGCGAGCTGGTGGTCAACTGCTGCACGGAGTTCATCCACCTCATCTCGTCAGAGGCCAATGAAATATGCAACAAGTCGGACAAGAAGACCATATCGCCAGAGCACGTCATCAACGGTAAGACCCATCCCGTCCCACCCCATTCCTCCACCTCTTGTCTGCTTGCGTGACTGCTTTGCAACCAGCGGAGGTGACATTTAACTTTGGTCTCTTGCGAACACACCGCAGCACTCGAGAGTCTCGGCTTCGCGTCGTACATAACCGAGGTGAAGGACGTGCTGCAGGAGTGCAAAACGGTGGCCCTGAAGAGGAGGAAGGCCAGCTCCCGGCTGGAGAACTTGGGCATCCCAGAGGAGGAGCTCCTCAGACAGCAACAGGAACTGTTTGCCAAGGTAGGAACTGTGAGCTGCTGCTGCTGCTGCTGCTGTGTGATTTTTTTTATATTTTTTTTTTAATTCTTCCTGCACAAAACTGCAACTTGCTTTTGAAGGTTGGGGATTGTAACGTGTAATGGCTCCTGTCTAATTTGGTCTGTGTCTGTGTCCGTGCAGGCTCGGCAGCAGCAGGCGGAGCTGGCCCAGCAGGAGTGGCTCCAGATGCAGCAGGCTGCCCAACAGGCGCAGATGGCAGCGGCGGCGTCTGCCAGCGCCGCCCAGCAGGCCGGCTCCTCTCAGGACGAAGACGACGAGGACGACATGTGAGTCCTGGCGGGAGGTCCGACTCGTCTGGGAACCTTCTCCCGGTGGACACTTGTTTGGCCCGGAAACGCTCACTCTGTACCATTGTGGGCAGAGACCTTTGACATGTGTTTGGCTGCTGGACGTGGAGGACGACATCATCGCACATTTGAACTTACTGAGACAACTGACGGACGGACGGACGGACGGATAGACAGCCTCACGTTAGCAGAACTATGATGAAAGATTTGGATTGAGAGGATTGTGACCTATTTTTGAATAATCTCTACTTCCTATCTTTATTCCTCCCCAGTTGTTTTTTTTTTTGTTAACTGTGAATTTGTGTTGTAACTTGTAGGTTTTTGGTTGTGCTGCTGGAAAACTGAAGGTGGACATTAACTTGGACATGTCAGCAGCTTTCTTGGTGTCAGTACAGCTCCCCATCCCTTTTCTGCACTTCCTGTTGGCACGTCTACAGTAACCGAGAAATGTTTAGCGCAGCCTGTTTCTCTGATTTCCCCTCAGAATATGTTTTCACTTTTTACGGACTCTTGATTTTTTTTTTTCTTTTTTTTTAAGCTTGAGGAGTAGAAGAGCAGTTTTTTTTTTTTTTTAGCACCTCTGATACGTTACATCTTTTTTTTTTCCTATCTTAAACCGCCCACAGTATTGCTGACTGGCCTCATCTCAGAGAAAATTTGATTATTTTTTTGTCTCACAGAACCAAAGAACAGGATGGAAGCCCAGAGTTTGTTTATTTGTTTTTTATTTTATTTTTTAGAGATGTTGGTGCAAAGATGACTCTGGCTACTGACTCTGGATAATAAAAGGAAAAATATTGTTCAGCATCACTAACTGACCACCTTGTGAGACACTCTGATATTCAGGCTTTGAATCTGTGGACGTCTTTTCTCCACGGGTGCAGTAGGAAACGTTATGACTGTGGTCAAAGCTCTCAGTGTAAAGTAACCTAGTTTTCTCACCTATGCTACAAAGACCTGATAAGCAATAAAGGAATCATCTTTTATAGACAAATTTCTTGTGTTTGCCTTTTTTAGAGGGGAAGCTGTTGTTTTAAAACTCCACCCATGATGAAACTTATCCCCTCCCACTGTCTTCTGAGCCCACCCCCTGCTTGTGTGGCCATGTAGTTGGGCAGCAGGCAGAGCTCGGCAGACCGCTGTGTCCCAACAAGTGAAAATGTCCGGAGCCATCATAGAAAACATGAGCACCAAGAAACTGATTTTCTTTGGTTTGTTTATTCTGAGTTTCCAGCTGCTCTTCGTCCTGCTCGGGGCTTTCATCGGTGAGTAAACACACTTTTCTTTTGTGGTGTCTGAATACGTCAGTATCCGTTACACTAAAGAGGCGTCTGTATTCCATAATCTTGGCAGAGCTGATTTTTTTTTTTGCCCTACTTTGACATGAAGATGATGTATTGTTTGGGCCATTTCTTTGGTATATTGTGGAGGGGGGCATTTTTTTACTCTATTGTTGGGGATATTATTTGCTATGTTGTCGTGGCCATTTTTTTCTCTGTTGTTGGGGCGCTTTTTTGTTATACTGTTAGGACATTTGCCTCGGTAAGGTTGTTTTATTGTGTCATTGTGTCACATGGGCATAGCAGTAGTGGTCGGTTCATTTATTGGAAGCCTGAATTTAGCCCTTTGTGATGTCACAAACGGTCACCGACACTCAGAGGTTACAGTGTGTCACAGCTAGGCATTGGCTCCGCCCTCTGAGACCACCTTGAGAGGTATCAGTCTTGGCAGAAGGCCACAGCCAATAGAGGGATGCCTTCGCTGAGGGATGTGTGCAAGTCTCAGGTCTGCAGGCAGGTGAGGAACTCTGCCTTCGTGTGTGCTGCAGCTCCCAGTCCCACCGCTGCCGTCAGCTACCTGGCCACCAAATGTATTAGCCGCCACGGGGTGGCGGGCAGCTTGCTGGCACCCTGGGGCCCCGGGCAGTGCCAGCAGATCCGCAGCTTCGACCAACCCGTGGCCAAGATGTTAGATGCCAACGACATTGTCTTCTCCGTGCACATCCCTGTGCCGGGGACAGAGATGAGCCCGTGGTTCCAGTACATGCTGCTGGTCCTGCAGGTGGACGTATCCTTCAGGGTGATCAACCAGATCGGTAAGGGGCCGTGTCCTGCTGTTTGCGTGGGGAGAGAACAAATGACGTGTGAGACGTTAAACTCAGCGCTATGACCAATCACCCTCATCAGCAGAGGGCGACGTCGTGCTCACTGTGGACGCTGGCCTGGCCTACAGAGATGTCCTGACCTCTGATTGGACCACTAAGTTTCACTCGATGGAGGAGCGGCCGCTCAGGTGTGCGTTTGCACTTCCGAAGGTAAACTGTGCGTTGAAAGGTCCCATGTTCTACCCAGTTCCAGATCTTTATGTGTCTTCCTGGACCTCGACGGATCGGTGATCAAAAAGAACATTTTCATTTTTTTTAGCCCTCTGTTTGCAACTTCATGGAAAGGTGGGGCAAGCAGGATGGACTTAGACTCAGAGGCACTAATTGTTGGTAGAGTGTATTGATTTTTTTGTAAAAGGGACCTCAAACATACACACACACACACACACACACACACACACACACACACACACACACACACTATCCCGCTCCCTGCTGTGACGGTACGCCCCTCTGCAGACCTATGAGAACGAGGGCCGTTTCTACGAGTGCGACCCGGTGCCGTTGATGGAACTGGGTTCTGTGGCCCACAAGTACTACCTTCTCAACCTGCGGCTGCCGGCCAACAGCACCACGAACGTCGGTGTTGGCGAGATAAAGGACGTCCTGGTGGTGGTGAGTGGCCTCCTTCCCCCATCCCCCCTCTCGCTCCCTTCTCCCTGCCTGCTGCCAGGCTGTGATGTTCAATGACCCTCTGACCTCAGGCCATCCACCAGAACGGCGGCTTCACCAAAGTGTGGCTCAGCATGAAGACACTGAGCGCCCCCGGGATCTGCGGGGCCACGCTTTGGTACTGGCACAGAATCGTCCTGGCGGCGAGGCAGCCGGCGCTCCTGGAGCAGTAAGAGGGAGACTTAAAGTCTGAGTACAAACATGACCTCACACTGAGAGCGATCAGTGCCTTTGGCTTCACCTCCTGCTTGTTTTTCACTTTAGCTCAGGGAGGACGATTTATCATCTCTCGTGTGGCTTATACTATTTGGGCTATATTTTATTTCAAAAAATAAATCTGAAATTTACGTCTTATTAATCTATCAATGTTATAGACTGTATCAAATTGTCTGAATTACTGAATAAGAAGACAGACTGCCAACGGTGGCAAAACATAAAAATCATTGTTTGACAAAAGCTGAAGAGACAGGAAATGTTTTTCTTGCAAAGTGTAAAATTTCTATTCCATATAAATATCATCATCATCAATAGTCGTAGTAGTAGTAGTAGCAGTCGCAGTAGTAGTAGAAGGGAAATTGCTTTCTGTGAATTAACATATTGACATGATACCTCGGAACAAATGGATCAGGTCTGGCCATAAAACGACAGATTATGTGTATATATATGCCTGTATTTCTTTTGTCTTACGTTCTTTGTTTCAAAAAATAATGCAAAAGAAAAAAAAAGTGCACTCCCATACCACCTCCTCTGTCTGAATAGCTTTTAGGTATCTGACCGCAGGCTGACACACCTGGAGGGGACAGCTCAGTGTTTTAGTGCAGCTCCTCCCTCCAGCTGAGTCTTCAGTTGCACTTTCAGACGCTCTTCAGCCTGGAGGTAGTGGAATATCCTCCCCCTGATTGCTGCTCTGCTACTCCGTTAGCAGCCGGGTCAGTGCTCCACCTGCGGCTCGGACTCAGAGTGGAGTCATCAGTGTATGTGTGTGGACTTGGCAGGGCGATCTTGGCCCTGGGCGTCTCCACGGTGATGCTGGACTTGCCGGCTGAGTGGCTCTCGCTGGTCCTGGAGCGGACGTGGATGCTGCTGTTTGTCGACGTGCAGCAGGGCGTTTTCTACGGCGCCCTCTTCTGTTTCTGGATCATCTTCTGTGGGGAGCACCTCATGGTGAGTGCATTTAAACTCCTCCCATCCTTTGTCCTGCATTGTCCACCCTCATGTTCCCCTCTTTCCCCCCCGTACAGGATGGCGGGCGGAGGAACCGGCTGGCAGCCTACTGGTGGCAGGTCGGCCTGGTGCTGTTTGGCTCGGCTGTCCTCCTGTTCTTTGACTTGAGTGAAAGGTAACCACACGCAAGCGTTGTAGTTTTGTGATCAAAGCAAATGTCTTTTTCTTTATAATTACATGTAGACTTGTGTCTAAAGTTTTGTGTATGTATCTATATGTAAATATTTATATATATGAATGCGTATATGTGGATTTTGATGAAGTGTAGCTCAAGAATAAGGGTAAAAATATTATATTATTGTCATCGTATGGGAATATATCAGAACTAGTCCAATAAAATAATTAATGTACAACTGCAAATTGATTTCAGAGCCATGTAGTAGACGGATAGTACAGTATATTAACAATTTCATTTTTTATTTTCTATTGTCTTTTCTTTCACTTTTTTGAAAATAAACTAAATAAAACTTTTAAAAAAAGTGTTGTATTCTTTTCTCAAGAGGGACTCATCTGACCAACCCCTTCTACAGCATCTGGGCCTCAGACATGGGCACCATGGCGGCCGTATCCTTTCAAACTAACCAGCTCCTCACAAACATTTTTCCCTTTTTCTTTTTTTTCTTTTTTTAAATCTAAGGACAGTATGGACACAGATCATTGCTGGAAAACAATGGTAAAGTTGGTTTTGCAGACTTCAGTCTTCAGGGATGTTTTTTTCTTCATCGGGCGCCTCAGACAACCTTCATTGTCGTCGCGGCAATTTCTGCGTGTCTCTACTTCTTGTCTCTGTGTGGCACAGTGATCTGTGTGTTCAGGAACATTGGCAAGAAAATGCAGCAACTTCATGCGATGCCACCGGCCAGAAGGCAGCGCTATCAGGTTTGATTTAAATTAGATTGTGTAAAGTGTAAATAGAAACACGCACTCAGGTGTCCATCTGAAGACCTCTTTCATAATGATCACTGACCGGCATCTCTAGGATCAAACAGACGTATTTTGATCAAGTCTTCATCTTTGTGTGTATGTATGTGTGTGTTTGTGTGTATTTGTTTAATCTCTCTCGTACTCTGCCACAATGTACTGACAAATATAACATACAAATATGATCGAATTTGTCATTCGGTTTTTATTTTGAAATTAGTTTATTTCGAAAATTCACCGGATTTTCTCGTTTTTGTTTGTTTGTTTGTTTGAAAAAAGCGACTTCCTGTATTGACGAGGATCGCTCGCGCACAAAATAGAGCAGACGCCGAAACAACAAATTCATGGCGCGAGCCGCGCGTCTGTTCGCGTCTACTGTGAACCACCACATTGATTAATGTGGGTGCCGAATGGAAGCGCTCGGCGGCGCTTCGCTTCCACGTCCAGTGAACTGACGTTAAATGCATGGCGCGATCCGCGAGGGGAGCCGCGCGCCTGTTCGCGTCTGGTGTGAACTACTGCATTCATTAACATGGGCGCCGAATGGAAGCGCTCGTTACAGTAAATGCGTATCACTTTTGTCCTCTCAAGACTGCCATCTGGCAGGGGTTTGAAGTGGAACTTTCCATTTACAATTGACGCCTTATCCATGTTAGTCCTTCCTAGTGCTCATCTACGCTCAGTGTCTTTTTCTTTTTTTGTTGTGTCTACAAGCCGGCTGCAAGCGCGTGACCGTGTGCTGTGAATCAATTCATTTCCCGTTTCCACAATCTACGGAGCGGCCAAAGGTTAAAAAAGCACCGTGTGCGTTAATCGCGCGATAAAAAAATTGTCGGCGATAAAGCGGCGTTGAGTTAACGCGTTAATAACTTTGACACCCTTAATAATATATGTGTGTATGTATGTGTATACATATGTATGTATATATATATATATATATTTTTTTTTCATCCCTGAAAATATATATATATATATATATATATATATATATATATATATATATATATATATATATATATATATATATATATATATATTTTTTTTTTTTTTTTTTTTCACATGTGCTTCTTCTGCAGGGCATCATCTTCAGGTTCAAGTTTTTGATGCTGGTGACCTTGGCGTGTGCAGCTCTGACCATCGTCTTCTTCATCCTCAACCAGGTGAGCACTTCACATAGTGTGAGTCCCTGCTATCTGTTTTTTTTTGTGGTTTCACCCCCGACTCCAACTAGTGCTGTGTCTCCAGGTGAGTGAGGGTAACCTGCCCTGCGGCCACTACACCCTCAAGGTCCACAGTGCTTTCCTCACGGGGATCTTCGGCATGTGGAACCTGTACGTCTTCTCCATCGTCTTCCTCTACGCTCCGTCCCACAAGAAGGGCAGCGAGTCGGCTCATAGTCTGAATGCAGATGTGAAAAATTAAACCATTAAACTCTGGTTGTAGCTCTGCCTCTTTCTTGACCGTTCTCTTCACATTCTAAGCAGCTGAAAACAACTCTGATAAATCTAAGAGAAGAATTCAGATGAGCAGGCTCAGTGATCCACTCGCTTTACCACATGTTGCAAGCTCTCTGAGGTGACACATTAGCTTGTTAGCATTTGTCATTTTATTTTGGTAAGTTCTTCAAAGCAAAAATTCACATAATTCACGTAACATTATCAGCTTAGTGGTCTAGTGATAGAGTGTCTGCCCTGAGACTGGTCTTATTCACCAACGAGGTGAATGTTGACATATCAACATGTTGTGTACTTGTATTGACCTTTTGGCGCCTGTAACTGGATCTTTTTGTCCCACATTTTCGCTTTCGGCGCCTGTAAACTTACCGGCGGCTGCTCATGCAGTACTGCTGGCGATCTGCAGAGGCCGCTGTTTGCCCCCTTCGGCGCCGGCGGCCAGACAGTCTCCCATTTCTTCTTGGCTCCTCAGTCGGATCACCGCCTCCTCCGCCGCCTCCCTCCGTGTTTCACCGTCAAACTTTTTAACGTCGGGAGCTCTCCAGGACGTTATTTTGCGGTTATCATCGTCTTGTTTTTTTTTCAATAAACTTATTCATTTTTTTGTAAATCGTCGCTGTCGGTGTCCATCTCTGCCGCCCCGGGAAGAAAGCGCTCGTGCAGGTGAGTGTTACAGGGATATCCTTCCGATCGCCTCTAACGTGACGTGACAGTTACCGCCGTGCGGAAACATCCTGTTTCACACCAGCGGCAGCGGGTTTGAGGTTAGGGTGGAGGTGAAGCCATGCATGCGTGCGTGTTTGTTGTTCGTACATCATCATCATCATCATCATCGTCATCATCATCACCACCATCACCACCACCACCACCACCACCACGGTACTGGCACGGACGACAGGTGGGCTTGAAGGTGTACACACAGGCGCAGGCCGCCCGGCCCACCACCTGTTGCGATGCTGTGCTTGTGACGTGAAATGGGCGGAAAAAAACACCAGAGAATATGATGGAAATTCTAGAAGTTAAGGTCAAAACGAAAAATCGGTGCGGGTTTTTAAACGTCACCGTTAAATCACCAAAAAGAGTCGAGTGGATAGTCAGAAAGGAAGCAGGTACTGGTGATATTGAACTGTTGTGGATGCTGCCCAGTGCTTTTTCACTAGCCAACAGCCGTTTTCTCAGTTGTTAGCTTGTGTTTTAATAATTTAAAAACAAACAAAAAAAAAAAACAGCTAATTTATTTGCCCCCCACTCCCCTTAAACTGCTGGATGCTTTTTATTAGGTAGCAAATAAAAAGTTAAATCGTCTCAGAAAGGGAATAATGGTGTGTGTGTGTGTGTGTGTGTGTGTGCGTGCGTGCGTGCGTGTGTGTGCGCGCGTGCATGAGAGAGAGAGAGAAGGTAGTGGGTGTGCGTGTGGAATCACGGTAATTTCGTCTGTTATCACCCCAACACAACCAATTCCTCCCTCACATAATTTCCAAGGTTCATGCGACTTAGTTTGTGTCGGCGGAAATCGAACACACAACCGCACTGAGCTGTCAGGAAACTCCATTTTCAGTCTTCTACTCTGCGGGACCTCGGCCGGTGCTCTCTGGCTTCTAGCGACTCTGACTTTCCTGCTGCTGACGTGGGTTTAACTGCGTTGCCTGGTAACGCCGGAGTCGCTGGTGCAGCTCCTCGCCGTGCTTGGTTTAATCTGACGAGCTCCTCCTCCCCCACCATCACCAGCTTCAGCACCCCCTCCACCACCTCCTCCCTCTCTCAAATTCCATGCTAGGTGGGCCTGACGGCTGGGGAGCTCTGGATGCTAAAAAACCTCTGGAAAACTGCTCCAGCTGTCAGTCTGAAGCCACTGCTCCTCTGCTGGGAAACAAATGAGACATCTACGCAGTAAAGATGGTGATGATATCACATTCGGGTCACTGCTTCTCAACAGTTGATCTGAAATGAGTTGTTGTGACTGTAGATCCGTCATGGAACAACAGTTTTGTTCTGGAAACCAGTGAAAGAAAGCAAAGAAAAGGCTTTGTGTGAAATTCAGCCCATCAGTTTGAGGAAAAACAAATGTTGCTCTATGCGGAATTAGCGGCGCCATCTAGAGCAGGAAGTGATGTCAGAGGTCAAAGGCCAGCCGCATGTTTATGTTGGTCCGTGTGAATCTCCTCTTCCTGACCTCACGCCGCGGTGGCTAGCGATAGCGTCACCAGCTACAGCGTCCGGCCAGACTCAAAGCAGTTGACAGGCAAAACAAAAGCAATCTTCCAAAAACACACAGAGCGCCACACTCTGGCTGCAACACTCGATATCCATCGTTCACAAAATGCTGATGGTTCAGTTCAGTACCAGTTGTTCAACATCGCGTTACCGATAAGTCAGAGTGGTGGCTTGCTGTGGTGCCTCCTGGTGGATCACCGATGGCAGCAGCCAGGCTAACTTCCTGTGCACCGTTAGCACCGATGTCACAGCGACCTTTTGTTGAGAAATATTATTTATTTTAGCGTGACATGTGACCAGAAAAAGGGACTGAACTTGAGAGTCTTTTTTTTTTAAATTTGTTATTAAGTATTCAGATTAGGAGTTTGCATGTTCTCCCTGTGTCTGCGTGGGTTCTCTCCGGGTTCTCCGGCTTCCTCCCACACTCCAAAAACATGCATGTGAGGTCAATCGAACATTCTAAATTGTCCATAGGTGTGCATGTGAGTGTGAATGGTTGTCTGTGTCTATGTGGCCCTGCGATGAACTGGCGACTTGTCCAGGGTGTCACCCTGCCTTCGCCCTAAGACAGCTGGGATAGGCTCCAACAGATCCCCGTGACCCTGAATAGGAATAAGCGGTGATAGAAGATGAATGAGTGAATGAATGTATTCAGACTAACAAGTGAATTAGGGGGAAGCTGTTAGAAAGGCCTGGGGTTTCCTTCCTGGTTTATGTTTATGCTCAGTCACCTTTCCTTCTGTTCTCCTTCGGTTTTCACTTAGAAGTTTGGATTCTAGGGATTAAGGCGCCAAGTCTGAAGATAAAGACTTGAAAGAGACTAAAGCAGGGACTGGCTGCCTTATTTAAACCCTACAGTGAATAATACCGTTTGTTGTTCTTCAGTTGTCCTAGCTTCTTAGTCTTGGACCAGTTAGAGATTCCTATTGACCTTGCTTGCCTGTAACTCAAACTCTCCACCTGATATTAAATCCTTCTACTGCCATCAAGCCTTCTGTTTGGAACTGCTTCCGGTCTGAGCAAGTCCAGAGTTCTTACCGACGCTCCACAGCGATTCAAATTATCCAACCACCCAACTTCACCTTTCAGTGCCAGTTCATCTCGACAAACTAGTCGTCCTTGATGAAAACACACTCTAGGATTTTATGAAAGGCAAAGTTAAAGCTTTGTTGCTATGCTTTGTTAGCATTGCGCTCATAATTAGCCAACATAACAAGCACTTTAGCTGTCCCAGTCCTCCTCCTGCATCTCCTGGTTGCAGGGCAGCGACGTCCTGCCGCTCGATGATAAACTGGACGAGGACGACGAAGATCGCTTGGCAACGGAGGCGCATCGGATCGTAAAAAAAAAAATCAGCCTCCGGAGTTGAAACAGACGTCCGAGCATTGCTTCCGAAGGACGCATGATGATGTAACGCATCGCAAACACTCGTAGGCCAGTATCTTCCCACTGCCACGACATGAGTTTGCAAGGATTTCTCTCGCTCTCTTGTTGCAACATTCAGGAAGGACTTTGAGCTATGAGAGTTTGTACTTAGCATGACTGAGCAGCTTACGGAGCCGCTCAAAGACTGGCGACGTTTTCTTGCAACTCGTAGAAAAATTCCCTTTTGGTTGCCACACGACACGAAGATCATCGTCCGTCTGTAGTGCAAGTTCACCTTAATCTCTCAGAATTCTCAGAAAAGTCTGAACCCGCGCGTGTCCGTCTTGAAAGGCTCACATCCGTTTTTCAGCCCGCCTTGTTATTGGGGTGGTCTTAAAAAAGCTGGATGTGATTGATGCAAGCAGGGACGTAGAACGTGAGGGAGGTGATTGTGAATGTGGCAAGAGAGCTTTGCTGTGTGGGAAATTTACTCCAGAATTATTCACAATGAAGAACCAGCAAGAAGAATGGCGGGAAAAGTTTTTCTCTTCTGCTGACTGACGTTTGACATGGTTTAATTCCGCCCAGCTCACCGTGCACCAATCAGAATCCTATCACTTGAATTAACTGACACTAAAAAGACCCCACCAAAAGCAGATTTGTCCTTTCTGAATGTGGCAGAATGTTCATCCAATCACCTTTCAAGTGTTTTCTATTGGCTCTTTTTCAAAACCGATACTGTGACGTTTCCTCGCCAGGTTACTTTACTTCAAGATTCCTCTAAAAATCAACATCCTTATGTTTCTCTGTTGAAGACCTGAAAAGGAGACTCAACATCTTGCACTGTCCCTCCTCCTTCCACTTCCAAATCTCTTCAGCTTATTAATCCACTCAGCCCCAGTGGCTGCCCTGCTGGTTCCGCTGCAATGTGGTGTTGAATGTGAATGAAGCGGAAGCTTCTTGTCTCTTCGGCCGGAGCCGAGTGGACGCCGCGGGACCTGGCGTTTCCCGGGAAGCGGCGCTCTCTGGACTTTGGATCAGATTCTCAGTGTTTTGTTCGGTGCGGTCACACGATCCGCCGGCGGCCCGAATCTTTAATCACATCGTCTCAGATGCTCTCCGCTTCTCTTCGCAGACCTTCAGCGGTGCTTCACGCGTTGCCTCGGCCCCGCCGTCGCCCCCCAGCTGTCACCGCCGGCGTCCTCGAGCGTCTGTGCACCTGGACGGAGGCATCAGGTAACTGACTTGTCCATTATTCATGAAGACCCCTGTCAGTTTTCATATTCACACATTGTCTGTGTCAGCTGGCCCGTACGCTGCTGCCCCCTGATGACAGTTTGATGTAACTTTTTGTTTTGGAGGGACAAGTTGCTGACAGTTTGTTACATCACAGGAAGGTTTTTTTTTCACCTAAGTTTAAGTATTTAAATATCAGGATGTGTCTGCTGAGTTAACAAAACATTTGCAAACTATGATACATTTTGAGACCTGCTCTGCACGTGAAACACCTCCAGTCGTCTGTATCGAAGAACAGCACACATAAAAATGCTTTTGTTTTTTTAATAAGTGCTCTATAAACACATTGACTCATTTTTTTTTACGTCCGGACACCATGTTACCATTGTTCTGTCCGGTTTCCTGTGCAGTGCAGGAAGTGACCGGTGTTCTCAGAGCCGCTGCGTGATGTAAATCGCAAGCAACCGCCTACAGCGTGTCGACACGCAGTATGTGGCAATTGCAAGTCGCCCACAAGATGGCAGTGTCGAGTCATAGTTGGGTTTGCTTCACTTCTCTGGAGCGCTGCCCTTCACTTTCATTTCTTTGACCCTGTTTGGTCAGAGTTTTTTCCCCCGCCTGGAATCCACCTTTGGACGTTATTTGGATTCACGAGTCAGAAACTGTGACAGCATTTTTCCGCCATCACATCACCTCAGACACGTGATTTCGCAGGACCGTGTTGACTCCTTTCGGTAAAACGTTTTTTCCTTAAACGTTGACCTATATTTGTGTTTTTCAAAGTAGCACATTGTGACTGAAGCCTAAGCAGCACTTTTAAACTTACAGTGGCACAAAATAACACTTTGATGTTTGGCCATGATCTTTTTGGATTGATTTTTGGGATGGAGACATGAATTAAATATGATTTCACTGGTTCTATGAATTTAGTGTAAATGTCTTAGATTTCTTTACCTGCAGAAGATTTTACTGCAACGTCACTGTGTTATCAAATCTATGCACACAGTAAGTTTCCCAACAAGGAAACACATCTCCACACTTGTGACGCTGAAGTGATTTCGAAGGTGAGCTTGCAGCAGGTGTTGAACAGAGCTTCTACTTCCTGCAGCAGCAGGAACCTCCCGACCCTCCGACGGTCCCTGCAGCCTGCTGGGGAAGTACCGAAACCTTCCTGCTTCTAATAAATCGTCACATGAAGCTTCCTGTCGGACTGGCAGTGCGTGCACTCCCTCGCCTGGGTGTGTGCTTGCGCGCGTAGGAGGACGTGCACACGTTTGTTGCGTTAGTGAGGCACCCGCGGGAGATCCCGGCCGGCCGGCTCCTCCGGCATGTTCTCCATCCTGTTTCATAAAGGCCTGCTCATATATGGTCATGTTCCTTCCCTCCGCTGGCCGTCCGCTTCCTGAACGCCTCCTCCCTCCCCTCCTCCGTCCCTCCAGCCTCACACTTCCTCTCACGTCGCTGTGGTTGTGGGCAAAAGGCGGGAGTGTCTCTTCCCTGTGTGGGAAGTAATGCGGTTGATATGCATTTGATCAGCGGGGCGGCGAGCAGCAGCAGCAGCAGCAGCAGCAGCAGCAGCAGCAGCAGCAACACTGGTGGCTTCTCAGCAGCCATATGTCAGCGCTGAAAATAGCTCATGTGTCTGCGCCCTGAGATGTGTGTGTCAATGTGTGTGTGTGTTGCTGCACATGTCTGGCATCATGTGTTTCCTTTTCATAGATGTGGTGGGAGGAAGAGGGGGATGGGGGGCGGAGGGGGGCACGTTTGATGTGATGTTTGAGGAGACAGATCAGAGGAACGACACCCTTTTGTTCCCATGCGTTGTTTTCCTGGCAGCTCCTGGCAGGAACTGGGCTCTGCCCGCGCCGCTCACAAAAAAATACATCCCAGAATTCCCCCAGATTTGTGCTGGCATTGTTGGGTCTTTTCGGGCTTCCCGGCTGCTGGTGATGGTCTGGGAGTGGAGGCCGGCTGCAGAGCTGGAACCGTATGAGGGCCTTCCCAAAAGGTTTATTTCGCACATCCGTCCTGAAAAGAGCCCATCGAAAACCGTTGGGAGAGTGGACGACCACACTGAAGAACTTCCAGAAGTGATGATCCTTTTCATCCACCGTCCTCCGTCCTCTCCTTCGTAGTCCTCTGGTTGCGTTCTCCAGGGTGACTTTCGGAAGTTGCGTCCTGCAGCTATAGGAGCTGCTTCAAACCCTCGAGGCCTGCTGAAAATGCTCGAGATCGGAGCTCAGCAAGACGGACGTGCGAGAATTCAGGCCCAAAATCTCAGCGATCCAGCCTCTGGGAGACTGAAGGTCGTATCGTATGACACCCCCCTCCCCCTCGCCCCCAACTCCCCAGCCCCACCCCCAACCACCAGCCCCCACCTGACAAAACGTTGAGGGTGGGAAGTGGACGCTCTGGAGGAGAGTGTGAGAAGGTTTTTCCCGTGTGATGCTCTGTGG
>NW_027466051.1:1775000-1822500 GCF_046127955.1 Nelusetta ayraudi | reverse complement strand
CAGACGAAATCCGGCTTGCTCGGCTCTGGTGTTTGGGTGTGTAAATACACGGAGGCGGGGCTGAGGACAAGAGGGTCTCTGTTGTGGCAACACTTGCAAAAAAACAAAAAAACAAAACAAAAGAAAACAAAAAAATAACCCGTCTGCTCGTGGAGTCTGCACGCAAAGCAAAAAGAGTTTTTTTCCCCCCCGACTTGTCGCAACCCGAGTTTGTCCCCCCCCCCCCCCGACTTGTCGCAACCCGAGTTTGTTTTTAAAGTTTCTTCAACGTCGGGGTTTCGACTGCTTTGAGGATTTTGGGATGCCGAAAAAAAAAGAACAATCTGGAACAAAACCAGAGTGGACGTTGCATCCTGGAAGGTTGTCAGTCAGCGTGTGAGGGTTGTGCGAGCGTCAGCCCGCGTGGGAGAATCCTGGCTGGTTGCTGCTGGTTGTCCACTCCCTGGCTCTGACGTGAGTCTCACAGGAATCCCTCCCTGCCTGTTGTTGTCGTCGTCGTCGTTGTCGCTGCTGTCGCTGCTGTCCCGAGTGGGAACAGCCGCACAGCCAGAACACGCCTCGCCCGACACACACACACACACAAGCACGCTCTGCCAGGACTGCCGGGTTGTTCCGACTTGGTTGTTTCGACTGGTTGTTCCGACCGGAATTCCAATCCGCTGAGCCGAGCGGCGGTTTGTGTCTAGACGAAGCTCAGTTGTCGGGGAGACTCCCTGGTGCAGGAGCGGGGCGGCCGCGGGGCTCCAGGAAGTTTTGGTGGGAGAATGTTTCTCCCACCACCCCTCCTCCTCCTCATCCTCCCCCCCCCCCCCCCCCCCCCCTGCTCACTTTTCCCCCTCCTTGGGGGGATTTTCAGCCATCGCACGACGACTCGGCGCTGGGAGTTTTTCTCCCATGGAGGAGTCGACCTCGCTGAGATACACGAGAGAAAAAACTCTCCTCCTTTCATGTCTCAAGCAGCAGCCGAGCCCACCTCGCACACAACCCAGCAGCCCCTGCCTTTATATATATATATCTATCTTTTTTTACAGTTGCAAGATGCACACAATGCGAAGCGGCTCAGTCGCAAAACCTCCTTTGAAGTTTTTGTGACTTTTGTATCTGCCGCTGTAGAACAAAAGCAGTTGCCATTTGCAAGACGCTATTGTCTCCTTGTGTGTGTGTGTGTGTGTGCGCGTGTGTGTGCGCGCAGACAGATAAGGCGGCGTGACGGTAGGATCAGGGCGCAGACACCCGCTGACTCACAGCTCATTAGCCGCCACACTCAGCTGCCCTCCGGCTGCCTCTCCTCTATGCTCGCCTCCTCTCCTCTTCCTCTTCCTCTTCCTCCTCCTCCTCCCCTCTCACCTCTTCCACACCTCCTCCTCCTCCTACTACTCCTCAGAAGGTTGAAGTGGTGACAGCGAGGCTTTGGAGACGGTGGAAATTGCTGACTGGGTAGACGCAGCAGAACCGTCACCGACTGTCAGCTGTCGGCACTCTGCGGGAAGATGAAAATTAAACCGTGAATGTCACGCCGTCGAAAATAGACGGTCGGAATTTGTCCCGAAATCAGCAGAAAATGTGCTGAAATGTGACGCAAAGGGACGGAAAAGAGCCGCTGGTCTCTGGAGAACATTTTCTTTCAGTGAGCCAACATGCAGAATTCAGATTTCAGTGTGCAGTGTTTCACTGTTCTTGGAGTTTAAAAAACACCCAACCAACCAACCAACCAATCACCTTCACCAACACCTGCGAGGCTCCGGCTTCGTCCCGCGTGCCTCCTTTTATCGAAGTCGCTCCAAACAGAGTGTTGTGTTGTGCATGCAACAGGTTTAGCACCACAACTGCGACCCCACGCGCAGCTGCACAGCAGCAGCAGCAGCAGCAGCAGCAGCAGCTGGCGGCCCGGAGCGTCGCATCTGGCGCTGCATGCAGCACCGACCGAATGTCAGCGTTTCATCTCCACCTCCGCCTGTGTGTCAAATCAAAGCCACGACTCCCAAAGGCTAAATCCACACTTTTTTCCTCACCCTTTTTTCTCTTCTTCTTTTTGGCGGTGGTGGTGGTGGGGGGGAACAAAACAGAGTGGAGAGAGAAGCCACGAGCTTGTACATCAAGGCTGCACTTCAAAGGGAGCGCCAACCGGTGGAGGTTCAGCGCCTCGCCGCCAGGAGTGTGAGTGTGTGTGTGTGTGCGTGTGTGCATGCGAGGAAGACTCACTTCATTTCTACGGCCGTTGGAAGTGCAGTAGTGGAGCCTTTGAACTTGTTGCCGGCCTGTGTCGGCCTGCAGACTGACAGGAAACTGGAGGGGGAACCTGTTTTTCTGCACTTGGCCTCCAGGTGTGGTGGGACGCGGGGGGAAGAGGAGGAGGAGGAGGGTTGAGGGTGAGTTAGGTGGGGGGATCCTGGACTGAAACCGGAGGGAGACGACCGTCGGCCCGCCTCTGACCTTTTCCCGACACGAATGCGTTGCGTGCCGCTGCAAAGGCCCCGGTGAAAGGAGCTCGGCGGGAAGAGCGAAACTGCAGCCGGTGACTCAGCAGCTTGGAACGACTCCCGCTTGAGACACACAGACACTCAGACAGAGAGACAGGCAGGCAGGCAGGCAGGCAGTGAGCGTCAGCAGCCAACGCCTCCCTGTGTCTCCTTCACATGCCAGGTCGGCACAGTGCCACCCAAATCACACTTATTTATTTATCTATTAACAAAAATTATAATAATAATAATAATAATGATAATAATAATAATAATAATAATAATAATAATAATAATAATGATAATGATGATAATAGACCAAAAGTTTTGTGTGTCCTTTTGTTTTTGTTTTTGTATTGTTTTCTTCTTTATTTGAATGGCCTGAAGTTATAGCTCAAGTTGGAATTTATTTATCGTATTGGAACCTCCCAACAAAAAAACGTGCTTCAGAGCCAATCGGAGCTCTGCATCCGCCGTGGGATTGTGTCAGTTTGGGAGGTCTCCTTCCTCCACATGCCTGACTGCACAGCCTGGCTCCCAGATAGCATCAGGCTGTCTGAGATTAGCGCTCAGCTTGTATGGGGGCGCGGTTAAAAAAAAAAAAAAAAAAGGGTGGACGTGGGCATGGGGGTTCAACAACTGCGAGAACTCTGCACGACGACAGCAGCAGCAGCAGCAGCAGCACCAAACTGACGGCCGCGTCTGCATTGCGGACGCTCCTCCACAATGAGCGCTAAGCTGCAGGGCTCAGTGTTGGAGGCAGCCTCACGTTCTGCTGTCGCCCCCAACTCTCCACCGCTCCCTCTGTCCTGGGTGTTGCCAGGCAGGTTTGGTCAGATGTTGGGTGGGGGGAGTGGGGGGTTGCTGCTGCGTCTGCTGCTAAATCCCGCGGTCCCAACATTTTTTGTTGGAGCTCCGACTGGCTGATAACCAATCAGCATCTCTGCAGCGCCGGATCTGCCGTCTGGTAATCAGCAGCAGAGAAACAGAGCAACGTGGCTGTAATCAGCCGGCACAACGCTTCTCGCCGTCGCACCACAACACAAAGTTACCGACGATCTCTTGGCGGTTTTATCAGCTCTGGCATCTTTTCCTCTTCTTTGGAAGGGAGCGCCGTTGCCGCCGCCGTTGCCGCCGCCACCGGCGTGGCCTGTCAGGATCCCTGGGTGACGTGAGGCGTGTGCATGTGCATGTGCATGTGCACGAGAAAGTGTTGCAAAAGAGAGACTGGCTCTGCCCACACGAGCCTGCACCGGCCAATCAGCCGTCGGCCGACATTTTTCACCCCGTAATTAGAACAGACACTCCAACGCACATCCGCTTGATAAGGAACCATCAGTGGGGGAAAAAAGTTGCTTGCCTCCATTTGAATGCAGTGTCCTGCTTTGGGCCACAGCCAATGCTGCAACCTACCACCAGGGGGACGAGCCAGGTTTCTTTTGGCTCCTATTTCTAGGAGGAGTACTCTCGGAAAGAAAGGAATGGGGAAGCTGACCGAGGTCAGATCAAAGTAATAATTGGAGCAGACAGACGCAGGCCAAAAAAAAAAAGGACAGGAAGTGTTTAGCGTTTGACACATTACAGTAAAACGTTACATAAAACAGGAAGTCATATCATTTAAACCCGAAGGGACGACGTAACACAATCAGGAAGTGGTTGCTGGCGGTCGCTTGTGGAGGGTGAAAAATACCGGACCTGCACTACTCCTGTTTGTTCTGGTGAAAAAGAGAGTGAGTAAATGCGTGAGAGAGAGACAGAGAGAGAGAGAGAGAGAGAGAGAGAGAGAGAGAGAGACGCCCACCTGCGCAAAGCTTCACCGCCACATCAAAGACGTCCCTCCGATCGGGGACTTCAAATAGTTTTTCCCTTCAATGCTCCTCAGTGTTGTCGCTGGTATTTACACTCTGCACACACGAGGACTCGCCGCGTGCCCAGATTCTTTTTCCACCATAAACAGATTTTTTTTTTTTTTTTTGAAGGCTACAAAGGATCAGAGCGACTGCGGTGACATTTATCTCCCGGCGCTCTCGGTTGGCTCTGTTGGTTTTACTGGAACTCTTTTCACACGTTTGTTTGACCGATGTCTTCACGTAGCATTTACACAATTATTTAAAGCTGCAAGACTGCAAACTGACGTGTTGTAATGTATACACAGTGTTCTGAGTGTATTTATTTCTATTTAGTGGTTTGCTTGCACACCATTAAACAATAACTTCACTTATTTGCAGAACTTATTTAAGATGAGAACATTTATCCCACTGCCACGCTGCGTGTTTCTCGGTATCTTCAAGGGTTCTAGCTAGCGTGCTAGGCAAAAAAAAAAAAAAAAAGAGCGCAAAAAATCCAGTCTTGCTCTTAAACCTTTAATGCCGACCAACCTTTTTCAATAAGACCTGTGAATGACTAATAATAACTGCCTAAAATACATGTCCGGACTCTCTGCATGTACGCTTATGACACTTTGTTTTTTTACAACCAATTCAATGTTTGATTTTCCAAAAACAAATTCGATGCATCTTTGTTCCAGCTTGGTGTGTATGAATTGGCATCCTTCTAAATGTATGTTTTGAGTCACAATTTGAAGATTCACGGTGAGAAAGGTTTTTGCAAACTGCAGTAGCGCTGCAGGGTTTTTGCTAAGAGCTAATGCACGTGTGAGTCGATGCGATCCGACAGAACCACCGGGTAGCAATGGTTAACCGCCTGGAATTGTGACCCCTCTATTCCAGGGAAACGTGTGTCTCATTTGCCCGAGAAGTTGCGCTGCAGCGCCGCCGCGTCGCTAACTGCCGGCGTGTCAACACTGCTTAGCAACTCGGCCTCCTTGGGCCTAATGACGCGTCACGCAGCCCGGCTCTGTTTGCTCTGGCCCGGTTGAATCACTCCCCTATTTGCGCTTTTTGTGTTGACACGTCCAAAGTTCACTCTTAAATACACTTTTAATTGCAAACATACCTAATACTTGTTGTTCATATCTGCGGCCTTGGTATCCTTGGCTCTCCTTGGCCTGGACATTGTCTTGCTTTCCTCAAACTCGTGCGTGAAGACCAGCACCCTCAAGGTTGTTGTTTTTTTGTTTTCTTTGTAGAGTTTTGACACAATAGTTGCAAGTTGATAGTGAAGAAGAGATCCTTGACTGGAGGAGCACACAGGACGATAACGCTAACACTGGTTAGAATGTGTTCTTCTGTTTCTTACTGCATCTGGTTGGCATGTCGCTATCTGGCAACCAAGACCCGCCGCCCGTGTGGTTCTGGCTTCAATCCTGATTATTGTTAACAGCCAATTAAAACCTCCGCTTTGTTCTTCATCTTCTTCTTTTCCCCCCGAACTGCCGCTCCCCAGTTGGATCCCGAAGAGCAGCGTTGCTGGCTGCACTGGCGGAGGGGCTTGCAGAAAATGATTCCACCACTGGTGGTGTGCAATAAATAGCTTCATCAAACATTCAAGCAGTCACGCGTCTGATTTCCATAAAATAATGAGAGCCCTGCGAGGACCAAATCACAGGCTGTCGACTGGAATGAGTAACGGTTCGGCTTCGATCAAATCAAATCAAGTCATTTGTCCCACGAAGGGAGCGCCCCCCTTTTTTTTTTTTTTTGCCATTTCGAGGAAAACCTTCTATTCGTGATCCATCTTGTGTTATGATTGGTCACACCTGGACTCCTGCCCGGCCGTCTGGTCGAGTTGCTGCAGAGCCACGTTCTAAAAATAGTGCAGAGTTTCCCAGAACGGCTCGACTATGGTTAAAGCCCTCGTTTTTTAAAAAAAGGGGCATGAATACGACTCCCAGCAGTTCTTTCCAACATTAACCCTCCCTTCTAATTTGAGCCGGTGGGAGATATTTTTTTTTTCTCGGTACATCTCACACAAGACACTTTTATAGCAAAATGCACATTGGTGGGATCCCATTAAAAAAGCTCTAATCCCTCCAAACCAGCAGGGTTACTGTAAAACTGGCCACCAGCACACACACACACACACACACACACACACACACACAGAGAAAAGCAGGATTACATGAAATTCTGCACATCTGAGGCTCCCTGGACCCGACAGCTGCCTCAGAGGTGGGGATGCACCACTGCTGGGCCAAGTGTGTGTGTGTGTGTGTGTGTGTGTGTGTGGTTCAGCCAGCCCTGCTGCACGTGTAGTGCTGCAGATGGCACTGCACATCTGGCACCTCTGCAGGGGAACCAGTGTTCAGCTTATTTCCACCGGAGCTGCAGCTCTGTGGTTCTAAAAGTCGCACAAAGTTGTAGTTTGCAGTCGCTGTTGTTCCACTGGAGCTTTCATGCAACCAGACGGCCGACGCGGCTGCACTCGGTTGCGCTCACCTGTATGATCATTTGTCTACTCTCGGGGCCTTCAAAAGCAGAGCAGAGCACAAATGGAACCAGGGTAAAACGGAAAAGTCGACGGAGAACTCAAAGGGACTTTAGATAATTTGGGAATTGAGTTTAACAACTGCAGCACAACCCCGCACCCTGTAATCTGCTGCTTTTGTATCATCCAGAGCATAGAGAGTGTTTATCAGCTGCAGTCAAGCACCACCAGACAATTTTTCCCGAGACAATGGGGCCGTAAAAATCCAGACTTGGCTTTTGTCAAAGGCCTTTCAGGGTTTATTGCACTTGGAGAACCTCCTCGTTGAGGAGGAGGGAGGGGAGAGCCCTGGTGGCTTTTGTGTGTGAGTGTGTGTGTGTGTGTGGGTGTGTGTGTGTGTGTGTGTGTGTGTGTGTGTGTGTGACTTTTTGGTGCTTTTCATTTTTCTCCAGCGTGGGCTCTTGTCCGCCGCAGCTCCAGAAAGTTCCAGCTGCGATGACGAGGGAGCACGAGTTCTCCGAATAGCTGCAGCACCGAAACCTGGAAAAACGCAGTGGAGAGGTTTTTTTTTTTTGGGATGGCCGCCCACCGGCTCAGCAGTGGCCGTGTTTTCCTTCCCTGGACTGCAGCCCCCGCTTCTATTTTTACAGTCTGTCTGTCTGTCTGTCCGCCCCACATTCTGTCATTTATACCGAGGAGGAAAGCCGGCGGGCGACGCTGCATCCTGTGCAGGAAGCGGAAGGGAGTGAGTGAGTGAGTGAGTGGGTTAGTGAGTGGGGGGATTAAAGGGATGCATGGTTGCCTGCCCTCCACTCCGGTGCCCCCCCAGCTGCTGTAATATCCTGCACCGCACTGCATGCCGGAAACCATTTCTATCACTCCCCCCCCCCCCTCCCCCCCCCTCATTACGGCTGCAGAACATTTTCCAGAAAAATGATCATGAATTTGCTGTGCAGCAGGCGTGCGGTGGTTCCTCCCCTCCACCTTCTCCCCCTCCTCTTCCTCCACCTTCTCTTTCTCCTCTTCATAGCCCTTCTCCTCCTCCTTCTCCTCCTTCTTTTCCTCCTCTTCACCCCCCCCCCCCCCTCCTTCTCTTCCTCCCCCTCCTCCGCTTCCTGCTCGCCCGGCTGATCCTGATCCTTTGCAGGAGTCACGTTTGTTGCCTTGGAATGCCAGGGTCGGTGGCGTAACCAGCCGGTGAAACAGACCTTGTGTGTGTCCCGGCACTGATGGTTGCGAAACACGAGTTCGTTGGTCACGACTTGCACAGCGTTGCGCCTCTTCTGGGAAGTTACGCAGCGTCTGTGTTCAGTCACTTCTGCCTCTTATGAAATTGCGTTGCGGAGGCTCCTGTCATTCACTGTGCAGCAGCCTCTCAGTCCTTGAATGGTCTATTGTCTTCCCAAAGCAGACCGTGGCTGCAGGCTAGCATGGACGTTAATGTGGTTCTTCCAGTTTGTCATCCCAGCATTTTGTTTTTTAGCCAAAGTCATAAATGCACAGGTCCACTCCTGTGACCTCCAACGGCAGGTTGCTCATCCTTGGGGTCCCTCCAGGGTGGGTCCTCTGCCAAATAGGCGTCGCGATTCTGAAGACTTTTACTTTTCAGGTGATCCAGTTTTGAACTGTGCTGTCTCACAGTGAGCTTGAGTTTTTCTCTGAGGGCTTTGCTGATGGTTTCAGACACCCCAAATCTCACACAGCGTCAACAGAAACTCTGCAGTGTGTTTTTTTTTTTAAATGTTCCACCTCAGCAGGTGGTTGGAGACTCAGGAGTCAAACCTTGTCCCATCATAGACGAGGACTATCAGAACTTCCAGCCCGGCAGGTTAAATCAGCTGTTTTTCTCCAGAGTCGGAGATTTTGTGAGTTGCTTGATGTTTGCTGATGACACTGTTTTTACTCCTCACTTCTACTAACACTCTATCTAATTTTAGCATCATCCAGACTTGTTTTGTGTCAGTAGGCCAATGTCGCTTTTTCCCTCTGTCCTTCACTCTGGCCAAGGTTCGAGTGGCGCACCGCACCAGAGTCCGGACCGCCATGTCGTCAAAGATGCAGAGCTCCAGCAGCCTGGCTCACCACAAGCGGGTGGTGCAGCAGCTGCGGAGGGAGGCCTGCATCGACAGGATAAAGGTAACTGACCTGCCTTCTGTTTTTTTGTAGGGCTGTAAATGTTTAAATCGGGAATAATCTCTTTCCATAGTTAATTGATTAATCGTGTTGTGATTTGCATGTTTAAACAGTTTTTTATGTCCATATTAATGTAAATCCTTTCTGACCCGAGTGTCAACCAAATGGACACAAAGAAAGGATTTAAATTTTGATCTTTTGTTTTATTATTACTTTCAAAGCAGTGCATCTGTACCCACTTATTACATAGACATTTTACCAGTTCCAACTTGGGTCCCTTCTTGATTCCATACAGCTCCTGTGTGCACAAGCAATTCCTATGAATTGCACTTTTCGACTCATTTAGCAATTGCTTCAGTTAGCTTGTAACTCCTGGATGTTCAGTGTGCAGGTGGGTAGCTTAAACCACCACCGGTGCGATAAACACAGCGAACGATCGTGGGAACATCGCGTCGCGGAAACATAGCGCCACGGCTCGACTACGGGTGAATGGAAGGGACAAAAGATTTGCAATTGCAAATTGCTATGCCTTCATTTCATCTCCTTGCAATTAATGCAACGTCCCTCAACCCCTCGCCCGCCCTCTGCAGGTGTCCAAGGCCTCGTCGGACTTGATGCGCTACTGTGCGGAGCACGCCAAGAACGACCCGCTGCTCATGGGCATCCCGGCCTCAGAGAACCCCTTCAAGGACAAGAAGCCGTGCACGGTTCTGTAAGCCGGCTGTTCGGTGGATTCTGATGAGAGGGAGGGGGGGCGTGGGGATAAAAGTCAGTAGCTAAACTTTCTGTATAATTGGGCCGTCCCATGAAACATTAAACATTCTCCTGCAAGCCGGCTGCAGCTAAAGCAGCAGCTCCACTCGGCCGCTCGCACGCTTTGCTCCTCTGCAGCTGCTGCAGGTGAGAGGTGGGACGGAGGCGGAGTGACCTTGTAATTATCACAGCGAGCCTCAAACGAGCCCCAAACAATCAGCTGGTGGGCATCAGGGCCCGGCTGCCCTTTGACCTTTCACCTCTTACTTTCATCGGCGACCGGCCATAGGAAGCAGCTAATGATACTCTGTCAGGGCAGAGTGGGCGTGGCCAGTCACACCGCTAAAAAACAAACATCCTCTGCTTTTTATCTATTTTTTTTTTCCACTTCCCTCACAGATGCAGAAATCAAAAGATTAAAACGACTAAAAAAGATTAAAGTCTGATTTGGACTGCTGCCGGGTCAGCTTAGGAGCTGATAAGACACCGTTTTTCTTTGTTCACACTGATGACATTTTTTTATGACCCTCATTGCGTTATGATCATTGTGAATGGATGCAAGCGGAGCGAGCCCCGCTGAGGAGAGGAACCATTGTGCCATCCAATCAGGTCGACTTTCTCTCTGATCTTCTCTTCTGCTGCACCAGACGACTGTTATCTACTGTTGTTTGTTTGAAACGTTCCGTGTTTACATCAGACTCACTTGATGAGACTCTGTGTGTTTTTTTTAGTGTTGGCCTTCCTGCTGAAACGCCACGGGGTTTTATTTTGTCGACGTTACCGAGCAGAGCCTTAAAAAAAAAACAAAAAAACAAAACAAAAACAAAACGGAGCAACGTGAGGTCCGAATCACTCACAACTCCCAGTCACACAAGTGCTGTAGTATAATACTGTGAATTCAAAAAGGCCTTTCAGCAAGTTACGTATTTGCGTTCCGCTCCTGAAGTCTTAATTGTAATTGTCTGCAAACAACCAGAGGACTAACCTTAACAACGTTTTCCATTGAACCTTCTCAAGAGCAATTCTGGAGTCTGTACGGCATCCTGATTGGCTGCAGCATAGTGTCCACCCATTACAGTATAGACTCCACCCACTACATTTCCCCATCAGTGAAAACAAACAGAAGCCTTACCAAGTCCTAAATGTGCTGTGGTAAAGGCTCCACCCCCTGCAGTATAGGATCCACCCACTACAGCATAGGCTCCACCCTCTGCAGTATAGGCTCCTCTCACGACAGTATAGGCTCCACCCCCTGCAGTATAGGATTCACCCACTACAGCATAGGCTCCACCCCCTGCAGTATAGGCTCCACTCACAGTATAGGCTCCACCCCTCTGCATTATAGGCTCCATCCACAACAGTATAGGCTCCACTTACAGTATAAGCTCCACCCACTACAGTATAGGCTCCACCTACTGCAGTATAGGCTTCACCTCCTGCAGTATATTCTCCACCCACTACAGCAAAGGCTCCACCCTGTCCTCTCACATCAGTATAGGCTCCACCCACAACAGTGTAGGCTCCACCCCCTGCAGTATAAGCTCCACCCACTACAGTATAGGCTCGACCAACTATATTTCCCCATCAGTGAAAACAAAACAGGAGCCTGCAGTCGTGACTCCACCCACTAGATTCCTAATTCCTAGAACCAACCCAATTATTCAACTCAAGTTACAAATGAAAATATAATTTTCGTTTTTTGTTTTTTCGTTGGGTTTCAATGACTACCTTTCGAGCCGAAACCACCTCGATGTGAACTCGTGATGATCCGGTCATGACTGTAACCTCCACTTTTTGTTCAGCAAGTGGAATTTTCTCCCACTTTTCCATGTTTTTTGTGCCCTTTAGTCGGAGGGGACTTGTTGTTGAAAGTTGTGTGAGGATGATGTTTTTTTGTTTTTTGTTTTTTTCCCCAGTGAACACAAATGTGTCATTAGTGAATACAGTTCCAATGTTTGTTTGTTTTCATGCACCTGTGTGTGTTTTGTGTGTGTGTGTGACGTGACAATTTACTGTACGTTGTATTCTGCCTTCACCTGGTACTCAGATAAATAAAAGAAAAAGTAATGGATCAATGTGTGTTTTTCATGGCAATTCAAATACAAAAATAAGACACATTCAGTTAGTAGGAGTAGTAGAGCAACGTGCGTCGCGTGTCCTCAGTTGTTGCCCTTGATTTTTGTGCATTGTTTTGTAATTACGTGCCCTCATTGTGAGACCTTGATCTCGTCTCATTAATCCAGTTAGTCACGACTCCTCTGCTGTGACCTGCCTGCAGTTTCGGGTCAGTCTTGGACTCTGTTCCCACGGAGGGTCTCCTGCAGCCCCCCAGGGGCCCAGCGGCTACAGATAGTTGTGTAACCGCCGCGGTTGCCGCCTCTCTCCTGCTCCTATTGTGTTCTGGACGCCTTCTCACTTTTCCTTCAGGTGTGCTCTTACACCTGCAACCAGGTCAGGTCAGCAGTCGCGTTGGCCCACATTGACGGAGCTCCGGCGGCTCGTCTGCCTGCCAATTCATCATCTCCCATATCTGCTCTACATCACAGTGACCCCTCCCCCTCTCCCTTCCCCCTGCTGTCCCCCCGCTTCCCTCTTGCCCTGCAGCAAAGATAAAAAAAAAAATAAAAAAATCCAAACTGGTTCTCAGCTTTTTTTTCTGTGCCGTCAGCTGTCGTCCTGGAATTCCTGGAATTATTTCCTGGAAGCCGCACCTGTGGAGTCGCCTGCTGCAAGAACAGAAAGAAACAGTTTTCCCAGTTTTGGGAAAGAATGGAGTTCCCTCCGCAGCCACCGCAGAAAGTCCTCGGCGTCACCGTTTGGGAGCCAAACTGTGAAAGTCGCAGCCCACTTGCAGACGCCGACGTGCACTTTTTTTTTTTTTTTTTCTTGCAGCGTGCACGCTCGCTCGGCCCTCTCATTAGTCCTCTGCAGAGCCGCCCTCAGGCTGCTGTCACACCCGCTGCTGCTCCCAGGCAGGACTTCCAGTCAGTCCGGCGCTGTGACCCACTTCTCTTGACTCTGATTGTCTCGACGAGACCACCGTGGTCCTCCCACCCCCCCGCCTGCACGGCGTGGCTGCTGCAGCTCCAGCCTGTGCGCGGCCTGTTAATTACCAGCAGCAGCGCCGCCACTGTAGGTGGTCTCACCGCTCGCCAAGGTTATTTTTATCCCCCCCGCAGCTCCGCCACTGCGGCCCTGACTCATGCATCCTTTGTCTGGTGGTTCCCCCAACCCAACCCCACCCACGTTTTAATGCCTGCACCAATCATTCTGCTTTTCTCCTCCTATGCGGTGCGTTGCGGCCGGGTCTTCCACGAGTTCTGGATTTTTCTCCCCTCCCCACCAACTCTCCGTCGTGCCTCTGGGCTATTTTTAGTCCAGGCAGCAGCAAATATAGCTCAGCCTGCTCGCAGACAGACCACAGAGGGAGTCGCCGCTGCAGTTTCCTGACGCCAGTGAGCCGTTCATGGGACTGGAATCGTTTTGTACTGACTCACTGCCACCTCGGCACCGCTGTCCTGGAACCTTGATGTCACCATTGGTTGAGGTACGAGCAGGTGAAAGTCAACATAGTCACGGATGAGCAGCTCGGTGCACGGTTCACTCTTTCAGCTCGCTCGCTCTGCTGACGCAGGCTTGCAGTGAATGAACAAGCAGGGTGGGATGCTGTGACCCCCACCACCACCACCACCCCCCCCAAAAAATAAAAAATTTAGGTGGACGAGTCACTCGGAACAGATAAGCGATTCAACAGATACTTCCATTGTTGTTAACATTGCAGTCTCCTGCGTGACAGACTACCAGGTGGCACTCGGCGGAGCCATGGAAATGATGAGGTCAGAGGTCAGCTGATGAGTCTCTTCTCGTTTATTTCATTCAAACTCAAACAAGGCAGAAAGCCGTAAAGGACGCACAATAAATACACTTCGTTAAATTAATAAAACATTTTTGGAAACACGCCAGATGGGACAATTGTGACCATTGCATTGCCCAGAAGTGATAACAATAAAAATAGTAATAACATCAACGATAATAATAATAATCATAATATCAATAATAATAAAATTAACAAAAATAATCATGGTGAAAACTTTTCCCTTTTTTTTCAAGCTCCCAAAGCGACGCATCTTAAATACCCTTAAATGAAGTTTTCAACCCAGAAGAGGTTCAGCCTTGCTCCATCTGCTCGTCTCCAGTGTTTCTTCACTTCCTGGAAGTCTCTCTTCTTGCCGTCTGAGGCTCTCTTGTCTGCTCCCCCCTCCCCTCCCATCTTTGCCCCCTCCCTCTGCCCCTCCCACCACCACCGCCACTACTGCCTCGTGCTCGGTGCACATGTGTGCTTTTTCTCATGATTCAGATTCCTGGAAAGGCGTCTTTCTCTCACAGTTGCTGGCTGGAAGTGCAGCGAGCAGACGGCTGAGTCACGCTGCCCCCCCCACCCCCGGCCCGCCGGTCGGCCCAGGACTCCGTACTGGAACGTTTTGCTCTTCTGCTGTGTTGTTCTTTTGTTGGTTTTTTTTCCTTTTGATATTTTTTACCTCCTTCCTTCCTTCCTGCCCCTCCCGTCCTGTCTGTATGTCTGTCTGTCTGTCTTTTTCTCTGGGGGCCTTTTTTTCTTCCAAAGACGCAGACACGAACACAGGCGGCCGCCGAGAGCAGATACTTTTTTTTTTGTCCTCCCCACAGTGGCACACGATTGGCCGATAGTTCCAAATGTTTTCACCGGTCGGGCAGGTTGATGACGGGCACCCACTGGTCCAGGCAGCGGCTGTCTCTGCAGAAGCGGTTGACCTTGCTGAGCGCCGGGTCGGAGGACTGAGGGTTCTGCAGGGAAGAGGAGAGAGAACAAAGATTAGTTAAAAAAACAAAAAGAAAGAAAAGGAAAAAAACACCTCCTGCAGGCTGTGAGGTGGAAGTGAGCAACATGCCAGGAATCATTGCGTGACTAACGGCAATTACCGTAACCAGGACGCAGTGCAGGTCGGCGGGCTCGCCCTGACCCCCTTTGCCCCCGCCCAGGATCTCGGCCAGGCGCCGCATGTTGCTGACGCGCAGGATGTTGATGTCGTTCTCGCAGCAGAAGGCCTGGATGAGGGTGAAGTGAATCTGCAGGGCCACGTCCTCCTCCTCGTCGTCGGCGGCCAGCAGGCACAGAACCACGTTGTCTGGGTCACTGCAAGGGGAGGGGGGGGGGGTGAGACGTCAGGCGTGGAGTGGAGTGACGCAGAGTGACGCAGAGTGACGCCGCCGCTATTGTGGAGCGCGGTACTCACGCGTTGAGGGACTTGGCCGCCTCGTAAACTCCCACCGTGATGCAGCCCTGAGGCAGCGCCGAGCTCAGGACCTCCTCCAGGGCTGTGGCCACCGACTCCATCCTGCACGACGACGACAACAACAGTTACACATTTCGATCAACGTGCAAACAAACATCCACAATGAGCAGCGGTGAGATCCGCGACGCTCGGTTCCTTGCAGCTCTGCGTGTCGGTCATGTTTGCAGCAGATGTCTGACAGACATCGTGACTACAGCTGCGGTACGGACGGACAGACAGACCTCGTGAGCAGTGACGCCGACTGACCGTTGCACTCGCCTAAACGCAAACCACAGCGGGGCGACAGTCAGTCGGAGCTGCCCCAGAGCCGTGGAGGAAAAAAAAACCTTCACGCAATAAAAAAAAAAAAAAAAAAAAAAAAAGTTTTTTTTTTCCCCCCCGAGACTATTTTGAAAGTTGAGGAGCATTTCTTCAAGGCGCAAAACATGCAGGTGGAAGGGGAGAAAGAAAAACACACACACACAAACCTTTCTGATGAATTCTCTCCACTGTTTTCCTCGAAAGTCATATTGCACATCCGAGCGGCTCGGGGTCCGATTATATCCAGAGCGGTATCCGACCGAGGTGCGAGTGCTGCCGGGTCCGTCTGCCTCCGACCTGCTAGGCTTTCCTAACTGACTCACTTGCCGCCGGCTCTCCAACCTCCTCGGTAGTAAAAGCGTCGGTCCCTCCTCGCCGATTTGCATAAAACCTCAGCCCCGCCCACCGATCACATTGACTCAGCGGCCTCGCCTCTGCTGCATGGGAGACAGCGACATGCCGTGGTGGAAATAGAAACGTAGCTGCACATGGTAATTCATGTACACACACACACACACACACACACATTTCCCATTTATTTCCCATATTGTGACTATTAGTTATTATTTTGATATCATTGGAAGGGAAGGCGCAATGTTGTGTAAATCAAGTTGCAAACTGCAAATTAGCATTTTGGAGCCTGTTATCAAATTGCAGTTATCTTTAATCTGATAGTGTTTATTAGAGAGCCGAAACAACATTTATCTCCTAAAGTTAAATGACCAGAAAAGTGTGTGTTTTACTGTTGTTGTTGTTGTTGTTGTTGTTGTTGTTGGTTGAGCATCTTTTTAGGAGAGTGGGGCGGGGGGGGGGGGGGGATTAAAATTATTGAAATAAATTTCTACTACGTAATAATATGATGTAATATTACACAGTGTGATTGTCTTAATTGTGAATTTTAAATACCATCCTGGATCCCTGACATATATGGCACCGGACAAAATACCTGCCACCTTTGACTTTCATCTATTTTTTGCCTTTAATATTCGACTATTTAGTTATTTTTTTAGTTATTTTTTTTGTCTTTAATCAATTAATTTTTTTTTTAATATCTTTGCAAATTGTCTATTGCGCTAAGTTTTAATTCTGAAAAGTAAAATCTACAGCATTAATGTACGATAAACTGTAAATAACTGAGCGAGTGTTTATGCAAGCACAAGTAACAACAGCGCCTCTAGTGGACACATATCGATCGGAAGTCTGAACTCGGGCTGATCTGGGACCAGTTTCCTGTCGTCGCTGCTCACACCAACATCTGGGAGCGCTGACCGGGGGGCTGCTCCGCTCGCAGCCTCAAACGGCATCTTCTCCGGCGGCAACGTGGCAGCGACGCGCCCCATCAGATCGGATGTCACACGCCAGGCGCAGACTCGTTCTGTCATAACAGGACGGGGCGGGAAACAGCTGAGGGTGTTTGCGTTTTTTTTTTTTTTTTGTCGTGTTGTCGTGCAGATGGTAGTAACTTCTTCCTGTGCAAACACAGCCGGCCGGAGAAGTTGATGCAGACCAAGCAGTAGGTGGAGACTGTGGACTTCAGCCTGACTGGAGCTGCACTGATTTATTGACTCTTTTGGTCTCTTCCTCTGGTCGCTGTGGCTTCTAGCTACTGCTGCCACTGTTGCTGCTCTGACTTGATCTTTGCCCTCCTGTTATCACCTCGCGCTCCCTCGGCTGTGGAGTGATGTGGCAGTCGGCGCTGCCCTTTGACTGCGTGACGCTGCCGCTTGCTGTGGAAGCGTGAAGCAGAGGGAGGGAGACCCAGCCGCTGCTTCCCCTCCTTGGACATCAGGTGTTTGACCAACATGGACCACAGAGGTCGACCTCGGCCGGACTTGGGACACCCCCACTACAGCCCCAGGGACCGGGAGGACTACTACTGGTACTACCACCAGCAGCAGCAGCAGCAGCAGCAGCAGCAGCAGTGGGACAGGGAGTCCAGGGACCACCGCGACAGACACCGGGCTCACCATGGTAGACCGGACCAGTACCCCTACCACATGCAGCAGTATCAGTACCCACAGGAACACCAGAGACCACAGTCCAGGTGTGTAGAACTGTGGGACAGTTGGGCCGCGTGTCCCAATGTAGTACCAGACCAACTACAAATCTGTTGTGATGGAAGTAAAACATGAAAACATGATGCAAGTGCAGGTTTGGAAGTTTGATTTGGGGGTCAGCTCAGGATGAACTACTGAACATCTGCTGCTCTCAACTGCTGTTCAGCAGATGTGCAGGAGTAAACCAGATCCAGAGCCAGACAGGAAGTAGCCATTCTTGCAGTGCAGAAATCCTGCGTTTTGTTTACATTGAAAATAAATGTTTATGTCGAAAGATGGAGGTCATGCAGAATGTGGCACAAAATGACAGAATGTCCTCACTTTCACATGTCATTTTACACACCAAATTAAGACTGCTGTACAAGAAAAATATATTGCGAGAGGAAACAAGTTAGTTATCAATGATTCCAGTAATATCACAAAACAATCATCTGACTCATAAACAAGAAAAACAGCCAACGACTCTCAAAAAATCTGTCACTATTTTGTGAATAACTATTTTTTGTATTTGTATTTGTCTCCAAATCTAGTCATAGTTGCATTTTAAACTGAGTGATTCTGTTCCATTAAAGTTGTTAATGCAACAAGTTCTGCAAGTTCCAAGTCTGCAGAGTGGTAGGAAACATTATTTTGAATTTAAACTTTCAAAACTTGGAGAACAGTCCCACTTTTAAAGGCTCTGATCGGCATGTTGTCAGAACTTGTTGAGGCTGGTTGCATTAAAAGGTGAAGAAGAAGTGTTGAAGGTGTGACTTCTGTTTTTTTGAAATTCCAGGCTGGACTACCGCTACCCGCCACACGGACAGTGGGACTCCAGGGACGGCCGCGGCCATCACAGCTACTACAGAGGAGAGCATCCACAGCAACAAGGTACATGACACTCAACACCAAAGCACCTTCAGCATCTTCATCTTCACTTGAACAGCCAATGATGTTCCTCTGGTTGAAGATGCCGGACATTGGGGCTCACAGGATCCCTGGTGGACGGAGCAGCACCACGAACGACGGCACCAGTCGGAACATTCAGGGAACTCCTACGCCGAGGAATACAGGTAGGAAATAAAATGGGTGTGGGTGTGCGTTGAAAGATTTTCATATTTGTACATTTTTTGAAATGCATCAAATCTGCAGACCAGACATGGGGAATTTGGCACCATCTAGTGGACAGAAATATGTTTGCGTTCTTGCAAACAAATGTTTTCCCCCCCAGATTTTGTGTGACTGAGCGAACCAGATGATTGATGAAAAGACTGATCTGATTGTTCAGGTATGATCAGTGGAGAGATGCCCCTGAGCCCCGCCCCACCGACCAGGAGGACTTCACCTCCAGAAACCACCTGGAACTTCATCCTCACTACTCAGGAACTCTGGAGAGCTCCAAAAACTCAGGCCTGTCGTCCAGCAGCTTCGAGCTGAGTCAGTACATCAACGGAGCCGAGCTGAGTGAAGCTCCTCCCACCTCTCACACAGGTGAGTCGGTGTCTGAAGGTCCCCTTTGTCAGCTTCACGTTTCTTCACACACTCGTCCTCGTCCTCAGAGCACGTGGCGGCGCCGCCAGTGGTGTCGGCCCCGCTGAAGTTCGCCATCCCCCACGCCGTCGTCCGCTTCGGTCCCGCCGGACAGCTGATCCGCGTCAGTCCGGCTCTGTCCACCCAGGAGAACATCGGCCAGCTGGAAATCCACAGCCTGGAGGTCAGCAGGGCGGATTTAGCCCAGAAACTGAAGTAAAAGAATGAACGAATGAGGGATACAAAAAGAAATACAATAATATATATGTGAAATTGATAGGATAATAAGTCAGCATGACAACTTCCAGCTCATATCAAGAAGGATGAAACAGGTTAAAAAAGAAAAATATCAACGTGGTCAAATAAATGATCATATAAATTGGGTAAAAGATGAAAAATATGACTACAATGGAAATTTGTTTTGCACAATTTAAATGCAAAAACATTATAATTTTGCAGTTTGCACACTGTTGTTTTTTGTTTTTCTCAATTCTTTACTGTATTGTTTTTGGACAATTAAATGAGTGTTTATATGTGTTGTATATTTCCCAGTATGAGTTGGTTTCATAGGAAGACTAGGAATTACTGCTGGTACACTGGAGTGTTTTTTCCCTCTGCAGGTGATTTTGAGCGACACAAAGGAGCAGCAGGAGATGAGAAACTTCCCGGGACCTTTAACCAGGTAGCTGCACAAACATCCTTATCAACAAGCAGGCGGCTGGAATTTTGGAGAAATGCCTGACTTCACTCTTCACGTCCTCATAGGGAAGATTTACATAAAGTGGACGCGATAGAATTTGCCCACCAGAGGGCGAGCGAGTGCTCAAGAGCGGACGATCAGAGCTCTGCCGCCCTCCTGTGGCAGCTGCTGATACTGCTGTGCAGACAGAACGGAGTACGTAGATCTTGACTTTAACTCCACGTTTTTTAAAATATATTTTTTTAAGATGTAAATATTTATATTTTTGCTTTTTTATTATTATTTTTTTTATTCCTGATCTTCTAGCAAATGGTGGGCTCCGACCTGGCCGAGCTACTGGTGCAAAGATCTCAGTCGGACGGAAGCTGGCAGCCGAGCGCCGCCACCGCGCTCATTGACTTCAGCGATGGTTCGACCTCCGAGGCGCCGCCGCTCAGAGGAGATGACCTGCTGACGGGCAGCTGCAGCAACTTCCAGCCGTCCGAGGGGGCGCTGCAGCGATACACCCAGCTGCTGCTGGCTGGACGGAAGAAGGTTCCAGACTCACAACTTTATATCATCTCCAGTTTTGCTGCAAGAGTTTGTGTTTTATTAGCAATTCAATTAAATTTTCCCGGCGACATAATATTTTTATTTCATGAATGGAGTCAGGTTATCTTTAACTTGCTCTTCTGTGGTTCATCACGCTGCATTGTGTGCTTGCAGGAAGCTTTGGAGGAGGCGATGAGCAGCGGCCTGTGGGGTCACGCCCTCTTCCTGGCCAGCAGGATGGACAGCAGGTCGTACAACAATGTGCTGAACAGGTGAGAAACAGACCCATCCCATAATGATGACTGTCCTGATCTCATGAAGCATTCCTGACAGATAAAAAAAAAAAAAAAATCTGCTTTATCTCCTTTGTCCTGTTTGACAAATCAGTAACAACAAAAAGAAATTTGTTTAAAAAAAAGTTTCCTCGACTTCACCAAACTGTGATTTTGTTTTCTTGCGTCTCTGTAAAGGAAATATCTAGAATCTTATTCATATTCTGTCAAAAACTATTTCATTTTACAAAAATGTAAAAAACACATCTCGTTTTTGGCGAGAAAAGATACTTTTACTCTCTAAATTTAATTATAGTGGGCGGGACGGGGGAAAAAAACCTTACCCTCCACATTTTAATTTCCACTGAAGCACCTGTTGAGCGCCGGCGATGCTAATGATTATAGTCAGACGAGTGCACCGGCTGTAACCAGAGCCGCGTGTGACGCCGACCTTCCTCGGACGCTGGGTTATTTATACGGACGGCAGCGTGACGGACCGTTAACACTTCCATGGAGGTAGCGGCGGAGCAGCAACAGACGGCCGAGAGGCTCCTGCTGCGTCACTCAACCTGCGGCTCGTGTCACGCAACGCGGTCCGCTTTCCTCGCCGGGGCTATTTCGGCGACGTGGCCTCCGGTGTTCCCACGCAGCAGATGTCCTGCAGCGGCTCCTGAGGAATGTTGACGTCGGGGCGGGTGGGGAGAGGGGTCAAAGGTCACGGCAGATACCTGCTACTAGTTCTGCTGCTGCTGTGCTGTCTGGCAGGTTCACTGGGCAGCTGGCGGTCAGCGACCCTCTGCAGACCGTCTTCCAGCTGCTGTCGGGGAGGATCCCCACCGCTGCCACGGTAGAAGCTCCGCCCACAAGTGCTCACCTTCCTTCCGCAGCGTCCTGCTCTGACTCCCTAAACCTTTGACCTTCTGTTCCCAGTGCTGCGTAAATGACAAGTATGGAGACTGGAGGCCCCACCTGGCCGCTATGCTCTCCAACCAGGCCGGAGTCCCCGAGGTGCAGCAGAAGGCCGTGGTCACCATGGGAGACACTCTGGGTACCGGCAGTCACACGACTCACTGATGGACTGATGGACTGGGCTTATTATAAGTTTATGTTAGTGTAATTTAGTATTAAAATTAGGTTAAGTTTATTTCAGTCAACTTTTTGGAATTGTTCAAATTTCAAAGTCAATACAAAGAAAACGATACTTGAAAGGACATAAATAACCACGCGTTTGACTAAAACGCGGGTATAAAAGATGAATGAATGAATGGTATAAGATGAAGGTTAAGATGAAAATAGTCAAAACAGAGAGAAAGAAACAAAAAAGCAGCCGATCAACAGGCAAGAGAAAAGGAAGCAAGGAAACAATGTATTTGTTGTCTGTACTGTATATGCATACATACATTCATTCATATAGGTACATTTTCACATCATTTAATGGTCCAGAGAGTAGAATTTGGCTTGATTTTTTTTTTCATATTGGTAATAGCTTAACATGCTGCCCATACATACATTATTAAAAGTGTATATATGCAGTACAATGAGAGTCATTTGTTTTTCCTACCTTCAAAATGGTTCTCAGTTTGTTTGTTTGTTGGCTTTGCAGCCTCCAAAGGCCTCCTGCATGCCGCCCACCTGTGCTACCTGACCGCCGGCGTCCCCTTTGGCACCTTCACACACAAGGCCGACAGACTGGTGCTGCTGGGCAGCAGCCACAGGTGGGAGCAGTGACAGTGAGGCTGGTGTTGAAGGAGGCGGAGTCACAGAGCAGGGCGATAGAGGCTAATAGCTCAGCGGTGCGTCTTCCCGTCTCCTCCAGGAAACCTTTCCGCGACTTTGCCACCAGCGCTGCCATCCGGTGCACTGAGCTGTATGAATACTGCCAGACACTAGGGGGCAGCAGCTTCTCCATCCCCTCTTTCCAGGTGAAGAGTCCCAGAAGATCCTCTTGCCTTTTCAACAGTAGCTGGACCGACAGGCTGCGGTTCTCACCTCACTGTTTGTTGTTGTGTTGTGTTCAGGTGTACAAGCTGCTGTATGCCAGCCGCCTGCTGGACTGCGGACTGGCCTCCCAGGCCTTCCACTACTGCGAGTTGGTGGGCCGCGCCCTTCTGCAGCAGGCGGAGCCTCACGCCGTCCTGACAGCGGAGCTCATCAAGGTACCAGGACACCTGAGGAGATTCACAGCTGGTTGAATTCAGCACCCTTGAATGCGTGTGTGTGTGTCCACGCAGCTGTCCGACGGGCTGAGACACACCGAGGGTCAGTTCAGCGAGGGAGGGGTCAGCGGCGCTGGCGAGGAGCCTGATTGGCTGAGAGAGCTGCGGCAAAGGTTCCACGGCCTACAGGTGAGGGTGGGAGAAGATCTCTGCACCGTGGACGTGGAGGCTCCGATTGGATTTCAGGGATTAAAAATGAAAATATGGAGACAAATATCACCAGTGTCACTTAAAACACATTTATTTAAAAAAACACAAAATAACCAGATTACTATAATAATACTATTATACAGTGGGGCAAAAAAGAATTTGGCAGCGATCCTGCAAGTTGGCCCACTTAAAGAAATGCGGTCTGTAATGTTCATCATACTCGTACATCACTTCAACTGTGAGAGAAAAGAATGTAAAGACAAAACCCAGGAAATCACATTGTATGATTTGTAAAGAATTTATCTGTATAATGGTGCTGAAAATAAGTATTTGATTGACAAAAGTTCACCTCAATACTTTGTAATGTAACCCTGGTTGGCAGTGACAGAGGTCAAACGATTCCTGTCGGTCTTGACCAGGTTTGCACGCACTGTAGCTGGTATCCTGGCCCGTTCTTCCATGCAGATCTCTCAAGAGGTGTGATGTTTTGGGGCTGTCGCTGGGCAACACGGACTTTCGACTCCCTCCACAGACTCTCTGTTGGTTTGAGATCTGGAGACTGGCTAGGCCACCTCTGAACCTTTTTACGTAGCGACTACGTCGTTGCCTGGGCGGTGTGTTTGGGATCATTGTCATGCTGGAAGATCACGTCACGTTTCATCCTCAGTGTTCTCACTGATGGAAGGAGGTGTCTCATGATACATGGCCACGTTCGTCCTTTCCTCAGTACGGATCAGTCGCCCTGTCCCCTTTGCAGAAAAACAGCCCCAAAGCATAATGTTTCCACCCTAAATCTTCACGGTGGGTATGGTGTTGTTGGGATGCAGTCTTCCGTCTCCAAACACTGTGAGTGCGTGGGTGGGAGTGAGAGATGGAGTTATACCAAAGAGTTCCATTTTGGTCTCATCTGGCCACATGACATTCTCCTAGCCCTCCTCTGGATCATCCAGATGGTCTCTGGCAAACTTTAGACGGGCCTGGACATGCGCTGGCTTAATCAGGGGGACCTTTCAAGCACTCCATGGCAATGTAGTGTGAAATGAAATGGAAACCTTTGTTACTGTGGTCCTAGCTCTCTCCAGGTCATTGACCAGTTCCCCCCCGTAGTTCTGGGCTCTTTCCTCAGCCTTCTCAAGATCATTTGTACCCCACGAGGTGAGATCTTGCACGGAGCCCCAGATCGAAACCAAAAGTTGATCTCTTCCCACTCAGTTGCTTGCCTATTGGCTCACCCTGGTCTTGTGCAGGTGTACACTCTTGTCCTTGGCTTTTTGCTCTTGGCCATGTTGGAGAGGTTGCAGTGTGGACAGCTGTCTTTGTACAGATAACGACTTCAAACAGGTGCCATTAATACAGGTAACGAGTGGAGGACAGAAGTAACAGGTCTGTGAGTGCCAGAATTCTTGCTTCTTTCTAACTGCTAAATACCTATTTTTTGTACCATTATAATGTTGCAAAAATCATAATGGTGGTTTACTGGATTTTTTTTCACTCTGTCTCTCACAGTTGAAGTGTACCTATGATGAACATTACAAACCTCTCTCATCTTTTTAAGTGGGTCAACTTGCTGAATCGGTGGCTGATAAATACTTTTTTGCCCCACCGTATACAATATTAATACTATTATCAGGAATATTCAAGTATTCTCACAAAAAATATTTTAGTTGTTGATTTTTGTTGCACAAAATCCTCAGCCTCACCTTTTGACCTTTTGCTTTGGCTCAGGGGGAGAGTTGCAACTTTCCTGCTGCATACCAACCTCATCCTGCAGAGGGCGCTTCAGCAGTCAATGGTACTTTCTAAATGTTTTTAAACTTTTTCAAACCTGATGTTCCCCGCAAGACAACCTTCGTGTGCAGAAACTAAAAGTTGTCCCTTCCTGGTTGTCGGTTTGCAGACTCTGACGTCCGAGACGTACTGAGTCCAGGGCCGGACCTCCTGTACTATGGCGGCGGAGAGGCGGAGGAGGGGGCGGAGCTTCAGTTGGACGGGAACCCTGAGTCCACTGTGTCGCCATGGGATGCCGCTGGAGCTCAGCACTGGTACCTGCCACTCAGCAGCACCTGTCTAAATTAAAAAACAAACCACGACCTCGTCTACTTATTTGTTTTTCTTTTGACCCCGCCCACTTCCTCCATGGTCACCCGCAGGCCAGCCTCTAATCATCCGGCGCCAGAAGCGATGGCAGCTACCGTCTTGTTTGGCACCCAAGATTCCAGCCATCGTGGTGAGGATGGTGGCGAAGCTGCAGCGGCCTTGACACATGGTCCTCCCGGCCAATCAGAGGGTGAGAAAGCCTCCTGCAGGTCCGCCTCCCCCTGGGAGCTCCGCCCACCTGGTTCTGACTGACATCTCATTGTTCCCTCAGGAACCGACTTGCCTGACGGAGTCAACGCAGTGAGTGAAGAAGGATTCTGAAGTTGGATTTTTTTGTTTTGTTTTTAATCACAGTATTAATAAGCTGTTTGTGTGTATTGTGTTTATTATTATTAGCGTTTTTCTTTTATAACAAACAACATTACTATTTTTGTAGGTATGAGATTAACATCTCAAAATAGTCATGTGTCTGTTATAAAAGATTAATGCTAATAATATATACAGTACCTTATGAAGATACAGTAATAATAATAATAGATTGGATTTATATAGCGCTTTTCAAGGCACCCAAAGTGCTTTATATTGAACCCATTATTCATTCACACCAGCACCTCAGTCAGTTGTGTGTGTTAGTGCATTTATGTGTTTGCTGCTGCAGATGGAGCCTCAGTCTCTGGATCTCGGCCTTGGCTGGATGAGTGTCTCCTCAAGGGCTGAGGCCCCGGAGCCCAAGAAGGAGCCCGCTGAACAGGTAAGCCACACATGCCACACACACACACACACACACACACACACACACACACACACACACACACTCACGCACCTCCACCGGCTGATGGTCTTGTGTCCTGTGCAGGGCGCCAGGACGGGATGGTTCAGCGGTTGGTTCAAAGCCAAAAACGTTGCAGCGGAGGCAGAGCATAGCCCAAAGCCGACAGTAGGGGTCGCTGTTCCATCACTCGTCCGGGTTTTTTTTTCTTTTTTTTAAAAACTTTTTCCGTTTTACTGTATTGAACGTCGGATGTACAAATGTGATGTTTTCTTAGGAGGTTCCGCCCACCACAGGCCACACCCTTCCTCCACCGCCTTCCATGCCCTGCCCAGCCACGTTTCCGACTCCGCCCTCCTCTACGGGGATCAACCCCTTTTCAAGGAAAGCAGGTAAAACGACTGACTGTTAATTGATGAATTTTTTTTTCTTTATCATAAGTAAACAGTGACTGCTGGGGGTCAGCAAGTGAAAGTTTTCTATCAATAAAACATCTCCGGTCCGCAGGGCAGCAGCAGGCGTAGAGGCCACGCCCCCTAGACTGCAGGTGAGTCAACTTCAGGCAAATGTGACTCATCAGAACTGAAACTTCAAAGTCTCACAGAAAAAAAAAAAATCCTCTGCAGGATTATGGACGTCACCACATCTAAATAAGGACTTCGCGCACAATGCTTCCCCTGCTGGTCACTGAGAGGAACTGACTAAGCTGCAGTGACCGCTCTCCCAACCAACCCCTCGCCCCCGTGACCTCCCTTTTTTAGTTTCCAGGGATGCCCTTTCAAACATTTATAGTAACTCAGGTTTCAGCTCCAGGAAAATGCTGAGGTTTACTGCCATGAAGGTGACTCCGGCGGTTCACGTCTTTGTCTGTCCCCCATTAATGCACCAGGACTTTGAGCCGAATCCAGGCCGCCACCCGGGGAAGATTATCCGTGTGCAGTATCAGTGCAGATCCAAGACTCAATAGGCAAACCAGAAATCATGACCTGCAGCTCATCCAGAGAGGAAACCGTTTATTGAAATGTCTTTTGCTGGAAAAATACCTCGACTATGTGTGTAAAAATGTCAGATAAGAAATTATTTTAATTGTGCAGAACCTCGAGAAACAGAGTTTACAGTGTTAACGTCATCAGCGCTTCAGATGCAGCAAAATAGAAACAAATGTTTATATCATACTTTTTTCTTTTCTTTTGTATATTTTTCATACGTTTTAGATTAATTAAATTAATCAATTGTTGCACTTTAATACAAAGTTACCACGTGGATGCAGGAGTCAGACGGCTCCTCAGAGACTTTTAGCATGAGCGGAAAACTTTTATGCGTTATTCCGTTATCAAATTGTTTCTTGTTCACACACGATTGGGCGCATACACTGCATCGCATTGCATTTTGCAGTTGTGCAGTAGCAGCAGCTTCCTCGGCCGTGTCGCTAAGCGTCGCTCAGAAATCTCTGGGATTCCAGCCGTGGCCTCTCGCCCTGAAGCTGAGCGGGCGAGTGAGCGGCAGCACGGCAGGTGTCGTCTCGTTTTACCCTGAGTCTCCCGAGAGTGTTTTCCCAGTGGGACCATGGGACGAACGCCAGCTACATGTCGGAGCATAAACACTTTCAGATGTCTCGGCTCCTCCTCTTCTATCATGTCAATAAATGTTTTTTAAATACATAAATGTAGTTGTTGTTGTTTTTGTCTTGTGTGAAGTTGGTAGATGGTTAATGCTCAGATTCCTTCTGAAGTTGAGGCTGGGGATTTTGGTACCAATCCGATACCGAGTAAATGCAGGATGATACTTTTTTTACTTGAAATGTCATGATCATTGGGTAATTTTGTTAGTTGATTAGAATCATTGTGAAACACCAAGCAGGAGGATTTTTATTTATTTATTAATTAGCGACAATACAAAACAATTTTAAGGTATAATACAAATGAGAAACAATTCTCCTTTGTACCCTTTTTGCTACACACAATTGTTTCAGAAAAAAGTCACTAGTGCAAAAATAACAAAAGCAACAATGTGACCAAATATAAACCTAACAATGTCCACAAAGCCAAAAAATAACTACTGTCCATTACGCAGATATTTATGAAAAGTCAGGTTGTAGGTCCTTCACAACCACAGGAGGACAGACTTCGACAGACTTGAAGAGAGGCTGTGAGGTCTAGAGAGAAATTGCCACTTCATTGATCTCTTACGTATGAAGTCAGTATTGATCCGATACGATGCTCTCCTTGCTATTGATACTATTGATATTTATATAGATCGATATGGCCAGCCCTATAAACAAACCTTCTGCCGTTCCAGCCTGAGAACAAGATGGAGCGGCGGTGGAAAGTTAATGGACTGATGGATTGTACTTTCATCAAGCTCTTAACCTCTAGCCTCTTTCTTGATGTGGGACCATCCCACCGGCACTGAGGATTGAGATCCTCAAAAGACCACCCGACACAACGAACGTTGGGTTTTCCCACAGTCTGAAAACCGAGTGTGGGATCGTCTCAACCCGTTGCGGTCTCTTCGCCCCCGTGGCTCGACATGTGGCGCGACAGGTTGTCGGCGCACTGGAACGATTTGTCGCACTGGCTGCACACAAAGATCCTGCCGGCGCAGCGCCGTTCCTGGTGCAACTGCAGCGCCTCCGCCTGGCCGAAGCTCTTGCCGCAGCTGCCGCAGTCGAGGCGCCGCCCCCCCGCGGCACCGGCGGCGCCGCCGTGCATGTAGCGGTGGCGGACCAGTCGGGACGCGACGGCGAAGGCCAGGCCGCACTGCTCACACTTGTGGGGCCGCTCGCCGCTGTGGATGGCCTGGTGCTCGGCCAGGTTGGACGACTTGGTGAAGCGCTTGGCGCAGACGGAGCAGGCGTACGGCCGCACGCCGGCGTGGGTCTTCCGGTGCTCGGCCATGCGGCTGGCCAGGCCGAAGGCCTTGCCGCAGTCGGGGCAGGCGAAGGGCCGCTCGCCCAGGTGCTTGCGCTCGTGGCGCTTCAGCGAGAGCGCCTTGTTGAAGGTCTTGCCGCAGTGCGCGCACGGGAAGGGCTTGTCGTCGGCGTGCGTGTTGCGCTCGTGCTTGCGCAGGTCAGACGAGCGGATGAAGTCCTTGCCGCAGGCGGCGCAGGCGTAGGGCTTCTCGCCGGTGTGCGTGCGGATGTGCTTGCGGTAGTCCGAGGACCAGATGTAGGTCCTGGCGCAGAAGGGGCAGCGGTAGGGCCGCTCGCCCGTGTGCAGGCGCTTGTGCTGCTGCAGCGTCCCCTGGTGGGAGTAGGCCTTGCCGCAGGTGTCGCACACGTGCGGCTTGAGGCCCGAGTGTGTCTGCAGGTGACTCTGCAGGTTGCACAGCTTCTTGAAGGCCCAGTGGCAGTGCGGACACTTAAAGGGACGCTGCTCCGCGTCTGCCCCGCCGCTGCGTTTCTTCATAGCCACCAAAAGTCGGGCAACCTTGTCTTTTTTGTGGTTTTTGAGCGCCGTTCTGACAGGACGGTTGGAGCCTTTTTCCTCTTCTGTCTCAGAGGCAGATTCATTATTTCGCTCTTGAAGATCCGGTGAACTCTGACCCCGTGAAGAATCAGAGCTCGTAAGATTCGCCTTGTTTCTCAGTGTCATTGTCAGTGATGCTCCACTGGTGCGGCCTGGGTCATCCTCAGGTCCTGTTTTGTCTCTGGGTGACAATTCTGCAAATTCTTTCACGAGGGACCACCTTGGTTCTCTGGTGTTCACATAAAGGGTTCCGGCGTCGTCGCTCTCTGAAACCAGGGCCAAACTGAGGCAAATTCTGCCCAACGACGAGCCGCTCAACACACCATGATCCCGCCTGCTTCCACCTGAGGCTGAAGGAGTGTCGTGGTGCCCTTCCTGATGTTTGCTGTCACTATTTTGGTCAACATCTATGACCTCAGACAGGTTTTCATCAGACATGCTGCTGGAGCGACTGTTGGATGGAAATCATCCATCTGCATTCAAGCTGCAGAGAGAATTACACACAGCAAGACTGTAACTCTTGCAATCATTGTAGAAAACATTGACCTCAAATAAATGTGTTTTTTTTTAAATTGCCTTGCTGCTTTTTGGAAAGATTGACATAAAATAGAAGCATTTTAACTGTTTTCAGAATCCAGACAACTGTGATAAGACATTTAAAAGTAATTACTGACCCATTTCCAAAATACATTTAAAGTCAGAGTTAGTGGGACTCGTAATGAACATCTGGACCTGAAACCACATGGCTGCTCCATTTACCAAACTGCTTGAAAGTTGGTTATATGATACCAGACCTCCTGAAAATTAAAAAGGGCCTTTCCCCAGGAAGTTACTGAGGCTCCCTCAACTGGAGCAAAGCATGCCTAACATCCATCTTAACAATGTACAATCCAAACATGCTTTTCTGCGCTCCTTACCTCGAGAGGCGTCCTGCTGCAGCCGCAACGGATGCAGGAAAAATATGTGAGCCGCACGTCAGTTTTATCTGGGCAGCGTTTGGCTGGAGGTCAGCATCTATCCTGCCAGTCAGCACAGCAATGATATCCTGACGGCCGGCTCAGCTTTCCACCCGTTCGCTCAGCCGGCCACCTGTTTGTGTGTGGAGCACTGATAGGTCACACAGTCAACTGGCCGAGAGTTTAAAGTTCCCGTTAAGTTGTCAAGAGGCTGATATCTCACAGTGAAACCTGATTAAGATGTAACAGACTTTAAATCACTTAGAAACATTTTAATTACTATTTATATGTGAGAATTTGCGAACTTGTTTTCTATTATTTTGCAAATATCATTTTCCAAATTCACTGCATTTTCATGTATCCACAGATATAAATAAAGTTTTGCTGCTTTTGAGGACATAATTTTGTAATATCCAGAAAAATTCAACAGAAAAGGAAAACTCAGACGAAATGACATATGCTTTCAGCCTGTGTCTGACAAAATGAAAAACCACAAGCGGCTCTTCAGCTGTTTTGAGATTTCCCATGATGTGCCTCTAGATGGCGGTGTTCACCGAGTGCACGAACCGCAAGAGTGGAAAATTTCCACAGAAATTCCTACCAACGACTAAATCAAACTGGAAACATCTGTGACCGAGACATTGAATTCTCTATGCAACATCTGCAAAGCAACAGCATAAAAACAATCTAGAACGAGTCACCAGTTCGCTACAATGGTAATTGGTGGGTGTGGCAGAGTTCCCACAAGGCCTTCCTGCATATAAAAGTCTTTCTTAGAAGCAGAGATTCGGTTTCTTTTTGGTCTCTGGTCAAGAACAAACATTGTCCCTCCAATTTTTCTTTTCATACCAGACTTTGGTGTCACTGTGCAGGGTGGTGAGAGAGAAGTGCTGGAACAGAGCAGATCTCGTGATACTAATGCTTAAATTAAAGAAATGGTGCTGCTCCACAGTGTTCTCAGGACACTCGCCTGAAACGTGACGCGGTATTAAATAAAGGGCCACGCTTTGTCCATTCATGAATATCAAGTTGTACTCCCAAAGCTCTTTGGTGTGTGGTTCCCTTTTTGGAAACCCGTCAAGACACGCAAGGCCACGATTTTGTGTCCACTGCCTTTCACCGTTTCAATACAATGTTAATCTGGTTTGAAATGCACTGATTTCTACCATTTTTGCTGCAGTTGTATTTAGCTGAATCCTTGGAATCCTGCAATTAAGACAATGAGAAAATGCGCCATCTGGTGGACAAAGAGACACATGTACCTGCAAAATATCCTTAATAACATAAATTGACAATAAATACAAAAACATTACTGACAAATTTTAACCAAGTACTGGGATTTTTTTTTTTAAAGCTTTTCTCCTGATACATTTCCTCTAGGTTTCTCATTTTCAGAAGGACAAGTAAAGTTGCTTAAAGGCCTTTTGGGAACATGAGGTCTCAATGAAGTGAAGTGAGAGATGCAAGAGAGCAGTGGGAACGGCACTCTACCCCGGTCACCTCCTGGAAGCTGTCACAACAAAGCAACACTGCATGTTACGCAAAAATCTTGTACTGTGACGCAGTAAAAACAAAAAAGCTGAACCAACAACCACCGTGAGGATCATCACCCAGGAAGTCCCTGCTGGATGGAGGAGGGCGGTTTCTTTGTTTGTTTCCTGCCTCATTTGTGTTCTTTACAGATCTTCTCCCCAGACCGTTTCAGAACAACAAACTAAATACAACTTCTTCTGAATCTGGGAAGTCTGATTTCACTCCAAAGCTCCACATTATTTACAAGGATTGTCATTTGAGAGGAAGGTCTGCCATGAGAGAAAGAATTTAGTTGTATTGGACTTGTCTCCATCTGCGACGTGCATAACTGTCCTCTCTGCGAAACAGACCAGGTGGTAAACAGGGTTGTATGTGCCAGCTAATGTGGTTTGTTGTTTCTATATTATGGGTTATTTGTCATACGCTGGGTTATGCATCACGTGGTGTGGGTGGGACATCGGCAGAAGCAAATATCAGCTGCTCTTCACCTGCCGGGTTTTTTGAATGAACTGAGAGGGTGAGGGAGGGGATGTCCTACTTTGGCTGACCGCTTCCCTTTGCTTGGCCTTATTTTTGTTTGAACCTTAATTTTTTGTCACTCAAACACCATGCAATAAATCTACAACAGCAACTTGTCTCCGGAGCCGTGACTTCATCCATTAGCGCGTCCGTCAGGTATTTTCCCCCCTTACTTAGCCTCTCTGTGACTATATTTTTCGTTTCCCCTGGTCCTTTGGATAGTCGCTCTACATTAGTCTTGTCTTGTCTTGTCTGTGGATGATCTAGCGACAGGCAAGATGTTAGCTCACATCGAAGAAGTACTGAGTCCCTGCACTGGATGGTCTTAATTGAGAACACATGCTCCACTAATTTGCCACGACTTGCAGAGAACCAGAGATCCAACAGAGGTTTGTTTTTTAAGGAGCTGTCAGGATTTCAGACATGTTGAGTTTTTCATTCAATCAATCAATATATCAACTTTTATTTTTACAGCGCTTTAAATCACATCCAAAGGCGTCTCAAAGCGCTTTGTACAATAAGGGCCAATTTTTGCATTGCATCATTGTTTTTGTTGCTCAACTATCATGTTGGGGTTAGGGTTGTGGCAGGGGTTGGGGTCGCGGCAAGGGTAAGGGTTGAGGTTAGGCTGCAAGTTTAGGAAAATCTTAGTTGAAGGTATACAAGGGACACTTTTTGGGATCAGGGTGTGGCCTGGGGCTAGGGTTGGGCTTGGAATTATTGTTAGTGTTGGGGTTGGGACGAAGGTGTTGCGCCGTGGGAACCCCCTTGTGGGGGGACCGGGGATGGCACAGTTCAATCGGTGCGTCGAGGCTCCGGTCCCCGTACCAGCGGTGGTCCGGAGGCTGGTGCTACTGGTGGTGAGTGAGATGAGTGCTCATCGCGGGCAGGTTGAGCCGTGTAACTCCACCGGTGATGTTGCGAAGGTAAGAAAAATGATATTTTTTTCTGATTTTCACCGGAACCTTAATTTTTTGTCACTCAAACACCATGCAATAAATCTACAACAGCAACTTGTCTCCGGAGCCGTGACTTCATCCATCAGCGCGTCCGGCAGGTATTTCCCCCCCTTACTTAGCCTATCTCTGCGACTATATTTTTCGTTTCCCCTGGTCCTTTGGACAGTCGCTCTACATTAGTCTTGTCTTGTCTTGTCTGTGGATGATCTAGCGACAGGCAAGCTGTTAGCTCACATCGAAGAAGTACTGAGTCCCTGCACTGGATGGTCTTAATTGAGAACACATGCTCCACTAATTTGCCATGACTTGCAGAGAACCAGAGATCCAACAGAGGTTTGTTTTTTAAGGAGCTGTCAGGATTGTCGCGACGTGAGGAATTTTAAAAACATAATTCCATTCCATTCCAAAGAGCTGGGGTTAGGGATAGGGTTAGGCTTTCTTTTCACGATTTCTGGACATGTTGAGATTTTGTGCCTTATCATGCAGATTTGTGCTAAACAAAAAACACAACAGCCCATTTTCAGACATGTTGAGTTTTTCATTCAATCAATCAATATATCAACTTTTATTTGTACAGCGCTTTAAATCACATCCAAAGGCGTCTCAAAGCGCTTTGTACAATAAGGGCCAATTTTTGCATTGCATCATTGTTTTTGTTGCTCAACTATCATGTTGGGGTTAGGGTTGTGGCAGGGGTTGGGGTCGCGGCAAGGGTAAGGGTTGAGGTTAGGCTGCAAGTTTAGGAAAATCTTAGTTGAAGGTATACAAGGGACACTTTTTGGGATCAGGGTGTGGCCTGGGGCTAGGGTTGGGCTTGGAATTATTGTTAGTGTTGGGGTTGGGACGAAGGTGTTGCGCCCTGGGAACCCCCTTGTGGGGGGACCGGGGATGGCACAGTTCAATCGGTGCGTCGAGGCTCCGGTCCCCGTACCAGCGGTGGTCCGGAGGCTGGTGCTACTGGTGGTGAGTGAGATGAGTGCTCATCGCTGGCAGGTTGAGTCGTGTAACTCCACCGGTGATGTTGCGAAGGTAAGAAAAATGATATTTTTTTCTGATTTTCACTGGAAAAATGGCAGAGTTCAGGTGCTTTCCAAAAATAGTGATTTATTTAAAGAGCAGATTGTTTTAAAATGATAGTTTTAGTAGAGGCAAACGATTGCCATACAAACGAACAACAAAGGTTGAGGATTGAATAAGGGTTGGTGTTAGAGTTTGGGTTAGGGTTCTAGCACAGGTTAGGATTTGGGTTGCGGTTGCGGTTAGAGTTACGATTGAGTTGCCAATCTTGGCTCAACTAAATAAATTTAGCTGAATGCATGAATAATGCACATTTAGTATTGTTGATATCAAAAGCACTAGTCATTAATTTTAGCACATCATTTGGTCGTGAAATAATAAAAGCAACAAAAAAATCTAAGAAGCTGCTTGGGAGCCAAAAGAGTCGGCTCTTTTTAGTGAGGCCAGCTAAAAAGAACCGGTTCCCTGAAAAGAGCCGGAATTCCCATCACTCGAACACAATGACTCTGGGGACACTCGAAACACCAAAGTGTTTGTCCCAGCTGTATATTTGTAACCCGACACCCTGAAGTTCAGCGACATAAAGGTCTCCTGCAGGTCAAATCTTGCCCGCACTTGACAGCCGCAGTCCAGAGAGAAAAATAAAAGTTTTACCCATATTTGTACTTTTCATAGCAAAAAATAAAATAAAAACAAACCACAGGTCAGAATTTTTAATATATCCTCTGTGTCTCTCAATAACTAACTTTTATTATAACTGCAATTTGCTCCCGTAAGTTCAAGGAATACAATTTAATTTACCTATTGTAACTCAATTCAATAAATAAATATAGATAGATAAACAACCAAATATTGTTTATTCATAAGTAAAAAAAATAATAAATTCTTGCTCAATTCCTTGACCGTGAGCTTTCTCATGCATTCACTTTAGCCTGATGGCTGCAATGCATGAGTAACAGGACACAAAGAAAGAATGTCCACTAATTATAGATTGATCTGATGACCTGAACTGACCTGACAAACCTCTGAAACCTCATTCCAGCCGAATAAAGGCTCGTCTAACAAGTTTTGTATCAGTCATATCAGTAACTTGGCTGGCTGCCTCTATTGATCTTTTTGCTGATGACACTGGTGATTGGCTCTGGCTCCTCCAGGCTCCAGTGACACTGCACTAAATCTCCCCATATTTTCTCAACGAGGAAAAAGAGTGAGCGGGGAGGGTTGGGACCGACCGTCACCGTCTGGTGGTCACGTGAGGAAGTCGCACCCCCCCTTAAGAAGCACAGGCCACTGTCATGTGAGAGATTGGAGGTAAAATAGCAACGGCAGTGCTTCTCTTTTAGCTCCCTGCTTTCCGGTCGTGATGTTTCTGATTTATTGTGACCTTATTCCCCCCAATCGCCTACCTTCTTTGAAAGCACCCTGTGTTATGGGACGTAACAGTCTCGTACCCTGTTTAAGAAAGAGCCCTATAGTCATGGGTCTTAGATTTGGATCTGACAAAAAAATAAATAAAATTAGAATATATAAATAAATGTTAATTTGGAGTAAGAACAAGAACTCCAGTGATAAGAAGACATATAAATGTTAGCTTTTTTATTAGTACAATTGTTTTGGACAATTAGAGAAAAAACAACTTAACATTCAAGCATGAATATAAAAACAATCAAATGCTTTTAGGTTCCCTCAGTACAGTTAGTCAAAATAAAAAGTACAAGATTTTGAAAATTTTATGCAAAACTAATGAGACAGAGAAAAAAAACGTGAGTATAAATGTTGGTACAGGGGCAGCATTGAAAGCGTTGAAAGGTTTACGTGATGCCGAAGCAGCTTCGCGTCTGTCAGATTGAACCTTTCGGTCATGACTGAAACTTCTTCACTGGTTGTCGTTAAAAGGCTCGTCCCCCTCCTCTTTAAGCAAACACGTGCGCACCAGCACTTCGGTGACCATGTACGGGTCACAGTTGGCGGACGGACGGCGGTCCTCAAAGTAGCCCTTCCTGTCCTGGCCCACTGAACACGGGATGCGGATGCTGGCGCCGCGGTTGGCCACGCCAGCTGAGAACTGATCAATGTTGGAGGTCTCGTGGTCGCCAGTGAGGCGCCGGGCGTTATCCAGCCCTCCTTTAGGATCATACGCCCGGATGTGATACCTGTGTCTCTTTGCCAGCCTTTCGATGGCCTCCTCAATCCTTCTGCAGGAGGATGAGATGCGCAAGAGGGAAATGTCAAAACACACGACTCAAAAGGATGAGTCGACTGTTGATAGATCAGAGAGTGATTTTGTTGAAATCTAAGAATCACTGGGCCCGAAAGGAGGTTAAACCTGTCTTACTTCAGTCCGCCATCCTCTCGCATCTCTTTGGTGCTGAAGTTTGTGTGGCACCCGGCGCCGTTCCAGTTCCCGGGAATCGGTTTGGGGTCAAAGGACGCAATCAGACCGAAATCCTCACACACGCGGTGCAGAATGAACCTGGCCATCCACAGGTGATCCCCCATGTTGATGCCTTCGCAGGTCCCCACCTGGAACTCCCACTAGGACCCAGCACGGGCGGCGGCATCATAAACACAAGGGTGGCTGAAGGACGTCGGGGGATCCTGCAGGCAACTCACCTGAGCCGGCATGACTTCGGCGTTAGTACCACAGATGTTGACCCCGGCGTACAGACATGCTCGGTAGTGAGCCTCCGCGATGTCTCGTCCGTAAGCCTTGTCTGCCCCCACGCCGCAGTAATACGGCCCTGTTCAGGCAGAGAACCAGCGTTACACCGTCGCTGGACAAAAAAGGTCTCAACCTGTTACCTCGTGTGCCTTCCGAGCACCTTGAGGATCAGGGAAGCCGTTGATTGGCCAGCTGAACGGGTGATTGTCCACGCCCAGCAGGGTGTACTCCTGCTCCATCCCAAAAAACGGCCGGTGGTCCTCCACCATGCTCATGATCTTGGAGCACGAGTGTCGCAGGTTTGTCTCTGCGGGATCAGACACCAGTCAAAGAGAGATTCCTTCACAAGCTCAGCTTAGATCTTTGCTCACCTGCAGGCTGGCGGTTGTACGTGAGCACCTCGCAGAGCACCAGCTTGTTGGGGTCTTTCCTGAATGGGTCCCTGAACAGAGCTACTGGGATCAGGAACATGTCGCTGTTGGAACCATCTGACTGGTACGTGCTGGAGCCGTCAAAGTTCCACTCGGGAAGATCTGAAAAAAAGAACAGAAAAACATTGTCTCCATGATCCTTTTTATCTCAGTGTTTTGTGCTGAGAATCTACAGTAGCCACGCAGACGTTACCCATGACAGTCTTGGGCTCTGAATCCAGAGTCCTTGTCTTGCAGCGCAGCCCCTCACCGGAGCCGTCAATCCAGATGTACATGGCCTGGACCTTGTCGCTCTGAATCAGCTCCATGTACTGCTGTTTGATAGCCTTGTTCAGCTGGGAACTCACTGAAGTGGCCATCTGGACAGTAGGAAACTAGAGGGGCAGAGGTTTATTGGAGCGACAGAGACAGAAAATGCACAGATCACAGAGTCGAGACATCAAGAGAGCAGCAGCTGACTCAAAATGCTGCATACAGAACCGACACCAAGAAGGTACAACACAGCTGTTCTTAGATCAGTGAACCGGCTTCCTGTTAGTCAAAGGATTGATTGTTAAAATTCCATCGCCGGTCTTTAAAGCACTTCATGGTCTTAGATGTACCTGAAAGACACACTCGCCCTTTATGAGGCGTCCTGACCCACGGTTAGGTTCGTCCCAGGACCAAAACTAGGCAGAGGACTTTCAAAAAGATCTTCCAACATTGAGAAGCTACCACTGAATTCACTGCTGTTTCTATGTGCCCTGTATTGTTGTTCAGCGGTCTAAATCATACTTCGGTCTGCTGTGTGCGTCCCGATGAACCAACCAGCATGGACTGACACCAAAACCAGGTTTAAAAACGTTGTTTGTTTTTTTTTCTATAGATTTACTGCTGGATTCACAAAGTTTTCCACTGAAACCAACAACTCATTTAACAGACTCTTAGAGTCTCTTTCTGCTAAACAATTCTTATACTACACAAGTTAAATTTGTCTGACGTTACATGTACCGGCTGTGTGTTTAAAATGTAGGTGCATCAGCACACACACACACACACACACACACACACACACACACACACACACACACACACACACACACACACCTACCTGCTGTCCAGTGTGATGATGTGTAGATGCTCCACCACTGTTTCTCTCCCCTTGTCTCCTCTCCGAATCCCAAAGTGGTTTATATGCTAGACCGCCGCCGCCCCGCTGATAGGCCGAGCACGGCGACGCTTTTTTGCATAAACCCCGGAAAGGCAAAAAAGACCAGAAAAATGCCAAATGCGTCACGTGGGGCCTCCCTTCACGTGGACCACCGTATTGCAGCTCGAAGGCGCCCTCTGGTGGTGATGGGATTATTAAGCGGTAATAAGTTTCAGTAACAGGGCAAGACAAAAACAAACAAACAAAATAAGGCATCACTGTGACAGTTGGTGGTATAATATCACAAAATAAAAACAATAATAACAGTGATTAAAATATACAACATATTTTCAGACGCAAGTTCCAACATCACAACATTTCACCGTGGAAACGAAGCTGACATTTCTGACCGGCGTACCCATCTCCTCCGAAACTGGTCCACCCGGTTTCGTCAAGCCGCTTATCTGACAATAGTTCTCAGGGTTTTAACACGCCGTTTCACACCAGGACAAAGAACCCGAGGACCATTGTGCAGGTGGCAGGTGTCAGGTGTTCACGTCACCTGGTATGTCTGAGATTTTCTTTCTGAGAAAAGCACCAGGTGTCAGTTTATACAACATGTATGTATTCAAATATGTACCCCTTCACATTTTTGCAAATATTTAATTATATCTTTTCATGGGACAACACTGAAGATATGACATTTGCTGACTACTGATACTGTAGGGGAGGTTTTATTTGGTGTTGGCATGTTATTATTTTTTTTTTATTGGTTAGACTACACAGCGTTCATTATTATTTTTTAACACAAAGTGGCAGCAGTTGGCAAAATGATATATATTGGTGCGTAGGTGAGAGTAAGGAGTGGAGCACAGATAGTAGGAGAGCACATAGGTTTTCGCCAGACCTAAGGCAGGAAGCTGGATTTTGGACAAAGAGTTGCTTTTATTTTGGATTATGAAAAATAAAGACAACAAAAGCCTACAACAATGGACTGGACCTTCTGTTTTAGGGTCTGCATAAAGAAAACACTCCTGCACACATAATGGCAAGAGTGAAATGGGTTCAAACTGAAGTCTTTAAGCAATGATAGAAAATTGAAATGACATTTTAGTGAAAACCTGCTCTACAAAACTGGATATGTACATTTTGGAATTATTCACACGTAGTTCCAGGATTGTTTCCTCACGAAAACAAAGAACCGTTCATTCAAAACCAGCGACTGCACTGCTGGCCCTAATCACCTGATTGACGAGGCTGACCTGATTGACAACGTGGAGAGCCGGAGCACACATGGAGAGAGGCTACATGGACAATTGAGCTTTATTGGATCAGCTACAATCAAGCGGTATTGGAAAACGGCTATCGTATTGGATAACTGCATACTTTGAACCTGCTGTTCTGTCTGAAAGGTCTGTCAAGTCTGATGCTCTGCCGAAGGATGACGCTGTTGGACAACAACAGCAACTTGAAAAGGTGAGAAGAACAATTAAACTCACTCCTTAAGGTTTGGAAATGTATATTGAAAACTGTCAGAAGGCACAAAACATTAAATGTAAACAAGCAAAAATCTTTGTGGGTTTGCTGTGGAGGCAAAAGGGTCTCAGTTTTAGAGGTTCTCGGCGCTTATCCAATCACAGGATGTGTACATGTGAAGTTCAGTGGAAAGCCAGCTAGTTGGCCTCGGCATTGCAGACTCGAGACCTGATTGGCTATCGCAACTAACTGTGTCGGGTCTGCTGGCCTCAGGCAGATTTCATAGAACCTGACAACACAAGCTAGCTGAAAAATGATTGGATAAAAACCCTACCGTAATATACGACAATAGAAGCAACGCAACCAAGTGGATATTAAAAGACATAAATATACAAGTACTTTTCTAAGTGTGGTTAGGCCAGCAGAGAAGGCCTAGCAGGTCCTGACAGTCCGCCACTGGATGGTTTCATTAAAGATGTACAAATGCACACAGCCAGTTGATTGGTGGAGGGTGAAAAGGTGACACCTATTGTTGAAAGTACCGCACAATGCAGCAAAACAAACCCCAATGAAATTGGACCAGACGACAGTGTTTCAGATGTTCCAAACCCTGTTGTTCATCATCATGCGCATCCTCAACATCTTCTGCTCGCATTCGAGCTCAGACAGAAAAGGCTGCTCTCATGGAATGAGTTGCTGCCCAGAAGAAAAAGTATGCGCTTGAAGCACAACGAGAACAATTTAAAAGGATGAAAGAGCAACTAGAACTGGAAGCGGAGCTGGCAGCAACCACCGTAAAAGTAAATGTACTGGAGATCTTGGGGTAAAGGAACAGCTCTGGAGTTTCTGATGGGATGAACTCTTATTTAATAAAAGCAACAGCTCAAAGTGAAACATCACCTGAATTAAATTCATATGGAAATGAATTGCCTGTCAAAGTGCACAATACACAAAGTGTGTTGACAAAATATGACATTATCAACCTGTTGTCATACCAAAAGAAACAACTCATGGATCATCTGCAGGGGCGCATGAGCTGAATCATTATTCTCTTAAAGCGGCACATTCAGACTCATACGCACGGTGCTCACAGCTATGGCAGTACTGCGCCCGTGGCGGTGAATGGTGGGAATTCAAGCAACATATGTGACAGTATTCAGTGGTAAAATGACATCGCATAAGAGACATAATCTCTCTTCCACTTTACCACTGAGAGACATTCCTATATATGATGATGATCCTCTGCAATATAGTACTTTTATCAGAGCATTTGAAAAAGGAGTAGAAAAATAGACTGATGACAACAGTGATTGCTGACAGCAGTTCACCAGAGGGCATCCTAAAGATCTCGTCCGCAGCTGTCACCATCTTCCTCCAACCCTGAGTTACAAAAGGCCAAAAGATCTGATGATTGAGGATGATTTCGGAAACAAACACAGGATCTCCACTGCATACAAGCAGAGCTTGTTGAGAAGGCTGAATGTAGGGGACAGGACAAAGGACCAATATTCTTTTGTGTGCCATGAATCAATTTAAGACACATAGAAGTTATCATGTCAAGGATCTGGAAGTTGGTGGTCTGGACAACAGTTACTTCTTTCAACTGTCTGACGTGTTCACACACACACACACGCGAGAATATGCCTGTTTCTCAACATTCCAAAAGAAGAAGACCTGATAAAATGGCCATATTTGAAAAAACATAAAGATACAGGATATAGATGGCATTGACCTCCTCATTGGGACGAATGCTTCTGAGGGACTAGAACCTTGGGAGTCGGTCGATGAAATGTCGACTCGACAGATACAATGTGTCCCATGCACAGAGTAAATTTAATTTCTCATCAAAATAACTCAACAAAAAATAGAAATAAACGTCTAAAGCACTGACAGCAAAAATGAGTACACCGCTAAGTGAAAATGTCCAAATTGGGCCCTATTAGCCTTTTCCCTCCCCGGTGTCATGTGGTAGTATTAGAAGGGGAGCAGGTGTGTTAGATTTCCTGCTGACGCTCTCACACTAACTAACCCTCATACTGGTCACTGGAAGTGTGTGAGTGAGTGAGTGAGTGAGTGAGTGAGTGAGTGCACGCCTTCATATCATTGCTAGACCTTTCTCTCCGTCTAGTTAACTTCCATCTGTTACCACAGGGTGGCGCAGGTACTCCATGACTTCTCAACTGAGAATAAAACGACTGTTTCTCCTGCTTCTCCATAATAAAATCCCAAATAAAAATATGTACATTGTCTGCAGCAATGTTTCCAGTTTCTGACATGACAAGAGGAGAAGAAACGATAAGTTTCCTTGTAGATAAAAAAACAACAACAAACAAACCCAACAACATCTGTTTATATTAAACGATTATAACAATAACGCCGCTGTGAGGAGCAGATGTGTTGACTCTTGTCTACTCTCCAGTGTTTGGCTTGTAATACTAAATATTAGTGGATCATGAATGATTTTTTTTTTTTTCAAACCGCTAAATGTGTCACATAAAAGAGAGGCGGCGGCTGTCGACGGTCATTTCAACCCTCCGACAGAAACGTTAATTGTCTAATTTCTGTTCCAACGTGTGCCATAAAAACCCTGCCGGCCCATTTAATTACGCCCGGCTGAAAAGACTTGCTTTGCACAATAAGAGGGGGGGGGGGGGTGAAACGGTGTCAATTAGTATGCGGAACAATGTTTAACATATCAGAAAATTAATCTACAAAGGACTTTGAATTAAAAGTTTCTTGCAGGAAATAAGTGGGCCAGGCCAGCTGAGAGCGCCTTTGTGTGTGGTCCAAATGACTCCTTTGTTAGCGCCGCTGAAAAGCAATTAAAGCAGGGATTTGAGCTCCGCTGTATTCTCCACAAACCTGTCAGTGCCGCACACTGGAAATTATATATTTAAATAATTTTTTTTTTTTAAAGAGGAGCAGTGCAGCTGCTATCTGCTGCCGCTGCAGCCTCATTTATGTGAGTTGGCGGGATTGTGGGAGGACAAAGTCTGGAGGAAGTGGAGGAGATTCACTCTGGCCAATAGACTTCCTGTTTTCCTGTTTACTGCCGTTACTATTGTCGATGTTGACGAACGTGCTTCTGATATCTGGCTGCTTTTAATGACGGGGGAGGGAGCGGCATGAATCCGAGGAGGCGCCTGAGGCCACTTTATGCTGCTGCTGCTGAGGCTGCACACACACACACACACACACACACACACACGCACACACACACACACACGCACACACACACGCACACACACGCACACACACACACACACACGCACACACACACACACACACGCACACACACGCACACACACACACACACACACACACGCACACACACACACACACACACACACACACACACACACACCTCAACAAACCTCTCCAGACCTTCACGCTTTGACGTTAACCAGCAGGAAAGCGGCGCCTTTCACGTTGCTTTTATTGTTTTGTCGTCGTCTTTAATGTCATGTGATCAGACCGCCGAGCCTCAGATCTGCTGTGACGGTTTCAGGCGGCGGCGGCGGCGGCGGTCGGCTGGAGGCCGGGCGGCAGCTGCCAAGTTCCTCCTCTTCCTCGTCTTTTAATTAATCAAACAAGCCGAGTGGAGGAGAGGCTCCGCTCATTTCCCACGTGAGGAGAGGTTTCTTTAATATTTACGAGGGCTCAGCTGAGGGTTTCCCGACCTCATCAGCTGATGATGGCCTCAGGTTAGATGGAGAAACACTCTGCCTGATGTTGAAGATCCTCTGGACTGACGCCACTGAATGTCTTCTGTTGGATATCTGAGAGAAAAACTGCAGCCACAGACTTGTTTTGACAAGTTTTGTCAGGAGGTTTTTTTCTGTCACTAAAGGACTTAAAATCTCATTGAGACTCACGGTTTCATCAAAGACCTAACAAAAGCCGTACTTTGACACCAAAGATGATTAGCTGCAGGTGATTGGATCTGTTGAGGCAGATGTGGGCTGGTTGTTACTCCCGCCATCGCTAATAAAGCTAAATATTAAAATAATAAATAAAATTGCAGTTCTTTTGAAAAAAACTTTTCGTCATTGCACCAGGGAGTCGAACAGCTTTGGCAAACTTCAGCTTCCAGTCTGGAATGATTATGACAACAAACTCAGTGAAAATCTCATACATTTATAAATGAACATCATGTGTTGTTGCATAAAACAGGACGTGTTTTTACATGAGGCCAACTGAAGTTAGAGGCCGGTTAGGATCCCAGATTTCTGCTTCGTGATGTCAGAATGATAATCAGCCAATCAGTGTGTCAGGAGAGTAAATGGTTCCTGCTTCTGAAGATCACATGGTCTATAACATGTGAGCTGTTGCAAAAGAGGAGAATTATTCTTTATATCTTTACATAGTGTATTTGGCCGTTGGTGTTCCAGATGTAAATAGGAGTCTGTCAGTCTGCTGGAAGTCTGAGATACTAACTCAGAATTCCGAACCGGTTCTGACGTCGGCGAGGGCGCAGAGTTCATCGCCGTCAATACCCCCCCCCCCCCCATCTTTACAAACAAAGTATTTTGAGTCACTGATGGTTTGAATTTCTCAAAATAGCGCCGCTGAGATTCTGTCTTTATTCCTCCTCCGGGGCTCCGGGCAACTTTTGAAAAGCTGACTTTGACATGAACACACAACTGTTGGTGGCGCTGTTGGGGCCTGTCGCTGCCTTTGTGCTGCCTGTCTCCCCGCTGACGGGGGGTTGGGGGTTGGGGGGGGCGGGGGTGTTATATCTGCACTACGACTACACCCCACCCCCCCCACCCCCCGCACACCGCTCGCTCGGCCCGCCGCTCCTCTTTATGGCGGCCCTGCAGAAGTCAGGTGGCCCTCAGCCATTCCAGCTGTCTGTCGGGTGTCGCGGCTAATCAGCGTCACGCCACGGGGGCCGGGCGAGAGCGAGCGAGCGAGAGAGAGACAATCACACTTTTTACATGCTACATTTGCCTTTAACGGGGAGTCGCCCTCCGCCTCGGCGCCAAGTGTGATCCGGACGGCGAATCCACTAATTAGCTCGTGGTGGTGTTGTCAGCGGCGGCGGCGGCGGCGGCGTCCTGATGTTGTTGGGAGGAGGGGGGTGGGGGTGAGGAGGTGGCGGGGGGGGGGTTGAGATGGGGCAGATGGCTGCACGCTGTCTGGTGGGCCGGCAGGGAGACGCTGAGGCCGTGTCAGACGGCGCCGAGAGGCCGCTGACCCTGCAGCCACCCCCCCACCCCCCCAGCCTCCGACCGCCATCCCCCCCCCCCCCCTTCCCCCACACACACCCGCAGCCACGGAGGCAGAAGTAAAGAAAAGAGGAAGTCTTGTCACATTGGATGTACAGGAATCCTCTGTTCCAAGGGTAAAAAAAACCAAAAAAACAAAAAAACACTGCAAACAAGCAAACGACCGCCGCTGCCGATGTCCTGTTGTTGTTGTTATTGTTGTTGTTGTTGTTCCTATCCTCCCTCCTCCTCCAGTTATTAGTCCCTTTCGGTCACATCCTGTCAGACATCTGCGCCGCCTGCTGTCGTCTCCAGACCTCCAGTCGACGTCGAGCGGCGCAGGTTCTGACCGCCGGGCGGCTGATTATGCCTCCGCTGACATCGTTAGCGTCTCAATGCTGGCGTCCCCTAGTGTCTTGAACTGCGCCCCCTACTGTCTTCATCTTCAGCAGACCAAAGCTCGCGATGGAACGATGACGACGACTCATCCTGGATGACGACGGCGTCGCCGCCTTCAGTTCGAATCAATTACAGCGACGAGAAGCGACTGGAGCCACGTTCACTGTCTGTCACAGTGAAATAGAGTTGAGAGGAAACGTAGTAATGAGTCACAACCAGATATTAGAACGTTGTTTCTCAATAAGTGTCGATATCGGGCTGACAGTTTCCTGTATTGACCTTAAAAGTGTCGACTCCCAGGAGGCTGGAGGGAATTTTGTGGATGGGAATGTTTTAACAAGAGGGCAATGAAAACGATATATGTATATGTATATGTGTGTATATATAAATATATATAAATATATATATATATATATATATATATATATATATATATATATATATATATATATATATATATATATATATATATATATATATATATGTACACAGTCTCTGTATTGTGAAGAGTTTTCTACAATCAGCTTGAAATAAGATTTATCTACAGTTTCTCTTCTGTCGTTCGCCAACGTACAGCCTCAGTCCAAATCTGACATCTTGGTGACTTCCTCGTCCTCGAGGTGTTGAACTTGATTGGAATGGAAAAGGTGATATAGATTTTGTGAGGGCGGGGGGGCTGAAGGGGATGAAAGGGGAGGGGGCAACGTTTCTGTGCGATGCCAAAAGGTGAGACAGAACACACAACACTCCGCCACAGCACCCGCGTGTGTCAGATGTTGTTGTGCTAGATGTGCTGATTTACTCACTCTGCTTTATTTTCCCTTCTAAAAAACACAGCAAACAGGGCACGGGTGTAACCCTGGAATGATTTCTCCTTGTTATTGGGTACATTTTCTCAAAAGGGGTTTAAAAACAGATGTGGATCGTGACGATTCTCTGCTATCCACTCGCGAGGTTCCTCAAGGATCAGCACTCAGCCTCCTGACTTTTCATTTTCATCCTGCGTAGAGAGCAAATATATATGTATATATAAGTCTTAAAATATAATTTATGTTTTCATTTATTTAAATAAATGACAAGACCAAGCACCAATCCTACAACTGTCCTTGTATTTAGAAGGGGAATTAGATGTTTTGGAGCAACCTATCCTCAGGGTGTTTTTTTCCCCTCACAGTTTAACTGCTGTACCAACCACATGTCTGTATTTCTAAGCAGCATTTATGATATTTTTGGGGGTGAAAGTTTCAGGATACCTCCCAATGACAGCGTTGCCATCAGAACACAGTTTTCAGTTTAGACTTGTCTGAAATAACAGAACTTTGATGAAAATAATTTTGTTTTTGTTTTTTTTAAATAATGCATTTATCACATTGAAATTATCATCAGGTGCAATAATACAATCAAATTCATCAGCATTTAAAAAATTGATGTTAACCATCAAAAATAACAATGACAAAACCTTAAGACTGTATTGTGAACATCACCATGTCTGAATCCTTCTGTAAAATCCTTATTGGGAAATAATGTTGATTGCTGGATATCATTTTGCCGCACACAAGTTTGCCAAAGGCACAAATTATCAAAAAGTGTTGAATGTCAAAAAAAAGAGGGGTACATCATTTGAGCGGCAGACTGTCCTACATAACTCCTGTAGTTTAATTAAATGGCATGCAGTGATTGAAAAAGATATAGTTTCAATTAAAGAGCTTTAATTGAAAAAGGTCATTTCAAAAACTAAATGTTCCATTAGAAATTCAATTACCTCGCAGAGAAAAGGAATGGAAAAATAATTCTTCATAATGGACTCTGGAATGTAATAAGTCAGCCAATTAACTATTTTTTATTTGATTTAGGTAGATTTTTATGATCTTTGCTCACAATATCAATTACACGGGGAGCTTTGTGTGGGCAACGCTCATCACGGCTGTAAACGGCGGAGGAGGAAAGAAGCCTTGACTAATTAATGCATCCCTAAGCAGCTTTCAATTAGAACACAAATCATGCACTAACACACATCTGGGTCAGGATCCTCAGCACGGTGGTGGCGGTGTGCTGAAGGTTTCTACAGTCTCTTCTTCTTCTTCTTCTTCTTCTTCTGCTGCTGCTGCTGCTGCTGCTGCTGCCGCTGCTGCTGGCG
>NW_027466051.1:1520000-1772500 GCF_046127955.1 Nelusetta ayraudi | reverse complement strand
CGGGCCCTTCTTCTTCTTCTCCCCCTTACCTCCTGCCCGCTCGCCCGCCCGCCTCGGGGAGCCCCTCTCCAGCTGTGATTGATGCGCTCCTATTGCCGGCTGTGCCGGGGCTGCAGCGCTGGGCCCCGGTGAGGCTGCTGTTTATTTGTGGTTAGAAAAGCGCCTCGGTCAGGGGGCCCCGCTCGTCAAACATCTTAATCCTCGCAAACAGCTCTGGGTCTGATTTTCTCCTCAGAAATCCCCCCCGTCCGGCGGTCTGTCCATCCGTCCGTCTCCTCTGACCGGAGCTGAGCTGTCTCTGTCCACTGGTCCCTTACATCCTGGATCGACCCAAGTTCTGATCCGGCAGACAGGTTGCACTGCCTGGCTACCTTGCTGGATTAAAGTTCTTGAGTATTAGTTTGATAAATACTTGGTTCACTGTTGGATAAACCCAAGAGTCCAATACAGCCTCCCTTTAATTCCAATGGAGCTTCTAGCTACCCTGCTAGCTAGCCAGCTAGCAAGCTACCGCAAACGCTGAAAAAGTCCACCATTTTGAAAGGGCTACCAGGTTACTTCCACAATCAGAACGAGACACATTGGGAACATAAAAATCTTTCCTGGGGATTTTCTGGCCTTCATGATTTTTTTTTAGAAAGATTAAAAGCCCACAATTTAGAAATATAAATTAGAAAGATTTATTTTGAATTGTGTTTCAGGTCAAAGGTCATACTGTCAACTGTTTTACAGGCATATTTTTTTTTTATTGTGGTCTAGCGGGGAAAAATGTTTTCTGTTCCTGGTGGGATTTTTTGGTGCATCAAGTCTAGTATCAAGTTCTTATAATAAATCTATCGATAAAAAGTCAAAACAGATGACCCAAAACAAAGCTGGGCAAGAACCTGGAAAAGCAGACAGCTAACGAGCTAGCGTTAGCAGCGCTTTAAGACAATTAGGTCAAAATATTTGCACAGAAACCTGTGATGCTTATTTATTTACAGCATAAACATCTGAAATTTGTTCAAATCTGGGAATTTGAGACCACCCGGCTGATTCTGGTCATCATTCGGGTGCACCAGCAGCTGTTAGCGTCCAGGCTAATGTGCCCGCATGCTACATAATCTACAGGCAGCAAAAAGCAAAAGGTTGAAATGTTAAAGAATAAAAGTTTTTTATCTTGTTGTCTGAAACAAGAAGCTACAACAAGTGGACGAGAACCCTGGAGCCACTAAACTCTATGTGAATGCCGTCGGCTCGGCTTCATCTGTATTTAATATACGTTGCCAACCACTGGGGACGTTTCCCCTCCCAGCCGAGGGCCCGACAGCGGAGTCTAAACACTGACGACTTATGTTTCTGGGAGAGAGCGGCCGGGTGCCAAACACACTCACGTCTGTGTGTGATGGCCGCCGACGTTGGTAGGGGGAGGGGTGGGGTGGATGGTGGATGGCGGATGGCTTCGTGGGGCTCTCAGCGCTGGATGAGGAATGCTTTTTGTATGTGACGTTCTGGAGCACTTAGAGGAAATGATCGGTCAAAGTGCAATCAACAGGCGCAGCCGGAGCTCGGCGGCTCGCGCTCCCTGCGGGGCCGCCAGGAGGGGGAGGCGGGGCGGGGGTGTTGTTTTTCTTCAGAAAGTGGAGTTCAGCGGGAGGGAAGAGCCGTCTTGGAAAGATCGCAACCAAACGTCCGTTGGTTCGTCCGCCTGAGCTGCGGCCGCTCATCTGTATTGGACGGTGGGACGAAGAGTGATTTAACTGTCTGAGGTGATGAGGGATGGAGGTTTTCTTTAAAAATCTTTTTTTTGCTCAGTGTTAGAGTAATGAAAAGGTGTAAATCTCACACAGGAAATGAGGCAAGGAGACATGGGAGAAACGTGAAGCTCTGGCTTTAGGATTGGAATGCAGCCAGAAGAAGGTTTGGACACTGTGGGACGCTTCAAATGTTTCAAAGTTTCCCAGCAACTGAAGGGAAAACATCTTTTGAAGGATTTTACAAGATACTTTGTAAATAAATGTTTTTATTAGCATTTTTCTTTTATAACAGACACAACTATTTTGAGATGTTATTTTCGTACCTTTACATGTTTTAATGGTAGCTTCCGGCCATGTAAAGCTACGAAAATAACAGCTCAAAATAGTCATGTGTCTGTTATAGAAGAAAAATCAAAATAATATAATTTTATAAGACACAATGAACCTCATCCAGTTATAATTGTTTATTTTATTTTATTTTATTTTTTTATCTCAAAGCAAATGATCATGTTCGAGTTAGCTGCACTTTTTAGCCTTGCCCCCAGATGTCCCTGCATTCCGATCAGATGTTGAGTGTTTTACGGATCAATAGTCATTTTTTTTTTTTAATCTAATTATCTGATTTTATCACCCCACTTAAAACTCGCACAGTTTTTACGAAGGTGCAAATTCTCCGTCGGTGCGTCTGCTGCTGTTACGGTGCAGCATCTTTCCCGCTCATCTCACCTCGTGCGCCGCAGGTTAATGACGGACTTTTAAAGTTAACGGCCCCCGAAGATACACACGATCCCGAGGTTACGAGCCGGGTGTGAAATTTAATGTGTCGCGTCTTGACTACGACTGTAGCCGAAAGAGAACATTTTTTTTCATTTTTTATTTTATCTTATTTTTTTTTTTTTCCCCATAATAACGTTGCAACGTTAATCTAAACTGACTTAGTCTTTGCTAGCCAGGGCTGCGCTGCGATTGGTCGGACAGACGGCTGGACCGGGATCACGCCAGGTCGCGGCTCCTCTCGTGCTTTTGCAGTTAAACGAAGGCGGCGGAGCTTTCAGCACGCCGTCTCTGCTGCTCGGAGGATTACCGGGAATAATGATAAAAGCGGCGGCAGCAGCAGCAGCAGCAGCAGCAGCAGCAGCAGCAGCAGCAGCAGGAGCAGCCTCCTGCACTTTAAACTGGATGTGGCCCATGTGATGCAAGCCAGATTGATCTCCCATAATGCTTTGTCTTGATGAGACAATGAAAAATGGGCCGAGGCGGGCGGTGCGTCAATATCGGGAGGGAGCGGGGGGGGGGCGGGGGGGCGGGGGGCGGCTGGGGGTGCTGGAGCAGCAGCAGCCGCGGTCGCGGTCGCAGGTTCTTATTTAATCGGCTTTTTCCTTTAAGATGATGCTTCTTGTTACATTCTCAGCCGCCGCCTGTCAGCCTGACACGGCAATATTCCCAGTCTCCTCACTCTCCTCACTCTCCCCGCTTTCATTTATTTTAAAACGCCATTTCACACACGGCTGACTTTAACAAGGCATTATACAGCGCTGAGGGAAGCGCCGCCTGATAGAACTGTGACAGATACAACATTTTTTTTTTTTTATTGGGGCGGCGAAAAAAAGACAGAATATCGTAAACAGCAGGGGTGAGGAAGGGTGAGAAGGAGTGAGGAGCCTCCTCCTGCTCCTCCTGCTCCTCCTTCGCCGCCTCCTCCTCTTCACGGAGGCCTCAAACAGCTGAATTCACTAATAAAGAAAGGAAAGTTCGGCCTCTCCTGATTAACGATGACCGCTGATGATGTGTTGCGTGTATATAAGGTGCTATTGGATGCAGAGTGTCGTAACATACACAAACAGGAAGTGGCTCCCAAAAATATATAGATACATACATATCTGTCACCTCTTTATCGTGGAAGCCAAGAGCAACACACACACACACACACACACACACACACACACACACACACGATTTGGTATTTTCATTTTGAAACACTCATCCCACCGACAGCCGACATTTACAGGTGTAAATATTTCAAAGTTCCGGGAAAACTGCCGGGAAAGGCAGAGGCTCCGCCCCCCCCCCCCCCCCCCGCCCCTTTTTGCCTCTAACCCCAAATACGCGCCGTTTCTCGGGCGTGTGAGCAGGGTGGAGGTGGCGGCGGGAGTGGAGCTCCCTCTGTGACGCGGCTGCGGGGGGGAAACACGGCGTGGCTGACACATCAGCGGTGTTTATTAAGAGACGAGTCTATCAGGTCTTATAAGCCGGCGCTCGCAGGCGCCGCCGCCGCCGCCGTTTCTTCCGGAGGGTGTCATCAATCTTGCATGGCTGCGCTCTCTGCACCGCCTGGTGGCAGATCACCGATCTCTCTCTCTCTCTCTGTCCTACTCCTCCACACACACACACACACACACACACACACACACACACACACACACACACACACACACCTCCAGCCAGTCTAGGATGGAAACCACTGAGGGAGGATCTTGTATTATGGACACAAGCTGCCAGGAAAAATAACCTCTCCTTTAAAAAATGCTGTCTCTCTGGTGTGTTTTTGTTTTGACTCTACAAGGGGGCGCTGCCTCAATATCCGCTCCTATTATATATTCATCAGTCGTTGCCTTCGGTGCTGTAACTGACACTCGAGATTTTGCCGTAAATATACGACTTTCATTTCTGCGGCTGCTGTCTGTCTGCTCAGTTTTTCATCCTCGTGCCCTGGATTTTTTTTTTTTTTTATGGTTGCCAGTAAAGACATCTTCAATCTCAGTCCCTCCAGACCAGTTGAAATTAGAAACAACTACAGCAGGAGGCCGCCGTCTCTGTACTGCAGCCACGGCTTCCTGTTAAAGCCATTTACAAATCAAGTGGATGTAAACACACACTTCAATTTTTGTTTTTTCCAGGATTATCTCAGAGCGTCAACATTTATCACCGGTTCGCCAACTTGATGTTTGGCCAGTTTGAAAGAATATCGCAATAAAAATAAATAAATCAGAAGGTTACATTAATGCTACTTGTTTTTATTAATGTACTGTTATATTTTAAAAACACTATAATTTACCAATAAATAAAATAAATAAATAAGAGTAAAACTAAATCACCCGACGTTTAGCTACACGCTTTTTTATCAGACACAGCCATTTAGAATCTCCAAACAGCTACATTGTAACACCTGCAACAGTTTGCCAACATCTGTTGGGAGAAGCAAACGTCAAGTCCTGCCAGCGAACATCTGGCCGAACTCACTGTCACACTGGCACAGACGGACAACATCATCCAGACTGGCGAACATCTCTTGTAACTAGCGGCAAAAACAAAAAAAAATAAAAATAAAATAAAAATGTGACGTTGGATACGATGGCTATAAAATAATAATAAGAATGAATTGTACTGAAAAAGTGTTAAAAGTTGGAGTAATTTGACAAATTTTTTCAAAGTTTACGGGAAAAGCTCTGGGACCTTTCTGGGGAAGTTTAGGGAAGCAGTTCACAGACATTTGGAGACAAGAAGTTGCAGTTGAGAGGCAATATATTTCTTTTAGGCAGCATTAGACTGGGACTCTTGCAGAGGAAACTGCTGGGGCACAATGGCTCTACTGGTGTCATTAGAAAACCTGTTGCGAAATTTCAAAATCTTCAGCATTAACTAAGAAGCAGTTGATAACCAGTCGAATTACGTCTACGGTAAAGCGGTCACTTGCTTAAAGGACTGAAATAAACAAAACACTTAATGGGCAGAAAAGCACATCAACGGACCGACCGAAGACGATAAAATCACCCCGGCATCCGAGCGAGGCGGAAACCCATCGAGATGTTTTTATGGCGCGGCCCTGTGGCCAGCATCCATTTCCTGTAATATGAAATTGATATACTTGGCGTGTGGAGGCTCGTGTAAAAGTGCCCTCTGCACCAGCCGAAACCCAATGAAAGTAGATAACGGCATCGACTCGGAGCCATCCCGCGCTGTCATAACTGGTATGTAAATCTCGGCGGTCGGGATCGTAGACCTTCATTAAGCGCGCTCGGCCAGATTTATGAAGTGATCCGCGCAGAAGTCGTTTGTAGATGCTGTTCACTCGAGACCCGCCGACGTGATGAATATACTCCACTTGGCTCCGGCCGGCACTGCTGAATGTGGAAGTGGCTCCGTCCACAGAACTCTGCTGCTGCTGCTGCTGCTGCTGCTGGGAGCACCGGCTGTCCTGCACTGCTCCATCTCGACCTTTGAACTGATCAGCTGATTGTCGAAATTTGTCCTCGGCATTTGACCCATCCACTGAGGGAGTGGTGCTGCGCTCGGAAATCATTGGCCGAGCTAACCCCCCCGCCCCCCCAACGCCAACCGCAAACGCTGAGTACCAAGCAAGGGAGGCAATAAGTTCCATTTTTATAGTCTTTGATACGACCCGGCCGGGGGTCGAACCCACAACCTCCCAGTCTCGGGGCGGACACTACCACTGGACTACTGAGCTCCCAAAACCAGTCCAGTCACCTTCACTTTTGACCTCCACTAATCCTTCCTGATCAGAGGAAAAACTTTTCCAATGTTTATAACTTTCTATATCTTCCTGTTTCTGCCGCTGCTGCGTTGACTTTTGTCTGTAAAATATTGATGGCTTGACGCTGAATAGCTTTTATGACAAATGAGATTCAAAGGACCGAGAACGGTTGGACCCGAATCTTCATTTCTCTCCTACTGAAGAGGCGGGCAGGATCATTTTTAGACTAATTGCTTCTTTTCAAGATAAAAATCAGGCACACAGAGGCGTCGGATCCTCAGGGGGATACGGGCCCCGATGTAATAAACAGCCGTCCGCCGTCCGGTGATTGGAAGGTGTTGGGTTGCACGCCGGCGCCTGGACGGAGAGCGGGCGGCTGCGCTTGAATCAATATTTCCTATTAGAGACGCCACCGCTTAAACCAACAATGACCCGCGCTGAACCGAGTGCCGGCACATTGTGCGTTCAGGTGTGTGCAGTAATTGAATCTTCCATTGAAAAGGCTTGTCTGATTAAAACGAAAGAATGGAAGGAAAAATGCAATCAAAGGGACGCCTGGCCGGGACAAAGACTCGCCTTCGCAGTTCCCACTCAAAAGTTATCTTTGATTAATGCGGGACTCTGGCGGCACAACGGGGGCAACAGCTTTTGCTTGTTTGCGACTCTTTGCTCACCAAACGGCCCTCGAATTTCGCACGACACGTTCCGCGGGCTTGTTTATAGCTGCCAGGTGGCGTATTGTGTTAATAGACGGATAAAAATCAGCGAGGAAACGGCCCTCCCAGCGCTGACCCTTCCACCACCCCGACTCTATCTGTCAAGCTGTCCTCCCTCTGACTTTTCACCCTGTGATCCTCATCTCCTGCTCTGGAATAAGAGAAAACAGACCGGCACTCCCCAGATCACGCAATCGGCCGCGGTGGGAAGGGCTTGCAGAAAATGTGCCCCTGAAAGTGTGGCAACGCTTTGCGACCGTTGAAAGATCAGGACGAAGAAGGGAGAGAAAGTTCCGGATAAAATAAATGGGAAAAGGTAGTGTGTGAATGAGCAAGTGTCGCGCCCAGACTGGATCCAGCGAGAGGTTGGCCAGGTATGAAGCTTCCATAGCCAGGTTTAATACAATTGAAGAACTTCCATTCAACTTAGTGCAGCTCCTGTTAGTCCTGAACCTAAGAGGGTTTAGAAACAGAAGCCTAACCAGGAGAAAGGAAATGACGCAGCTGCCATCGTTTCAAGGACAACATAAAAATCAACAACAAAAACACTGCAGTACATCTGCAAGTTAGCGCATATTATCACAGTGCAGTGAACTGTACTCCATGCAAGTCACTTTCTAGATGCATTTCAATGGACTGGTCCCGATAGCAGTTACTGAGATTCTACTTTTGGTTTGAACCCGTTGGAGCCAGGAGCCGTTTGGCAGGAGAAAACATGAATTTCTTCCTCTTTTTGTTAAATGTGCTGCAGTGTTTTGTCATTGGAACGCAGACAACGGCTGGTCGAACACAATGGCGATGCACCCAAAGCCTGGAGCTCTGCGGTGTATCTCCTTCCCGGCCGCACTTACAATTTGCCGCAATAGAACGCTGGTGCAGGGGGAAAGCGGAGGAGGAGGAGGAGGGGCTGCGATACTGCTGATTGCTTCCCTGAATGTTAGATGGTTGTCAGCAAGAAAGTCCGGCCCAGTCCGGAATCCACCTGCACGCCGCCTGTCCGTGCATCCGTCCGCGGCGCCTCATTCCAAGGATGGATGTCTGCAAGGTCGAGGGTGGAACCTTCAGCTGATAGGACCAGTCCAAGAGGAGCCAATCAGGGCTCTTCTGAGGCCGGCGTGTTGAGGAGGTGGCTACGGGGTGGAGTTCACCACCCCCACCACCCCCACCACCACCACCCCTACCGGTGATGAGCTGCACCTCGCCAAAAACCTCTGACATGCCCGCTGTGGTTGCTGACCCACCGTCACCTTCACCTCCTGCTTCCTCTGTTCTGCTCGCGCTGAACTTCCGGCTGCTTAGAGGTGGATCTGCTGCCTGGAACCTGGATGGAAGGACAGACTGCCTCGTGGGTTCGGACCGTGATCTCCCAGAACAGAACAGCCACTAAGCAAAAATAAAACAAAACAGACTGACAGATTTGGAAAAACAAAAGAGGAAGAAAAGATGAACGATACCAAGTTTAATGATCTGATACCCTTCCTTGTAAGGAAGCTGTTACCTCTGCTGCTGCTGCTACTTCCTTTCTGGATCAACATTTGGAAGTGCAGGAATGTTAATCTCCGGCCAGGGCTCAAGACTTTAGCATCCGCGGCGCTGAGAGAGGAATCAGTGAGTCCAAACCATCTCAGCCCCTCGATTCGCCGGTGAGATTATTCTGGAAGTGGCAGAGCGGCCGGCAATCAGGTGGTATTAGGCTCCAACCAGCTGCAGGCATCAGCGCGGCAGGCACGGCTGAGCGCTACATGTGTACATACACTCGCACTGGGCTGCCGCTGCCGCTGCCGCCGCAGACACAACAGTGGAGAAGCAGAAACCTTATCGAGCTCCGCTGTCAGGCTGCAGGCCGAGCCGGAGAGAGATTAAGTGCGGGGCGTGTGTGGCGGTGCGATGGGAGGAAGTGTGTGTGTGTGTGTGTGTGTGTGAGAGTGAGAGAGAGAGAGAGAGAGAGAGAGAGAATGACTATTTTTACATGCAGAGTTTAATCAGACTAAGCTCATAATTCGTTTTTTCCCCGTCTAATTGGACTTCTCTCCTCGTCCCCGTATACATGCAGCTGATTATTTTAATTTTAATTATTATTTTTATGTTTATTTAACAGGGGCAATAGACCCAACATTGCCAGAGAAAAGGAAAAAATGCGATATATATATGACATCTAGCTTTAGCTAATTTGCAGTCAATTTTGACGGGGATGCGTTTCACCGGGTAACCTCTTTTGTCGCACAATAACAAAACAGCTGTGAAATGTTCGTACTGGTCTTCAATTTAACGAGTTTCCTCACCAAACAGCTGCAGATGTGCTGCGCCACCATCAGCGGATTGGTCAGAAATTCACTAAAGAACACAACATATTACAGGCGATTCTACTATCGAAGTCTACATCTCCCATAGCGAATATACTCTTGTAGTGAGCGATATCCATCGGCGATCGACCTCTGAACCACTGAGACTCACAGCTAGCACCGCAATCGGAGTTCTCCGATTCCAACCGGAGTTGTCAAACTCCGATCATAGTCGGACTAGCGCGTTTACATGCACCTGAGTTGTCCCATCGTGGTCGGACTAAGGCAACGATTCGGTTTACTCGAGTGTCACGTAAACGAGTGAGAGAGAAAAATGGGGCGGTGGTGAAAAATGGTTGCAACTTCCCAGCCTGGTCTTTGTTCCGCAGACGGCGGTTCTCGCCGACTCTGCCGGGAGACGATGGTGCCGAGAGTCTTGATTGACGCCACAGATCCTCCCACTCGGCTTGTTAATGAGAGAAGCCCCGGGGACACGAGCATCCAGCAGACATTACTCCCTGACCTTTTTTCATTCCCGCGGCCTGCCGAGGATGTGTGCGTGCGCGTGTGCGCACGTGCGTGAGCGTACGCGTACGCGTGCGCGCCGGGGCTCCTCGGGGGCTCGGCTCGGGGACGGCGAGCAACACTAGGGAGCCTCGTTATGTGCGCAACATCAAAACGAATCAGGCTCCCGCCGCCAAACCCCGCTGCTGGCTGGGGGGAGTGGGGGGAGGGGGGTTGCGTGGAGGTAATGAGACCATGGTGCCGCCCTGCTGCTGCTGCTGGCCCCGCCCCTTCACCACCCCCCCCCCCCCCCCCCATGCCCTCCCCGCCCCTTCCCCCACACTGCCACCTCCACTCCCAGACACTAACAACTACTGGTGCCCCGGGGATGAGCCCGAGACCGGCAGCCATATATACACACACGCACGCACGCACACACACACACACACACACACACACACACACACAGGAAGAGTGAAACGTGGAGAGAAGCCGGAGTGTGAGAGCAGGCAGTCCACCTAACCAGCTGAAGTGGAAGTTATCCTTATGAAGTGTGTGTGTGTGTCTGTGTGTGTGTGTGTGTGTGTGTGTGTGTGTGTGTGTGACTCATGCACTGCCAGGGGTTTTCAGAGATCGCTGAGGATCTGTGCCAAGTTGTGTGGAAGTTTCTCTCGCTGCCAACAGGCATGGAGGCGGCCGGGCCTCGGCCCCGCAGTCACACCGCCACCGCCGTCCGTGAATCTTCGCTGATCATAAATTCATGAGTGCAGAAGAATGTTAAAGACACTGTTGAGAATGATAAAAAGAAGGGCGGCACCCTGACTGGCCCTGTTCACTCCGACTGCAGTGCAAAAATTAAGTAAATAAAAAGTCTGTTTTGTGTATTGTTCGAGCAGGTTTTATTGTTTCCCCCCCCCCAGCATTTCAAGGATTCTTCGCCTCACCAAGACAACCTTGGGCGACCTTCACTGCAGAGAAAAATCCAGCCGTTGTTTGCCAGCAAGAACACACTAGAAATTGTATCAGCCCAATGTGCAATAAGTCTGGAGCAGCTATTTGGTTGTGCAGGAAAACATTTTTTAGAATTCAGTTTTGGTTGCCAGTCAGACTTTTTTTTTTTTTTAAAGACTTTTACAAGAAATCTACAAGAAATCTACAATAACTTTAAGTTCATGCTAAACTAACCTGACATTTCTGTATGATTTTTTCCCCCGTCCACTCAGACATCATGCTAGTTCTGGGCTTCGAGACGAGACCAATATTCCCATCGTCATCATCATCATCATCATCATCATCATCGTTGTGTTTTTTTTGGTTGTATCTATGGTAAATATCGATGACACGCTACTAGAAGATCAACTGGGGTTGCTGCCAAAGAACAGAACTTCCATTTCCAAAACTTCCCTCTTACTTAATCCTGCAAAACGCAGCAGTTCGGGCAGGGCGACTTTAGATAACCAGACTCACGTCTGAATAATGGAGCTCCTTGTTTTCCAAACCCATTGCCAGTGAACACACAGCGAGAATCCATCCATCTGAGCAGCCGTGACGGTCTTCTGACTGTAAAATGACATTGACTTTTGAAACTTTGTTCCTATTTTCAGAGATCAAAGGATGTCTTGCGACTTGGCGAGCCACTCTTCAAAAACTTCCTCATCACTGGAGCTTTTGTCTTGGCGCTAATCGGTGGGGCGTCGGCGGTCCGGGAGGCAGCGAAGCCCCTGAAAGGCGTCTTTTGAGAGGCCTTCCCGCACATGACGGGTCATGAGTTTGGGGCTGGAACTTGATTCTGATCATCTGATCTGATCTCTGCTCGTCCGTGCAGCCGGTGCGAAGCTTCGGCCGACCAATGAAAACGTCTTTGTTCTAAAAATGAATCTAATACAACGTCTGCAGATTCATAGAATCTCGTCACTTCACTTGGTGTATTGACCTAGAACAGGGGTCACCAACAAGGACCTCAAGTCACCTGCAGGTGTGTTCTAAAGATAGCACAACTCGGTGAGCTGCATCTAAAATTTTATTTTATTGTTTGCTACTTTTTTTGTAATCACACTTGCATTTATATAGACTGGGAAATCACTATCTCAAAAGCAAAATGATAAAAAAAAAAAAAAAATGTTTTTTATTATACATAAAGTCTAGAGCAGTTTAGGTGAAACTCTAAATGAAAGAAATAAAGTGTTTAAAATTGATTTTTATCTTGTTGAAAGTCATTGTTGTGATCAGTGTCTGTACATGAGTATCATCAATGCTAATATATAATTAAGGCAAACTGAGAAAACGTGTTATTTCAGAGAGTGTTGCAAAGTATTGCCCTTCATATGACTCAGTACCTATGAAACATCTCTCAGGTTCCAAAAGGTCGGTGACCCCCGGTCTCTAAAGTGCCGTCGCTGCTTCTGATCGTCTTTAACCTCCGTGTTTTTCTTCCCCCGTTTGGACTTCTTTTGTTTTCCCCTCATAATTCCGCTGCAAATTAAGGCAGCGAGCAGGAGGAAGTGTCTCGGGCAGCATGTGGCGCGGCAGCTGAGGCTGTTTGCAGCTGAGCAGTCGCAGCTGAGCAGCAGTCTCCCAGGGGTCTCGGGTGGGGGGGCCGCAGCCGTCTGTCCGTCCTTACCTATCTCCCTCCTCTCTTTGGGGACTTCTCCTGTTAGCGCCGTGGTTTTGCTGCGAGAGACGAGTCTGCCTCCCCATCTGTGCCCGGTGTGTGTGTTTTTTTCCCCCCCTTTTTTTTCCCTTTAAAAGGGAGCGAGCCTAAACTGCAGTCAATGTCACAGGAGAAGTTGCTGAATTATTAAGAGTTCCAGATTTGCTGCGCACTGCACATCTTTGATCCATCTGTTGGAGGAGCAGCCGCCACTGTATAGCGGCCGCGTTACCTGCTGCAGTCGCCTGCAATCTGTCGGCGATCAAAATGTGACGGTTGGCGGGTTTGTCGCCACTGCCGTTGTCGCCGGGAGGAAAAGCTGCGAGCGGCCCTGGTGGTGGCGCTGCAGCTCTGGGGAGCTACGTGAGGGTGTTTCAGGTAATTTTTTCAATTTTTCTCGCTTTATACGTTGAGACCTTCCAAGTATTTTGAAAGGTTTCAAACAGAGCATTTTTTTTTTTTTTTGACATTGAATAACTGAATCCAAGAAGACCTTTAAGATATTTCCGGCTACAGTAAAAGTAGGAAGGCAAAGACGGAGGAAAATAGATTAGGTGTAAAAATAGCACCCAAGCTAACACCTTCTTCATTGTCTGACCTGTTTCCTAAAGGTGAAGCTTTATGAAGTGAGCGCTGTGTCCTGACTCAGTCACAGCAACAATAAATCACAGCTGCCCGATCGGCCTTCTCTCTTTCTTTTTTTGCCAGAGTGGCTTTGTTCAAGGAACAGCATGAGGTTTGCGCCAGTTCTAGTGCAGTGTTTACGACTTCTGGGAAAAAAAAAGTCTGAAAAATAATTAGATCAATCTTTGCTGTGGTTGTCGTAACCAGATAAAGAGCCCAGATGGCTTCCATGACTTTAGCCTAGAAATTTAGAAAAAAAAACAACAAAAAACAAACACACAAGACACAACTCCATCACGACTGGAGCCGGAGAAGCGTTTGAAACTCTGCAGGAGAAGATCCTTCCTGCAAACACTTTGGAATCTGCAGCTCGACGCTGAATTATCACTGAATACCAATGAGGACAGCGGAGGACGAGCAAAATACCTCAGCCGGTGAATAATCTGCTACAGTCAGTTTCCACTTCAACACCTGCAGCTCTCTCTCAGCTTCATCACCAGCACCTTCGTTACATTGCCTCTGTGGGGGTTGTGCACGTGTGGTGAAAATCCTGCACCCTGGCAGTTGGAGGTGAAACATGCAAAAATAATCTGTGACTGAAAAAAGCACTCAAAGGGAGAAAAAACAATAAGACCGGCACTGGTTTTGCATCGTTAGAAACAGCTGTTATTCTGCTTTACCTCAAAAAGGTAAAACCAAATGGCCAACCATGGCTGTTTTTTTTGTTTGTTTGTTTTTTTGCGTTCCAGCCTGGTGGTCAGTGCAGAGACACTTCTTCAGCTGCAGACTTTGTACTTGACATTTCCATGATTCATGCCTGGTGTGATGCTTGGCCTGGAGGCCTGCAGAACCTTTACTGAGACAGAACCAGGCTGCACTCGTGTGCATGGCCAGAGAGCATCATCATGCCAACGCACTGTGTGTCGACCGACGACGGGGAGATTAAAAACTGGTTCTTATAGGGTCGCTTGTGTTTGCAGGTTTACCGTTGTGGGTTTGTTTCTTGGCTAGATTAGAAAAAAATAAATAAATAAAAATTCACTGCGATTAACCAGCATGGTCTGTTAATCAGGAGCATGAGGGGGGAAAGCAGAGGTATTCTAACGTTAGCAAATCTGAAATAAAATCCATCTGAGAGTTGAAGATGTTTATCACCAGAGCTGAAACCTGGTTAAAGTCAAAACAAAATTGTACTCATCGGTACATGGTGTGTGCATTATGTGGGAGAGTGACTCAATGTTTCTTATCTTGTAAATGCAATCCTGGCTCATTGAATTATTGAGCTGTACAGTATGGTCTTTATAATTGGTGTATATTTTATTATACTGCAACCTTGTGGAAAAGCCTAACTGGGGACTGGAGTTCACAAATAGCATTAAGCTATGAACTCTATCTATCCCCTTGGTCAAGTATCCAGAACGCATGATCAATTGGAGGCATAGTGACAGGGCCATCAACTGTCACATCTATATGGATCATATCAGCTGCAAGCTTGTATCTGTGTAGTCAAAGAAACAAACAAATTAATTAATGCCACTGTGATACGTGGACTATGTGTTTGGGGAATGACGCGTCGTTTAATGCAAAAACCTAAATGAAATCTAGACTCAACATATTTCCATCGCTGCTGTATTGCTGCTGCAGGAGGCCGATGAGCGGCTCGGTTCTTGCGGCAGAAAGAGAAGGTACCGGCAGAGTGTAGAGGAGCTGCTGCAGTCGGTGCTCCAGGCCTTAATAACAGGCTTTTTGAGCTGTGCCTAATTTATGGCTTTCTTGTGGCTCGGTGTCACTCCTCGCTGGAGCGTCGGCTCACACAGTTCACAGGGAGCTTCTCTCGCTCGCTCGCTTTCTCTCTTTGCTGAAACTTGTTTTCAGAGTCGGCGCTCGCTACTTTTCGGGAAAACCCACACAGCACTCGCGCTCGTTTCATGTTTTTTTTTTTTTTTTTTTTTTTTCTGCGGAGGAGCAGCGGAGTCGGCCCCGCGTGCATACGCTCGAGAGCGCTTTGGGGAAATGATAGTGGCTGTGAATAACAAATAGATGTGAGTCAGTGCGGCAGTCATAAAGCCCCGGCTTTGTTGCCGTTATTAAAGCCGCGGCGGTAGCTGGAGAAATGGATCCAAAGTACGCTGTTGATCTTTCCGCGAGCAGATATCAAAGCCTGGACAGCAAACGAGTGGTAAGTACTGGGGGACGGTGGGGATCCCTGGAGCAAACCCAGGGTGAAGATGAAGGAGATGAAAGAGGCAGCCAGAAAACTGGGGGAAGAGAGAGAGAGAGAGAGAGAGAGAGAGAGAGAGAGAGAGAGAGAGAGAGAGAGAGTGTGTCTTTGTGCGAGTGTGTGTGTCTGCTGGAAGAAGGACTTCAAAGTCCTTGCAGAGCAAAAGGCAGCTTCGCTTTTTCTACTCTTTTTTTTTTTTTTTTTTTTAACCCCACCAAAGCTCCTCTCTCTCCACCCTCCCCTCTGATTATTCATCTGTCTCTGCTCAAAGGCAGCCAGGCCTACTGGATTCTGTAGGGCACCGCTGACATGAATATTTCTGCTGCATCAGAGACGCCTGCTGTCACTGCCTCACAGTGCTTCAACCTTAATTGAGCACATGATCCCCGGAGCTTCCTGCAAACTTTATTGACTGCATTATAGGCGGCGACGGCGCTCTCTGTCTGTCTGTCTGTCTGTCTGTCTGTCTGTCTGTCTGTCTGTCTGGGTGTCTGCTGCGGCCATTTGAAATGAAGCCGCCGTCCTTCTCACACGCTACTGGCACCAAACTGCAGACCTTCGTGAAAGCCGCACATCAACGCAACGAGGAGACTCTTGGAGTTGGTGGCAAAATTCCTGTTTTCAGCCCTTCAGTCTTGTCTTGTTTCACGTTCTCCACTTCCGGTCCTGTTGTCAGCAGGGTCACATGACGTTCTCCCTGCTGAAACTGCACACGAGGCAGGAAGAACCACAGCCAGCCACCAGGGAGCAGTTGAGATATTTTGGGTTCTTTTAACCCGCTGATTGGGACCAGTTTCCAACCAACCCAGCCTCACCTTCATGTGCGGGTCACTGCTCCGAACAACGAGGGTCAGTAAATAGCTGGTCTAGACCCGGATATGGAGGAAAGGTTCAAAATATCTCACAAAAGCAACCAACAGATGGAAAAATTAGAACCATGCAGCTAAACGTCCACTAGATATCAGTGAGATGTCAGCCGACCCTCTGCATCTTCTTCATGTCCTGTTTCACTGCATACGTAAATCTCCTGTCTGCTCGTCCTCCAGGCCGCTTGCCACTTCCAACCTCAGCAACCTCCAAGCCAGATATTCGCTGTCGATCCTGCGGACGCGTCCAAGCCATCTCAGTCTGGCTTCTGTGGTTTCGTCCCCTCAACGTTCAGCATCCCTCGCAAGGCTCATCCTGTCCACGCTGCTCGCTGCTCGTCGTCCAGCCCCCAGGTCTCCTCCAGTTCATTAGCTTGAGTTAGGACTAGTCACAGCTATTAAGCATTATTCAATTTAAATTAGACAGTTTCACTTGATATTAATGCTTCAATAGTAGCATTGTGACATTAGCTATATTTGCAGCAGCAGAACAGTCACAAAAGGTGCAAAGCTAAATCTGAGGCAGAGAAAAGGTTGGAAACAGGTGGAGCTGCCGAATGAACAACAGCAGTTTGAAAATCGTAGGTTTAGTTTACAGCCTTGCTGTCAGTGTTGACAACGCCTTTTTTTTTCTTTTTTTCTACCAAGTGTGTCAGTCTTCAAGTCGCTGAGTGATTTACTCTCCCCAGTCATGGAGAGAGTCTCTCAGATGGCATAATGCTGATCTTGTTGCTCTTTGAAGAAAAAGCAGCTTCCCCCCCGGAGGTGCAGATGGCTACGCGTCTCCTCAGATTGTGTTCTGGGGAAGTGCGTGGCGGCGGGCTGGTTGTGCATTGTTGTGGTGAGGCACAGGGGGACGGCTGGGTTTGCTTTTCGGGGGTGGGAGGGGAGGGGAGGGGGGGATGGCGGGTGGCGGAATTTGAGGAAATCAGAGCTTTGTTTGCGCTCAGAGGCAAAGGTGAGTGGGTACAACCGCGGCTGCTGCTGTCATACAAGCTGTCATGTCTTTGATGGAGCTCACGGTTGTCTAATTCTGACTGGTTCTCCTCTGCGACACACACACAAACACACACACACACACACACTTGAGGAGTATTTGTGTCTCCTCGTCTGAGTGATATGTGCGTTTGCCATTATTCAAAATGAGGCGTCTGCAAAACTAGAGACGACACGATGTAAATCTTTTTTTTTCGCAAGGGTGTCGAAGTTGTTTACATCTTGGAAATGTTGGATGTAAGTGTATGGGCGTTGAAAGCATCTTCACTTATGCTGATGACTTAGTGATCTCACGGCAATTTCCGCTTCAGTCTCATGGTCGGTTTCTCTCGTACGAACCGGCTAATCAAGAACATCGTAGCAATGCAAAAGTTGCTGCTGTCGTTGTCGTGGGCAGCAGTGGGCCGTCGTGGCCCTGATGTCAGTTCACCTCAGCACGGTTGCTGCACAGACTTCGGCTGTTTCAACACTGCGGAGCCGTGAAGCCTTGGCTCATCAAAAGAGGACAGGCCATATAGCTTGAGTGCACTGTTGTTAAATTGGGGCAGGGTGGGTTGAGGGCGTGTTATCACTATATAAAACTTGATTGCCCCCGTTAGAGAACTTAGCGGCGAGTGTAAAGTTTCCACTGGTGCGAGATCTGCGGTCCGTCTTCATATCTGTCGGCCGCCGCTCTCTGGTGAGCCATTGATCTGAGTTCAAGCTGAAGTAACGGCTCCCTCCCTTTAGAAAAATATTGCCTTTCGATGCTTCGCCGTAGATTTTTATCGTGGCGCCGCCGCCGTAAAACATAAATGACAAAGAAGAGACAAAGATCGCTTTGTTGTTATTTCTAGCATCCGCTCGAAAGCGTCACGTCACTATAATTCCCTCTTATTGTCCATAAAGCGGTGGCTATCTGCGTTTAACGGCAGGTTGTGATGTGCATCATCGGCAGATTGACAAACGAGGCCCCGGGGGTCTTTGAGAAACACGCTCAGCTGTGCGTTTGGACGCCTATTGTACACTCGTCCGCCCTGGGACTGCAACGTTTTTTTATTTGGGGAGGCGGGAGACGTGATTAGGTGGCCCGAGAGGCGCAGCGACGTGTTAATGGCTGGACGTGCAGACGGCTGGCGGTCGACCCACCGCCGCGGAGGCTCGTTCCGGGGGTTAACTGGAGCGAGGCGCGACACGCGGCCGCGGCTTTATGGCGTCCAGGCGGCAGGACGGCGGCCCTGAGGACGACGCTAAAGAGCCCGTAATAATGACGGCAATTAACACAATCGGCTTAAACAAATGGGAGCGCGCTGAAAAGGAAAAAAAAAAAAAAAAAAACTCATCATACTCTGATCAGATTGGCCCTAATGAGATAAAGATGCCAATTAATCCTGTGCTAATTGCCGCACGCCGGCGCCCTCAGAAAAACACAGAAACATGCACGTGTGGAGGCGAGGAGGTGGCGGAGGGGGAGATGGAGGGGGGGGGCAGTGGGCCTGCCGCGCTGCCCACATCCAGACTGCAGGGGAACGCTGAGAGAGCGCATTTGCAAAACCATCACCATGATGACGACGATGACGGTCATGAGGATAATGATGATGAAGACGATGATGGCGATGGCGACGATGATGCAGATGCGTTAGTGGCGGGGCTGCTGTCGCGACAGACCCTGAGCGATGGTCCTCCAGGAGCTGATGGCCTGAGAGTCGCTTGCTGAGCCGGAGCGGCTCGGCGAGGGGAGACGACGGGGCCAAAGTCACCACGGCGACATTTGCATGAAGGTAATGTTTGGTGACTGATGTCGCCGCCTAATGTTTCCGGGTGGTATTCACCTCCTCTCCACGTCGCGCCCAGGACCCCAGAGTGCTGCTGTGACACCGTGCAAGTCGGCGACCTCGCCGAAATTTACAACGCGCGCGTCCGCGCTGACAAATTCCAATAAATCACAGCATTAACTCCTACTCGCAAGTCCTCTGCCGTCACGTTCCTCTCGCCGCCCGCTGCCGCCGTCCATTTCCTTTCATGTTCTCTAATTGCGTCCTCATGGTTTTGCTCTTTTTCTTGCCTGTGTTGACGTGCCGTAATAGTCGCTCCATCCAAAGTGGCCGCGTTTGTCGCTTCCGCCATTATACAGGGCCATTTTCATTTCATCCGCAGAGGTCCTGGCTCCTTTACCACACTGACAGCATCCCCCCTAAATCATCCTTGTGTGTAATTGCTCCCTACTTACCCGAATGGCTATGGCCTTTTCTATTTGCCTAAGAGCATCATTTAACTCCAGCTTCTCCGGGATTCACGCTGCTGGTACAGACCTCTTTGACTAGTCTCTCCCTCGCAACTTGCCGTCAGTTCCTTCATCACTCTTGCTCATTGTGATGTGGAAGCTAATGCGCTGTTTAGCATACTGCGCCGGTTGGATGGAGAAACATTTAGCTTCCGTGATCTACCCACGCCACAGAAATGACGCTGAAAAGAAAACTCACTGGTACTGTGTTGCGTTTGCTCACATCCTCTTTGAAAACCGGCCAAACAGTCTGGTGAGCTGAGTTAAATAATGTCAGGAATCTGCCGGTCAGTGGGTCTCCATCCAAAGGTAAAAGGAAGAGAAAGGAACAGTGGGTGGACGGACGGAGAACCTGTCAAAATTCAAAAAAAGGAAAGTTTAACCCGCTTATGTTCACCTGAGTTCTCACGTGTCCCTGCGAGAACCAGTGTAAAGGTACCACAGTTTGGTCAAAGCAGATTCAGTCCTGGCCAGAAATGACAAACGTGCCACACTTCCTCTGCTTGCTTACGTGCGGAAACATGCAAACAAACCAGAAGGCTGCCCCGTGCTGTCCAATAATGTATAGAATTGGATCTAACGTGGTGAAAATCTCGAGGATTACAACTTCTGATGAAGTGACACCTACTGTCAAGTTGACATTCTGGGAGATTTTTCCGCCTGACAGCGGTGATATTTATCTTGCATTTATATGAATCCATTAGATAAAGAGGTGACAAGAGGGTGGAGACGAGGCTGACCTGGACACACACACCATACACACACACACACACACACGGTAGCAAACAACAGCTGGCAGACTGCAGTAGACCCATTATAATGATAATAGCCGTGTGCGGTCTGATGTCCTTTTTCCATTTTTTGAATTTCGGAAGGCGAGTCAAGTCATTATTTTCCAGTCTTCTTTTGCTTTTATAAGCAATTCAATGCCCTTGAGATGTTCTCCTCTACACACACACTATCAGACACACAGAGGGGTAGTGGTGAACAGCCCATCACTGATCCAGCAGGGGTGTTCCCAACATGCACCCACCCGTCTTGCCTCCATTGATTATGTGACATTGGGAAGATTCCGGCATCAAATCAAGTAGCAGATCTTCAGGAGAGAAACTTTCAATTAGTTTTTTTTTTTTTGTCTTCTGAAATTTAAAGGCTGCAGCAGATACTGGCCAATGGGCTCAAGGTCAGCGGATACACCAGAGGTCTCGGGGACCATTTGATGCGAATAAGATGTTGAGATGGTTTAGTTATCGCCACAGAAATAGTTTCTAAATAAAGAAAGAAATTGAGGACAGTAGTATGAAAAAAAAAACGAAACAAAACAATCCAATTCCTTCTAATGGGACACGGTTGCATGTCGTCCTCACATGTTCTGCCCTGCTGTGACGAGTGTGGGCTCAGCCGTGATTGGATTAGCCCAGGTTCCACGGCGTCCTGACTTCCACACACTTCTAATGGAGATGGAAGTGGCTCTAAAGTGATTACTGTCTTATTTAATCATTTCAGTGAGAGAGAGCGAGAGAGAGAGAGAGAGAGAGAGAATGAGAAAAAAAATGGTTCTAATCAACTCTTGTGAGAGCGCGGCCAGATGTTTGCAGTTTCTATAATTGAGTTATTCCAGTCAGACAAACAGAGACGTGTTTTGTGTAATTAGACGCCGTTGTCAGAGAATATTAAAAATTCTTCAAGCGGGAGCTGAACGCCTTTTAATATGCTATTGAGTGATGTATCATTTTTAGAATTAATTTCTGATGCAATAAAAACTTGTCTGATCTCCGGATGTTCCTGTTCATCAAGAGCTGTCAGTTATTTCTGTCATGGTTCTCTCGGAACAAACTGTTTAGAAAGTACATTGTTTGTCTGCGTTTGATCCTCCCGGAGCAATCAGGCGGTCACGGATATTTATAGCGCTCTCCCTCAATCTCTGGCTGAATTAATATTCGTACAAAGTGAACGGTCCCTCCACTTCTGTCAGCGCCGTTGTTGCGCTGGAGCCGATTTGTGTTGTTTGTGATGTTGAATTAAAGCGCCTCTGAGCATCTCGCGCAGCCTCCTCTAAGTTTATCCAAAAGAGCGTTTGAAGGCAGGCCGTCCTCGTTTGGGGCGCAGAGTGACGAAGTAACCGATTGTCTCCCCGGCAAGATAACGCAACTTCATTACCCCGCATCAGGCCCACAAACGCACACAGGCTAATTACTCAGTCCGGCATTGGCAGGTAGCTGCACACATATTGATCAGAGCGCCTCGCGCTGGACCGTGGAACAGGACTTAGCCATGCGTCATTTTAGCGGAGGAGGATATTGAATCCCAAAACCGTTCCAAGGTTCAAAAGGCTTTAACAGTGTAGGACAACAACAACAACAAAAACAGAATGACACAACTGTTGTCTCACAAATACTTCAGTAATGCGGACGCCAGTGGCCTCCGCCATCTGGATAAGAGAAACCCGTGTCTTTGAGAATTGACCCAGTTTTTTTTTTTTCTTTGTCCGTACTGCTGAAAGTACTGCTTCTATTCCTATTCTGTTGCAAATCAAGAACCAAGAAAAGACAAGAAAAAAAAAAAACAAGATGCAACATATGGGTTAAAACAACAACTGCTGGATTAGAATTAAAAAGGGGAAAGTGCATCTGAAAATGAATCTAAAATGAATTTTCTGATATTAATAGAGAATGTTGGCACGAGGCATCAAGTGTTGGACTTGTTCCACAAGCTCTGGCGATTAGTCGGACTTTAATCTTTAACATCGTAGAACAACTTGATACTCTCGGTACCCCAGGCAGCATCACGATATTTTCCAAGAGCTCAGTTCCTTGTCTGCAGATCTTCCTGACGTAACGACTTGACTGAAGTACCGACAGCAAGAGCACCCAGTCCTGTTCAGCGGTGTTCAAGCCAGAGAGGCGAGTCTTCATTACAAAACCCACATGCATGGATAAACAGAACATATCAAGTTCTGAATTTTTGGATGACTGACCTGTAACTCGGCACGTGTCCATCGATCAGTTCCGCGCCGGGGGTTGGAGTGCCGCTGGAGGTGTGCGCGCTGTAGACCCGGCAAAATTTATCTGCGGTCATTACGGGCTCCTGGTGGGCTGCCAAGACGGCCGGATTGAAAGGTGTGTCAGCGGCGTGATGAATGGATAATGACAGACCCGGCTGTCAATATGTTCCGCGCTCAAATTTGTTGCGTGGGCATTATCACAGGCTCAGGCCCCCGTATATCACCGGCGGGGGAGTCAGGAGCGCGGTGAGGTAAGAGGGAGCCGAGGAGGCCGTGACTCCACAGGAAAAGGGGGGGGGGGGGGGGGAGGGGGAGGGGGGAGGGAGCTGGGGGGAGGGGGCGAACGAAGATATGAGGCTCCCCTGATGCCGCATGGAACTTATTTCCCAGTTCCGTGCGTCGGACAGTAAATACCTCGCTTCCCCGCCGCTGCTCCTGACCCCAACCTGTGACCTGCCCTTGGTCTCTGAAGGTAACTCCCATGGCCCCCCCCTGCTCAAGGCTGCAGAGCACGCCGCTCGCCCTGCGCCCGAGCCCTGTAATTCACCGGCTCCTAGATCGCCTGCCACGCCGTATTGATTTCTGTCCCACCTCCCCCTTCCCTGCTCCCCCCAACTCCCCAATCTCCAGCAGAGGAGCACGGGAAAGATTAAAAACACTGTCAGTTTGAAGTTGAGTAAGAATCCTGCACGGGGGAGATACCTCGGCGAGGGGAAGGCGGTGGGGGAGACCGGAGCACCGGTTCAGATATCTTGTTATAGGTTTTAACCCCTTCGCTGGGCTGAAGTCTTGCTGTTGGTGCACAGGATCCTCGAAGACAGGCATCGTTCAGTCTCGGCTGGGTCACAGCAAATTAGTCATCTAATCTGACGCTGATCTAATATTGTAATATTGGGGCGAAGCGGCAATGACGGCGCTAATTAAGTCTGTCGCGTAAAATTTAGAGCAACATTTGAAAGAGAAAAGGGGTTGAATTTGAAAGCGTTTTAAATCCTCAGTTCTTCCAGGTGTGTGTGTGTGTGTGTTTTATGTTCTTTCCAGGCACAACGTCTGTTCCTCACACTAACCACGGCCCGACTGTGCTCAGGACATTGGAGATTCAGGTGATAACTCTAATAAAGGATGACAGAAGACAAAAGAAAACAAATTAGGGGTGTGACATCCCCCTCAGACGCTGTCACCCCGGGTTCAGATGGCAGCCACTGTGTTCTATTATTTATTGAGGCGGTTGATGAAATGTCATCTTTGATGATGCGCCGTTCACAGGCAGGACTTGACGCCTGTGAAGAAGTTTTAACTGACACGCGTCGCCGTAGCCTCGCCGTAAAAAAGAGAGAGAGAGAGAGAGAGAGGATAAAAAAAAAAAAATACAAGCGCCCCGCTTTAAATATTGAAGGCCTACATGAGGAGGAACACGGCGCTCTTTGTGCTGCCTGTCATTATTACAGCGACGCCGGCTGGTGTGAATTAATTGGCTGCATCGCAGATTAAAGGAGAAGCCGGCGACACCTTTCACAGAAGGATCACGTGTCGCTTTTGTGTCGGCGCGGTTCCTGAGAAATCAAATGAAAGATTGAAATTCAACACATGTAGTGCATGTATGTAATTAGCATGGAGATGGTGTGGACTATTTAATCACCAACTCGTTTTAATACACTGATTATTTGACTTCCGATTTTCTATTGTGCGTATAAAAAAGGAAATACTCGAAAATTTCATGTGGGAAAAAAAGTGCAGTTAGCGCTGCGGGAAGAGGCGGCGCAGACTGAGACCGAGAGGCAGCTGACACCCGGATGAAAATTCCGCAGTTTACACAGCGTGATATTGTATTTTATGTTATTCATAAGAATTTGCCCGCAGGCGACTTCGCGAGCTTCAAGACTCGCACAATATGCCGGGGCCTCCTCAAAGGGCGAATTAGCGCTTGCTGTTGCATATTAATTTAGCATCCAGAGTGAGTGACTGGATCCAACCCACCGCGCTGCTTTCTGCCGCCTGCCTCCCACCCTGGAGGGGTAATATCGCAGGATTATGAGTCCTGAGTGCTGGATTTATACACCCACGTCTTCCCTCTCCATTTTATCTAAAGCAATTACGTCTCTCACCTCATCAATCTGTCACTCAGCATCTACTTATGAACACGCTCCCTTGTTTGTTTGCTGCTCGATGCTCGTTTACCTTTCTGCCTGCGTTCGTTGGCTGCGTTTACGAAACGCGGCCACAAAAACGTTAGGGATCGCCCAAAACCAGGGTTCTGTTGCCCCCCAATTTTTATATATAGCTGCGGTCTCAAAAATTTACAAAAGCTAATCTGTTTAAGAAGAGTCTAAGTACGACACTAATAGCCAGCAACAACATAAAAACATCCTATCAGATGTTGAAGTTGCTGTGTGACTTGATTTAGTTTAACCTGCTGTCTTTGGATATTTAAATCACTTAAGATACTGCAAAGTACCTTCCAGTGGCTTGTAGAAAGAGAGAGCTGAGGCACTCATGAGGGTGATACTAAGCCTTTATTATAACTTGGCTAATCCGTTTAAAACATGCCAACGCGTTTCAGCCACACTGGCCTTCGTCAGGGCAAAGATAAAAATGTTTGACAGACAGCTCAGTTCTCTTAAATATTCAATGTGAGCAGGTGGGCGGTCACATGACCTGATCAGCGCGACCTGCCAGTGACAAAAAAGAGGGTGAGAGACTCTGCACAAAATGAATCAAAGAGGAAAATGAAAAATAATAACCAAAAAAAACATACTATATACATATGTACAGCTTCACAAGCGACTGAGGAACCATCATCGTTCACCAAAGAGAACAATAGTACTGGAATTCAATCACCAAAACACTGGAATTCAATCACAAGAATGGAGAGAGATCGAGTTCACCATTTAACCCTGGACAGAGCTTTTAGCTCTCGCTCTCTCAGCTTTTAGCGTGTGAATCCAGTGTGACTCTCTTTGCAGGAGTCTTTTCAGTCTATCTCCACCTCTGATTGAATTTTCAACATGTTCAATTTTTAAAGAATCACAGCTACCGTGATTTGCATTTTCATAATGGACTGCCATGGGGTACTGTGGATTACACGCTCTGATTGCATGCTTATCTTCTGCCAATCTCGCCTTTAAGTTCCGTTTTGTTCTCCCAAATCTACCTTCCAGTTGCGTTTAAAAAAAGAGAAAAACGATGGCGGCGTTCATATGACGGGATACTGGCCAATGTTTGCACATCAAAGTGCATCTAGTCACCCCCCCACCCCCGCCCTCCATCCCCCCTGTACTTTGTTACTTTTAACGCGGCCGCTGCCACCGCGTCACGTGTGTGGGCCTCACTGAGCAGTTGTTTTGTTGCCACGTTGACGTGTCTCCATATGGCTGTACAGGTGTGAGGGGAGAACATGTGAGGGATCCATCAGTACTGTACCGCCGCTGCCGCTGCCGCTGCCGCTGCCGCCGCCGCCGCCGCAGCGCCAGTTATTTTTGTTTTGTCCCATTCTCTCTTTGGTGAGGGGGAGGGGCGCTGAGGTGTGTGTGTGTGTGTGTGTGTGTGTGTGTGTGGGGAGGGTAGCGCACCGGCGAGCCAGAAAATATGCGAGCGGAGGATCAATGGAAGAGCGCATGAAATGTGCATGTGCTTAAAAAGACAACAAACCGCAAAAACAACACAACACAAAAACACACGCGCAAAAGCCCAAGTGGGCTCAGTGTAAGCCGGTGTCAACGGCAGCGCACACACACACACACACACACACACACACACACAACATACCCCCCTGGCCCCCCCTCCACAACACCCCAGCCCCGTTCAGCAAAGCTGTCACAGCGGCAGCCCTCATAATGAAGGCTAAAATATTTTATTCAGATTTATTAATTTGAAAATGAAGCGCGCCTGTCGACGGAGGGACACTTCTTCTCAATCTGTCAGCGCCGAGCCACTCGGCGCCGACACCAGGATTCATTTGTCTTGTCGGCTCTGACAGTCGGATTCTCCCGGCGCTCCGCGGAGAGGGATCGCCCAGGGATTTTTTTGAGCCGGATAAAACACATTCCGACAAGGAACAGCCTCTTTATTAATGCAAATTAGGCCAGAAAAATTCCAGCAACAGCAACTTGGCTCCAGAGCCCTGGCTTCTATTCTCTGTGTGTGTGTTTCCTCTTTTTCCTGACTCTGTGTGTGTGTGTACGTGTGTGTTTGTGTTAATAAAAGCAGCCTCGGTGTGTGTGTGTGTGTGTGTGTGCGCGCGCGCTCTCGTGTGTGTGTTGTGAGAATTGGGCCTGCAGGAGGACCTGTCACGCTGCAGCTGTGATGCTCTCCACACTGGGGACCGACAAACACATTTTTGGAGACTTTCCTGAACTTTTAGGTGTCGTCTCCAGGTAATTTGCACTCAAACTGTACAAACAGCCTGAGAAGAAGCAGCGAAAAAGGAAAACAAAACTTTTTGTAATTATTCAGATCCCAACTCCCCGCCACTGCCACCCCCATTAGAATGGAGCCGGTTGTTTACATTGAATAATCCATGCTATTTCTTGTCTTCCTGTACTCCAGGATGTCTTCTCCTTCCTGCCGTTCCCCTGTGTTCGTCCTCGGCGCTGCGTGGCTGCCTCGTGCTCGCTCGCCTGGCTGAGTGCGGGCGAGTTGTTGTTTTATTTCGCCGAGAGTCCTTTGACATTTATCTCTCTTCACCTGCTCCGTGACGATGATTGCGAGTGACAGGGCCTCCGATTCGCTCTTCCGTCTCTGTCCTCTCCTTCCGCCTCCTCCTCCTCCTCCTCCTCCTCCTCTTCCTCCACCTCGCCGTCTTCAGCCTCCCTCCCCGGTCCTGGACCGCGCACGTCCCAGAGTGAATCTCACTGTGGACGAGACTGGCCTAGGAAAGGAACGCACGCGGCCACATGGCCAGCTTGACCCCAGCAAAGCCACTGTGCATTATGGGATTGCACCTCTACGCCCCCCCCCCCCCCCCTCTCCTTTTACACCTGATATCAAAGCGTGTTGTGGTTCTTCCTCTGATTCACACAGATTTGCGGCTGGTGTTTCTGCGCCTTCACTGTTGTCTGAGATCCATCTCCTGCCTGATCCTGCTGCTTCCCAGTCCACTTCCTCGATTCATGCAGTATGAATTCTCCTAATTGTACGCTGACACCTTGGTAAGATTCACTGGACAGGCTTCATTTCTCCATGGCTCCAAGAAGCGTCATCCATATCTGATTTTTCTTCTCCTATTATCTCCAGTGAGTCCAGCAGTGGGAAAAGTTCAGATACCTGAGCACTACTTTTATGAAGATGTTTGGTGGATAGAATCTGAATGTGCCCTCTGTGTTTTCAGTGTACTTATGCCTCTATTTTTATGTGGTTAAAAAAAACAAAAGAAAGGTATTTTAAGGTCAAGCGAGGCCTTCAAGGCGACCTCTTGACATTAATGCACCGCAAAGCCACACCGCCGTCGCTGCAGCTCTCATATGAGTTAATGGTCTCTCGTCTGGAACAGGTTGTATTTCTCTGACAGGCAGACAGACAGACAGACAGACAAGCGGCATCACTTATCCTGCGTACTCCCGCTGTCAATACACTCCCACAGAGTGTGGGCTCCCCTACCGGACCCCTGCGGTGTGGGTTCACCCCTGCCGGAAGAGAGATTTGGCCCCCACACGAGGGCAGCCGACGTAACTGAGCTATTTTTATCCGAGTGAAGGTCCTCCAGCGGGAGACCTGGCTGCCTTTAGTTCATATATAACTCTGGACACTGACCAGCACTTACGGCGGGAGAGAGCCACCTTGACAGTAAAGTCTTCGATACCCGACCTCACCATCAGTTCATTAGCCGGGCAATAAACGAGGGGCCCGTCTTGCCAGAGCTGCGTCCACCCCGCCACCCGCCAACCCCCCCCCCCCATCCGGCGATCCCGCCTCGCCGGTGGAACCGGCGGGCGCTATCGCAGCCCACTTCATCAATTGCCTTCATAATTTTAAAAGCCTTTTTTATGTTGTTGTTTTTCCTCTCATATAGCAAATGGAGCCATAATTTAATATTTTAATGCATGTTAATGTGTTGTTTAACCTTCTCGCAACAATCAGGCGCCTCTAAAAGGTTAACCTTGAACGTGAGCCAGCGCAGACAGCAGCACAATGACGCGTCAATCTTTGAAAAACATCTCTGTCTAATGGATTAGTGGTTGATTGCACAGCCCCATCCCGAGGTGGATGCCGTATATATTGGATAGGCATTAAAACGAGCATTTCTCAATTTTCTCGCTGCCGGCCCCTCAGGGTCAATGGATCGCTATAGGGCAACAAACCGCTGACTCAACGCCTGCCTCTTAATTTATCTTGGGCTTTGATTATAGCTTCGTTTGAGTCTCCAGCAGCCCACCAGCACTGCCATTAAACAGGTCGGGTTAATCTCTGAGGGTGGGAGTGCTCCCTCTGCCGCTTTGTGCAAAACCTGTTTTTTTTGTGTGAAGAACAACAAACCCTGCAGCGCATTCGCACATAAAGCATTTCAAAGAAATATGACAGGTAGGCACAGAAAAATAAGTGTCTTCCAGTGACTCGGATAAAGGGGCTAGTGGTGTGTGAAGGGTAACTAGGCTGTCAGTAACCTTTACGTGACGACTTGACAGTGTGCAGCCAGCATGCTGGGGTGTTCATGTGAAAAAACACTGATGGGGCACAATTTAACGTCTCGATCCAAAAATGTGAAGGGGAAAGCGTTTGCGTGTCCTTTATTCTCTTCAGATGGAGTTTATCTTAAATCAGACATCGCACTCCATTTTACATGTAGTTTTGTTACAATATACTCTAACGCGGAAAATACCCAATGTATTTTAGCACAGAACTATGACTGACTAAAAAAAAAACCCAATGCAGAATATCCTGTTTATCTGTTTAGTAACGACTACTAATTTCTTATTTTCACAACTTCCAAAAAATCCGGGATTTGCCGCTCTGGCGCACATGTTACTGTGGCAGTATGTGAGTAGATTAAGATTGTTTTTTTGGCCATTCCATGTAGCGGAGGCATACCAAATCACGACAGGCATGGCTACATCAAAATCACACTATACATCTGAAGCAGATTCACAGGCATGTTTGTGCAGCAATAAAAAACAATAATTTAGTATGACGAACCATGTGCCACAGCCTAACTTTCACTATTATTAACTTTTTTTTTTTAAGCAATGACAACTGATACAGTGCACTGTTCCCAAAAGGTTCAAGCCTCTTATGCAAATACAACTTCAGTCACCCTCCTATAGATCACACAACTAGCGTAGCAAACAAAAGCACCACGCATTTTTCCTTAAGCAACAGAACACTGCTTCCACAGATACACCAACGCAGAAATTGAACAATGGTATAAACAAAGGCAGTTCATTATATCTTTACAAAGGCTGACGTCACTTTCATTGAAACCGCGGCGTTGACATGTTGTCACAGACACAAAAAAGACATACAACAACACAAAAATGCTTCACCACAGGAATGCTAAGACATTCTTGGAACATTTTTGGAAAAAATAGAAAAGGTAGCACTTAAACGTTAAAAGTTTTTGACGTCCAAAGACCTTAAATCCAAACAACGGTCTCTGCCTTTCTGGCTGAAAGTCAAGTCCACTCCATTTCCGGATAGATCGGGCTCACATTAGCAACGTTCGCTTTTAGCCGCTAGCTAGTAGCTCGCGTCATCCCGGCCACGAAACTGACCTTGCTGGGCACACATCTCTCATGACTGTGATTTGTGCTCCACAATGTGCACTTGTTTATTTAAGAACCTTCCAAAACGTGCAGTACTTTTCCGTCGTGAATGTGACGCCACAGACGCGAAAAAACCGCCAGGTGATGGTGAACTTCGGTGCACCCATGTTGTTGCCATGTGAAACGAGGTCGTAGGAGGACTCTGGCAGCACCCAGAATCCCTTTCTTCTAAGACTTAAAGTGAAGAATCAGAGGGATAATAATAATAATAATCATAATAATCATAATAATAATAATAATATTTACAAACACAGACACAAATATACACCTTACTTAAATATGTAAATAAGCTATATATTTGTGTACCTTAATTACCTTATTACCTATACCTATTTATGCATGTATATACAGTCTGTACACACACACACATATGTATATATATATATGTATATATATATACATATATATATATATATTTATATATATATATATATATATATATATATATGTATATATATATACATATGTATATATATATACTTTGGCTTAAACACATTGCCTAGTTTCATTCAAATGAAAATTTAGGTCAAACCACTCACACACACACTGACAGACAGGATGGTGCTGAGCCGAGGCAGCTACTGTGGTCACAAGAACTGATTGTCAGTCGGTTTATCCACCGCTCGCCACGTGTTTGTCTCAGCGCTCGGTCTGGGACATTCATGCAAGATGTCTGTGATGAAGTGCGGCGACGCTGGCTGAGCAATAGGCCTGTTGTCTGTCGCTGCTCGTCCTTCGGCTTTGTTCTGCGATGCATCGATCCGCTCGTCCCTCCTCCCTGACGCACATCACCGGTGCGCCAACGAGCTTATGTTCTTCACGTGGCGCTCGGACGCAGCCACGGAGGGGAATTCGCCACAGATTGTTTAGCACTTACACATGATGAATTAGCGAGCACATAAAATCCAGGATTACCCAATTTGGCGCCTTCAGCCTGAACGACACCTCGATGATAAACCACCGGCGTGTCACAGCGAGGTGGCACACACTTCCTCTGCACTAGAAGTCCCCCAAGCAGGAATTACTGAACTGATTTTGTTCTGCTAAGAAGGAGAAAAAGTACTTTGGTTCAAGGGAAATTCCTGGATTTTTTATTTTTATTTTTTCAAACCTGATGTGCATATTGTCAGATGTGCTTCCTCCAGGTGCTCTCATGTCTCCTCCTGCCGCCGCTGCATTAACACACACTGTTGTGTGTTCGAACACAGAGCAACACACACACACACACACACACACACACACACACACACACACACACAAAGCTCCTGTGCATTAGCTTCCTGCTCCAGACGCATTACAGTCAAAGACAGGCTAAGGTTTGTGGGTAAATTCGTTATATTAACGCTGCTTCCACACACCCAGGATGAAAGGGAGGAATTGTCAGGCCTGCAGCGTCACATGTTGCTAGCCGGGGGACTTGGAGGCCGCCTGCCCCCCCGCCTGACCCTCCTCCTGCCTGCCCTCTCTCCACACGCTGTTCCTGTGTGGACATCAAGCCTGTTGAATGTCAAACAAAATGAGCAGATAGTCAAGGTTGCTGGAAAGCTGTGGGGAAGAGCGGCTCTTCAAAACTACAATTCATTCATTCATTCATTTCGGTTCAGATTAAATCAATGCAATTTTTTGTGCATACTCTCAGATTATAAATTTGAATGTTTAAAACCAATGGGAGTGGAGGGACATAAAACAGAACTTTTATGAGGTGCTTAACCTCCAAGCATAATAATTTAAACTTATATGAACAAATTATCACAATACTTATTACTAACTGTCACTCTTTAATGGTGTTGCCAATTCAGACTCACTTCAGAAGAGCCACAGGATATCATTTTAATAAAAATAAATAAAAATCCAACTCCACTTGAACAGATTTTTGAAAAATATTATAAATGAAAATTTGTGCTCTGTTTGTTAGAAAATCTGCAGAAAGGATCCGGGAAATCAGAAAACGCTTTGTGGAAACCCAGGCACCACGTGCTGGAAAACGGACCGACCAACGGACATGTCTCAGCTCTTTTGGTTATTGACAGTCAAGTTGCCTCCACTTCGCGGAAACCCTGGAGGAGTGCCGAGCCGCTCCGAGCCCACACCTGCCTGCTATATTTGTCGCCGCTGCTCGAAGTTACTTTTAATAACTGCGATGTCGCTGGATCCCAGAAGTGCGGATGAGACGTTGATAATTCATGCGTCCACAGAGAGATAGCGAGTGAGAGAGAGAGAGAGTGAGAGCGAGAGACAGAGAGAGAGAGCGAGAGAGAGAGAGAGCGAGAGACAGAGAGGGAGAGAGAGAGACAGAGAGAGAGACAGAGAGAGGCAGAGAGAGAGACAGAGAGAGGCAGAGAGAGAGAGAGAGACAGAGAGGGAGAGAGAGAGACAGAGAGAGAGACAGAGAGAGGCAGAGAGAGAGACAGAGAGAGAGAGAGAGAGAGAGCGAGAGACAGAGAGGGAGAGAGAGAGACAGAGAGACAGAGAGAGAGAGACAGAGAGAGAGACAGAGAGAGAGACAGAGAGAGACAGAGAGAGACAGAGAGAGAGACGCTCCACACTATTATCTCCGTCCCTGAATCAAAGCTTTCAATGCAACATCTCACAGTTTTTTTTTTTTTTTTTTTAATCTGCAGACTTTTTATCCATGTCTTGGAGAGAACATAGAAAGCTAACTCTAAAAGGAAGCCAGGTACAGAACTTAAATACCGGTGAAAAATGCTTTCTGCCAGAGATTCGCAGAATGGCTACAATGTTTTTAGCTCTTATATCTGAGCACAAGCTATGCGCTGTTAGCCTTTCCCTTTAAAGGCCCGGCGAGACGTTTGGGCCCCTAACTGTCCTGCTAACGTAACAAAGCAGATGTCGCCACATCATGTGGATGCTGGAGCAACAGAGAGCTTCCCCCCACCCCCACCTCCACCCCCCCCTCAGGTATTCTCATTATTCCACTGCTGAGCAGATGGCACAGAAACCCACCACTCTTAGCATTATCCATCATGCATATTCCGCTCCCCAATTTGCATGAGCGCCACTTCCCAGGAGCTCCTGCAGGGAGAGCACTTGGCTCTGGGGCCGCTCCGCCGCTCCACCTGAGGCTGAGGAGGGGGCTGGGGTGAGGGGTGGGGTGGGGCGGGGGGGAGTCTGAGGTGTCACCGCTGCTGTGCCTCAAACTCAAATATGCTAATCGCCTGAGCTCAGGAATTCCGACGGGTGCGTCCCAGTTGCAGTGATTCGAGCTGTGGGCAAGGGAGAAACTCGGAGCTCATTGATTTTTAAACAGTTTGATATCAATGGGGAGATGAGGAAGTGCTAATAAGGCGGAGAAGCGGGAGCTGGTTGTAGTGTTCTGCAGCCCTAGTAAATGGTGCGTGGATAGCACAAGAGTGTCAAGTAACACATGTGGTTTTGTCATTTAAATGCATCTCACTCCTTCATTTGGCCCAACCTTTACATCCTGCCAGCATCCTGGATGAAGAAAAGTTTAGGTCCATAAGGTCATAAGAAGTTTGATGCTGAATATTGTTTGGCGCTCATGTTAAAATGTTACTCTTTCTTTCTTTTTCATGATGTCAGCGTAAATTAAAGATGTCAGTTTTCTGTGTATGTTATTCTTATACACTACTTTATTTCTAACCCTAACCCTCGTGCCAATCCACATCGGAGAGAAGATGTTGCATTCGGGCCCAAAAAACAAAAGGTCCTGTCCTGCAGAAGTGTGCACCAGACGGAGGCTTGGGTGGCTGAGCTGCAGCCAGGGTTTGTCTGAGACAGAGACAGGAAGCTGCTGCCAGCTTGTCTGATCGTCAGTTTGATCAGAGCAAAACAACATTTCCTCATTAGAAGAGGAGCAAAGAACTGGAGGGCACTGAAGGCTTTTCACTACCGCCGACTGAAGTTAGCTTTTGTTTTTGTGAATGGGCCTCCCCCTTCTTTTCTGTATGTTTCATGGCACTTTTCCCAGATGGATTATGAATTAAGTCCCAACAGATTTGGAAGGATCCTCTCATCTTGCGTGAAGCTTAAGGTTTTAGCATCATATTCCAAAACACATAGGCCATATTTTGGCTCGCAATGAGTTGTAAACATTCCTCAAACACCAGTAGCCGTGGATTCATAGGTGGCAAAAATAAATAACGGCTTATTTTAAATTCCTGGAGAAGAAGGAAAAAAAAGGTCTCCACACAGAATGAAGAGCTTTGGTGTGTAAGGCAGGTTGGGAAGCCGAGGCTCAGTTCACAGAAGTGCCTCGCTTCAGCAGCTTTAATCTGCTGAGAAGAATCAAAGTCAGATCTCCGGCTCACATTGACTCCGCTCTGAATCCAGAATCCCTTTCTCTCTTTTATTTTGTAACGCTGCATTTTCTGTTTGGGAAATTGTGTTTTACATCCAGGTGGATGATTTGTTCCTACCTCAGCCTCGTGCACCTCCTCCTCTCCACCTCCACCTCCACTTCCTCCTCCTCCTCTTCTGAGTGGCTCCTCAGCTCCTCAGCAGCAGCAGCGGCGGCAGCAGCAGCAGCAGCCAGGCAGTGTCGGGGCCTGAAGGGCACTTTTCAGCCTGGCCACACACACACACACACACTCACTCGGCTCGGCTCGGCCCGGGCCTTGCCGCTTGGCTGAGCAGCACGGGTCACCGCCTTACATTAGGAGGACCCTGCCGGAGCGGGAGAGGAGCCGCCCGGGCAGCGTACCTGGAAATGAACGAACAAAAGTCGACGCTGCAGAAACACTGGAGCGTGAGCCCCCATCAAAGTGCTTCCCAGAAGGTGTGATGGATTCTCTTTTTTCTTCTCTTTTTTCTTTCTTCAGAACCACCCACACCCACACCCACAGCCACAGCCTCCTGCCCTGCCCTCCCCGCCCACTCAATCAATAAATCTCCAATCACATTACCTGTCCGGTAATTATATTAAATGAAATGGCCGTCCAGCAGTTTTGATTAGTGCGCCTGGCGTCTTGGCACGGCATGGAAATGAAATGGTCTCTTGTGGAGCTGCTGGAGGTGGAGGTTGGAGGAGGGGGGGATCGCGGAGTGGAGGAGGTGGGGAGTGGGGGGGGGGGGGGGGTGCTCATGCACAGGTCAGAGATGGAGGGAGGAGGGGGGGTGGACTGGTCGTTGGACGAAAGCAGACCTCATGTGTCAGCCGCTGTTATTTATTTGGAGTTCAGGCTCTATTCATCACACACACACACACACACACACACACACACACACACACACACGCATACTCTTCATCCCACCACCACCACCTTTACAGACCAATGATCGACGTTTCACGAGTGGAACCTCAAGGTGGGGCTAAACGGTCTTCTATTCCCCACATCGTGCCGCGTGGGCGGAGCTCCAGCCTGCTTCCAGCTCCCGCCGCTGCTGCTGCTGCTGCCGCCCGGCCAGGCTGCACCGCACCGCACACCGCACACGGCACCGCACCGCACCGCACCGCACACCGCACTCACACGACACCGAGCGGGAGAATGGAGTAAGAGTGTGAGAGGGATAACTCCACACTTGGCATTTTATCACAGCCACCACACGTCTTCCTCTCCTTCCTCCTCCTCCTCCTCCTCCTCCTCCTCCTTCTCCTCTGCCTCTCTGGTGAGATCGGCGGCGGCAGGAAGTTGTTCCGGATCACTGCGCCACGGCCACTTGGCGCTGGTTCGCCGATCATCTCCCATCGCTGCTGCCGCCGTCGTTACGCACGCACACACGCACGCCCTGCTCCGGAGGAGGCGGCGGCGCTTCGGCTCGCATCTGACATCCAGCCCCGGCCAGCTGGGGACACGGACCCGGGCAACCGAACGACCGACCAACCGACGGCGGAGGACGGGCGCTCCGTGCGCCGCCACAATATTAACACGAGCCCCGGCCGGCGTGGAGAGAAAATAATCATCGGGAGCTTGGCGCGAAAAATAAAACAAGCAAAGGGATTTTTATTTTCTCCCCCTCTTCTTCTTCTACCTGCATTTTTTATTTTTTATTTTTATTTTTAAATATTTGCAGGATTTTTTTTTATTTTTTATTTTTTAATTACTATTCTCCTTCTGAGAGAATAAGCTAAGGGAGCTCCACGGGGAGGGACGCAGAGATGGACGAGCAGCCGAGGTTGATGCACTCTCACACGGTGGGCATGGCAGGGCACCCCGGCCTGCCGCAGCACATGCAGGAAGGCACCGGAGCGACCGACGGGGACGGCAGGAAGCAGGACATTGGAGACATTTTACAGCAGATCATGACCATCACGGACCAGAGTCTGGACGAAGCACAAGCCAGGTAGAGAGCCAGGGCGGAGAGCCGGGCTGCCCGCGGGGGCGAGGACCGGGGAGGGAGGGTGGGTAGGGAGTAACCGGGGGGAAGAAATTAGGAAAATAATTACAAAAAAAAGAAAAAGAAAAGAATCACACAAAAATATATTTAGTGATGGTATTAGATACATTTCGCGCTCATAATAATTTAGCAGCTTTAAAAATATATTTTTAAAAAATAATTTAAAAGAGTAAGTGTTCCAGACGTTTACTGCCATTAAAATTGTATTCATTTTCGGGCAACTTTTTAAAAGAAAAAATGTTCTGCTGATTTTCCAAGCTGCATATTATATATTTTGTTGTTTTTATTTGTTTTAAAGATTTCTGAAGACAAAAGAACAACGTTTTTTTTTAATGTTTAGTTTTACTTTTGCTTCATTATTTTTAAGTTTCCCATCTAGCTTTGTTTCATAAATCAAATAGCAACAATACAAATGTTGATAATTATACACTTTATTTAATTAATTTAGCATTTTAATAGTGCATGTGCCTAGTACAGTAATTTCATCGCACAAAGGTCAATAAAACGGCAGTGTGTGTATTTATGCAAGAGCTGCTGGATGTGTGCAGCTGCTGTAATTACATATGAAAATAGCCGCAGTCTCTCTCTCTCTCTCTCTCTCTCTCTCTCTCTCTCTCTCTCTCTCCCTCTAGAGTGTTTATTTTAATAACAATGAAATCAAGAGCGTTAACAGGCGGAGATAAATGTGAGCAATGTTTTGCTAACGGTGCCGCGTCTGCCCTGCAGGAAGCACGCGCTCAACTGCCACAGGATGAAGCCGGCGCTGTTCAACGTCCTGTGTGAAATCAAAGAGAAGACAGGTACGTCCCCCCCCCCCCCACACCTGAACGCCCCCCCCTCCCGCCCAGTGTGTGTCTGTGTGTGTGTGTGTGTGTGCGCGCGTGCGCGTGCGGTACCTCCGCGGTGTCCTCCTCACACCCAGCCGGGGCCCCCGGGGCTCGGCGGGGGCCATTCTCTCACCAGCAGATCGTTTGCTGCTCACGCTGCTTTTAGTCACAACCTGATGTTGTGTTTCCATCACAACATTGTTTCGCAGAATGAATCTCACTGACATGTCAGACGCGTGACTCATCTCGGAGCTCCTCTCCTCCTCCTCCTCTTCTTCCTACACCTCCTCCTCCTCCTCCTCCTTCCTTCCTCTTCTCGTCTTCTTCTCCCTCGTCTTCCTCCTCCTCACAATAGGATCTGTGGACAATTACCTTCATCAGTTCTTATCAATTATCGTGTCAAAATATGAATGAGGCTTTTTATTAGTGCCTTTTTCCTCGACGCCGCGGCGGAATAATAGGGGGAGTATTGAGCAAAATTGTCACGAGCAACGTTTGACGTCTCCCCCTCGCGAGTTAACTGTCAAGCCTGCTGAATACGTCTCTTTCTATTCGCCGCCGCGTCTCTCTATTAAAGCGGGCTGCGAGGGAGCGAGGCGGGAGAATAATTGCTATATGGGGTGGGGGTGGGGTTGGGGGGGGGGGGTAGGAAAAATAAACCCGACGCGGGAGGCGTAAGTCATGTTTCCACATCATTCTCCGCATGTGACGGTTTTGAAAATTGCCACGGCCGCCGCGCTCAAGGCGGCAGACTTTAGTGGAGTGACGGGACGGCGGGACAGTCCAGGTGGCTGCACCCAGCTGGAGGAGGAGGAGGAGCAGTAGGAGGTGTTCAGCTGGTGCTCGGAGAATTTCAATAAAAAGACAGAAAAGGGAAAAAGAAAAGCAAGGCTGAAAAGGTCAAGAAGCTCCAGAGTCTGAGGAGCCACTTTGTTGGAGGTTTTTTTTTGGGGGGGAGGGGTTTTGCTGATGATTTCAGCGCGGACGTGCCCATAGTGGAGACCAAAAGTTTTGTGTGTTTTTGATTTAAAAAAAAAAAAGAAGAAAAAAAAGAGTTGGGTTGCTGCTGGGCCGTTAATCTGGACCGGACCAGAGAGAGAAGGAGATGGTGCAGGAGGAGGAGGCGGTGCAGGAGGAGCAACACTGGTGCTGCTGGAGGCCTGCTGGCCCGTGTGTGTGTGTGTGTGTGTGTGTGTGTGTGTAGGTGTGTGTGTGTCGTCTTGCTCGGTGCTGGGGAGTGACACAGTTATGTGTAGTGTTTCACTCCCCGGCGAGTTCATCCAAAGTTCGGCTCTGCTCAGAGCACAGAGTCAGTCGGAGCCTCTTCCTGGCCGGACGTCCATTCTTCTCCCGGCTCGGCTGGAAATATGAGGTGCAGCTCACCGAGACTCAGGAGAAATATTGTTGTTGTTGTTGTTGTTGTTGTTGTTGTTGTTGTTGTTGTTGTTGTTGTTTTTGGCAGCTTCAACTCTATCAGAGCGGTTTGCTTTCTCACAATTTTTTTCTCTCCACATTTTTAAATTGTCTTATTATTATTAGTTTTAAAATTGGAACAGGAAGCAGCCTTCATCATAACGTCCACAGTCAAAACTATGCGCCTCAAACGTTTCCTCCTCATCAGAGTCAACAACTCCACACATTTGTTGATTTTCACGCAACATTGTGTTGTGTGATACTTTCTTTTTCCCGAGTCGCATCTTTTTTTTGGCTCCAGGTCTGTCCCTCTGTCCCTTTTGTCTTTTTTAGCAGTTTGAAATACAAAAGAGACCAACCATGATCATAAAATGTTTAGCATGTTTAGTTTGTTTCCAACACGTCTGGGAAAAATGTAGTTTTCTAAAGAAAACATTTTTGCTAGTTTTCTCTGAAGTGATTAAAACAAGTCACTCTCCCTCCGAGGAAAAAAGTCGCAAAACTTCAAGTTGAGTCACACAATCAGAAACACAAACTAACACAACTGACTGCTGACGGACGGACGACTTCACTCTGCTTTGTTTTTGTTAGCGCGTTTTTCACCGTTAATCACAACTTTCGCTGCGTGTCGCTCTGACAAGTGGTAATATTTATTAAAGCGCTTTCCTGTCTTTTTCCTTATTCCAGTTTTTTGCTACATCTTCCCATTACAGTTTTCCGAGATTTGCTGGAATCGCAATATTCTAAGCGGTGAATAACAGTTTTCCTGCTGCAGTTTGTGGATTTTTACGCTAAACTTTGTCGTTGCCGACGTCTGCGTGAAGCCACTGAGCCGGCGCTTGTTTGCTCGTGTGTGTGTGTGTGTGTGTGTGTGTGTGTGTGTGCCTTTCCTTTTCTCCGTCTGACAGCAGCACCTGCAGGACACAATGCCAGTGTTGATCCAGCGTCGGCCTGAACTTGTGACCTGCTCTGTGTATTTTTACTGCGACCCAGTGAGGGACGGCCAACAGGAATATTGTGCAGTATAAACAAGCACAATGGCTCGGCAACCAGGAAGGAACTCGTTATTTAAAGCCTCGGCCCCGTTTCTTTTTTCTATCTTCCCTCTTGCTCGCTCTCTCGCTCTCTCTCACACACACACACACACACACACACTTTTTGACAGACATCCTCTCGCTGTTTCATTTGTGTTTTGTTTTTTTTTTTCTCGGGGAGAGGGGTCGGTTTTAAACTTCAAATTAGGAGCCGTCGTCCTCCGACGCAGCTCGCGCATAATTCTACGAGCGCCGCGGAACGCCGTGCATTCCAAGGAAGAGGCCGAGCATGAAAAAAAAAATAATATCGAGGGCGAATTAACGGCGATGAGTCGGGAATGTGGAGCAAAGGTAAAAAAAAAAAAAAAAGACGAGAGTGTCTCGGCTCGGCTCTGCTCGGTTTCGGGCTCTCACCAAGACTTTCCAAAAACACTTTGACTCCAGGAAAACCACTTTCGTCCTCCACCACCACCACCACCGATGGCTAGATCCAGTTCCACACACACACACACACACACACACACGCACACACACACACACACACACACACACGCACGCACGCACACTGCCGTCGGAGAGACTCGGAGGTGTTGAAGGTGCTTTCTCTCCGTCGGCAGCCGCCCGCCGGGTTTCTTTGTCTCTGATGGATGGAAAGCTTCTCTCTCGATAAGCACAAACGCCTGACAAGCTGATTTGGAAAATGAGCCGCCCTGACCTCTGTAAACACTCTGCCAACGTCATAAATCTCCGGCCGTGTCAAACAAAACCACTCCTCGACCGAGGAGCGGCTTCGCTCCAACTTGCTCTCCTAACCCCCCCCGCTCCCCTCCAGCGGCCCCCCCAGGAGCCCCCCACCCCCCACCCCCAACCTCCTCGCGGCCCGTGTTGTTTGTGTAGTGTTGAGTTCCAGCCCTGGGGGGGATCCTCCATTTATATATATAAAAAAAAAATTGACTGGCCAGGGTGATGTAATGTTATTACTTGAAGGGTGAAAATGGGGTGTTTCACGGCGGCCAGCACTCCCCCCGAACCCCCCGGACTCTCCCCCCGCCGCAACTGACGGGCTTTTTCAGAGCGGCGAGTCTCAGATCAGCCACCGCCGTGCAAACAGGTGGGACGTCGGGCGCCGGGATCAAACGGCACGCGAGCACTGGAACAATTTAGCGACTCGCGTCTGGAAAAGAAAAGGAACTTTTTTCCCCAGCCATTTAGCTGTCGCCAGATAAACAGAAGGAGCTGCAGCGAGTGAAGGCTGAATGTCGTTCCCACTGTGAGAATCCTCAGACTGGGACCTTCAGTTCAGGCTGCTGTTGACTGTGGACGTTGTACACTTGATAGAGAAGAGGCAGCGAGTTAGAGTTAGCGTCGGAAGCTCCGCGGCATCAACACGTGTCTCGCTGGTCCCGTCAACCGACTCCAAAATACGTGAAAGGGCTACAAATACGGGCGGCCTTTCTCCCAGCATGCACCTGGACCCACCTTGGCAGGCAGGCGGTGTTTTTCTTTGTGTTTGTTTTGTTTAAAAGCGCCACGTTGCGCCCAGTTAGCTGGTTAATTAGCCAATCACCACGACTACTGAAAAAGCAGAAGAAGAAAAAGAGTAAAAAAATTTTTTTTTTCAAAGAATCTGAAAATTGATGATTGGACTCATAATTTATAGAGCGACCACCACAAACACCGGCAGCGCTCTCGGGAATCGGCGTCTTTGATTGTTAACAAAGGTTCATTCTACAGCAGCAGCAGAAACTGACAAAGTGCCTCCAGATCGAACTTCTCAGCTCTCACACAAAAAACTTTGTGTTTTTTATCGCATCCTTTGATTGATCTTCAGGCCAAGAGTTTTGTGTTTCTGGTATTAAATAAAAGCAACATAGCTTCTCTTCGGCGAGACTTTGGCTGCGATAGCAGACGTCTTGTGTGTGTGTGTGTGTGTGTGCACGCGCGCGTGTGTGTCTGTCAGTTTTTTGGAGGAGCCGCCGTCCGAACTCTAGTTTGTGTGTTAACGTTCCGTCTTTTTTGTATTTTTGTTGTATTTTTGCTTCGAGACGGTGGTTCGCCACGTGGAAAGTGCGCCAACGCCGCCCCGACCGTAGAGGCGCGCCGGTTTCATTACACATTATGCAAATTGTCAGGCGGCTAATTGATACGTGTTAATCATATTAAGGGGCTTAATTACAGGAATCTAACTGTGCTGCCATTTGGTAATTAATGTCGACATCCAATGTTGAGCAACTGATCCACTTTCCTGCTCGTCCTCTCCCTCTTGCTGGCGCTGCACTTGTCTAACTGATATACGTCCTGCTTCTCCTGAGTCGTTTTTTGTCAACTAAAGGTCCCACAAGAAATCAGTTTTATGTGGAGGGGGAAAATAGAAAAAGAAACAAAAAGATCAGATTCAGCTCCGACTTCTTTCCTCGCTGCGTGAAAACGCTGACTCCGGAGCGCCACCTGCTGCTCACGCTGTTGCGGACCTGGGACACCCCCCACCCCCCTCTGCCCCCCGGGTCGCACACAGCCGCCCGCCTCCTTAACGTGTAGCCAATTTAATCAAGTCTGCACATTTGTTCAGTGCGTTAAATTGAACATTGCAGCAGCGGCACATTTCAACGTGGCTGCCGCTGCCAGACCCCCCCAGACCTCCCAGCCCCCCCCCCCCCCCCCCCCAGGAGTTCATTTTCCACAATGTAGTGTTTGGAATCTCATTTCCTCCACTTTCCCCCCAAAGCTGCTGCTGCGGCTCACCGACGCCCCCTCCAGGCTGCAGCTACAGCGGTACTGCGAGAGAAAGAGGGAGAGAGAGAGAGAGAGAGAGAGAGAGAGAGAGAGAGAGAGAGCGAGGCCTCGCTCCACGTAGTGGAAATGACACAAATTAATATACGCCCCTTAAACCAGAGCAAGATGAATGGTTCCCTCTCGCCGCGGCTCGGCCCCGCCGTCAGCTGCTGAGCGGCTCGTCGGACAAAATCAACACTAATCAACATTTATTCCACTTTTGCCCCCCTGAGCTGCCGGGACTCTGGCAGGACGGCGAGCGGTCTCACTGCCCCCCCCCCCCCAACCCCCAAACAACCCCCTCCGGGTCCCTCCGCCTCGCTACGCTTTTCACCTCCCATCCACCTCCACCATACATCACCCTCCCCTTCCTCACCGTCCTCACCCTCCTCACGGGAGACGGCGCCCCCTGCCATCAGGCCACATTAGAGTCATGATAGATTTTTCTCTTTTCATTTGCATCTGATATTTAACGCAGCCGAGCAGTTGCTCTGTCACTTTGTAGCGCCGGCGTGCGTGCGGGCGTGTGTGTGTGTGTGTGTGTGTGTGTGTGTGTGTGTGTGTGTGTTTCAAGCAGGCAGTAATGTTATCTGCCCTCAGTCCTTCACTGCGTTCTGCGAAACAGGATATGCGTTCGCTCCTGGCGGCTGTGTGTGTGCGTGTGCGCGCACGCGTGTGTGTGTGTGTGTGTGTGTGTGTGTGTGTGTGTGTGTGTGAGGTGTTTGTACAGCACTTCACTCTGTGGAGGGTTGTGTTTCTGTCGTCCGCCGCTGAAAAACTGGAGCTCGGCTGCATCCTGAGTGTCTCAGTTTCCATCAGGGCTGCAGCAGGGGAATGTATTTGGTCTTCAGGTAAAAATGTTGTTAAGTTAAAACTAAAATCATCCGACACCGCAGCACTATTTAACAGAGTCGACTGTATCTCATGTTTCCTTCTTCGTTTTCATGAAGAAAACAAACGCGAGTTTCTTGCGTCCTGTCTCCCCCCCCCCCGCCCCCAACTTGCATGTCATCTTGTGCTCGCTGGACGGTTTCCCAGCATGCACTGCGCTGCAGCCAGAGGAACTCCATAGCTCCACATCTCAGTCACGTTCGCTAATCCCAGTCCCACATTCGGAGGCCGCGTGCATCTTTTTCCCCTCTTTGTTTTTCTTTCTTCCTCCTGTGAGCTCTGCAGCGGCTGATGCCTCCCACCGCTGCCACCGCCGCCGTCACCACCGCCGCCACCGCCACCACCTCCACCACCGCCGCCACCGCCGCTGCCAGGATTGCAGCGTCACGTTGTCGTCCATCTCTCTGTGGCGGCGGCGGCGGCCAGCAGCGCCATCGTAGCGACGACTGGCCTCATTGAAGTGACAAGTTGCGCTTTGTCAGCTTTGTGTGTCAGGTGCCAACCTGCAGCGTCCCAGAATAAACTGTTGTGCAGAAGCAGCAGCAGCAGCAGCCTAGCGAGCCCCCCCCCCCCCTCCTTCCCTCCCTGGATGAAGACATGTGTGTGCAGAGCTTTTTTGGACGCCGTCCCAGCTCCGACAGCAGCGGCATGTTGGGTAACTGGCTGCGGCCAAGTGGTCAGGGGGCGGGACCAGGGGTCGGGGGTGGGACCAGGGTGGGCCAGGGGGGGTCTGACCGCCTACCCTTTGATGTCGTGAGGAGGTTTTGTCCCACCGCTGGACGCTGACGGCTTGTCGTCGCCGCCACACATCCTCCTCCACAAATAGCTCCTCGCCATCCTGACCGCCACCCGCCACTTCCTGTTTGGCAAACGCTCTCTCTCTCTCTCTCTCTCTCTCTCTCTCTCTCTCCCTGCTGTGCCATGCCACACTGGGATGTGCAGGTGGGGGGGGTTGGAGGGGACTCGCAGGATGTGCACTTGGCCCCCTCGCCGCCTCCCCCTACAGGATGACGGCAGGAAGTGCGCATCACATCACATCGCAGCGGCAGCGACCTCTGAGCCGTGACCGCTCGCCATTTTAGACTCTTCAGGCGCTGCTTCTCGTTAGAGGCGGACCTGGGACCCCCACCCCCCACCCCACCACTCCCTCCACAACCTCCCAAACCCCCCACCCCACCACCCCCGACCCCCTCGCCGCGCCCGGCCACCACCGTGACATTTTTATGGGCGGCAGTCCGGAGTTTAAGGTGGGAGCCACGAGGGCTTGAAATGGAAGTTCAGCCTCAACCTCCGTAATAGGGAAGTGGGAGAAGAGAGAGGGGCAGTGAGTCAGTCACACAGTTGGTCGGTGCCGGGGGTCACCCCAGCATCCAGGCAGGTCAATTAAAAAAAGGCCTCAAACTGATCAAGGCTACACTTTGAGTTATTTTTGGGTCTCAGACTTTCAGTCACTGACACACAAGAGAAGCTCTTTTGCTCTCTGATGAAAGTGAAAGTTGCTTTAAAAGTGACATCACTCTTCACATGTGACACTAATGTCGCGTAATTAGATCAAACAGTGTCATGAGAAATTAAATGCAATTAAAGCGATGGTAACCAAAGCAACTGTAGCAGGTTGCGATAGCGGCAGGAGAAAATCACAGGAAGCTTCAGATTCTGCTCCATCCACCACCTCCACCCGGTAGTGTGGCGCTGCTCGCTTCAGTTGCAGCTTCAAATCAAATGAAAATCAAATTAAAAAACTAGTTTGATTTGTCCAAGACACTCCAACAATAATGATTAATGAATAATGATAATTGAATCTCAAACTGTTTTTTTGTTTGTTTTGTTTTTTACAGGAAGTTGTCTTCATTGCTGCTCTTCCCTTAAAATCGGTTTTAGCTTGTTAGCTTAGCTTTGCTAAGCTAGTTGTAATTCTCCAGATTGGTCTTGGTCTCCAGACCACTTTTTAAGGGTCTCGGTGTTGACTCGGGGGCATTTTTACTCTGGCCTTGTCTCTTGGACTGGGCCGACTTAGCCAACGCTGCAATGACAGATAATAACAGAAAAGTTGCTGAGGTCTTTCACAAGTACCATGAGTGAGACGAGTGTTTCTTTGTGTTGAGCTCAGATATTAAAGGTTTTAACGCATTTTGTTCATGCTTGGCATGGCATGATTTTTAATTTTTGATTTGGTGAAGAAAAGTTGTTTTCGTAAAAGATGGTCAGAATAGCTAGCAAAGCAGCTAAATGTTCAGGAAAATCATGACAGCACACCTTGCTGAAAAGAAATGTTGATGTTCCATTGATGTAGAAGCAAACTGGAATTGAAAAAAGATTCTAGTCATTTGTTCTGTTTTGTTGTGTTTTTTCCTCGATATATACAATCTTGGTTTCATCTCGATCTCGAGGCCCTCTCGTCTTGATAATGCCTTGGCGTCGGTCAGTGCGGTCTTGACTACAACCCTAGTTTTAGCCACGAGGAAAAAAACAAGTGTTAGCACGTGGACATGTGACTTGGACAGGACGACAACAACAACAACTTGTTTGGCCGCCGCTGCCTTCTGACACGTAACAGCCCCAGCGATTAAATGGCTCGTCGGAGGAAAGAGTAATTGGGAGATTAAGTGACGAATCCAAAGTAACTATGATTTGTGATTGTAAAGAGCCAGCTGGCTCGCTGATGAGTTAATATTCCGAACAACAGCGGGCGGATAAAGAGCTTTTGAGGAGTTTTGGAGGATGGCGTGACCTTGATGAAGCGCTGCCGCCGGCGACGTCGACTCTCGCCATCCATCTTCATCTCATATGAAGTATGCAAATGGTGGCGGCGGCGACGGCGGGGAGTGCAGCTCGCCGCTGCTAAATGGGCCATTTCAAATGTTCTTTGTACTGTGCTGACTCCGCCCCCCCCCCCCCCCCCCACCCCCCACCCCCACACCAACTCCCACTCCAAACGCTGGAGTCTGTTTGGAGACATTTATTTCCACCTTCGTCTCCTCTCCTTCTTCCTCTACCCCCCACCCCCCCTTCCTCCACCCTCCTCCCTCCTTCCCTCCCCTCACATGCCTACAAATGAGGTGCACCAGTGACAGCGTCAGAACGGCTCCTCATTAAATATTAACAGCTTGTGGAGAATTTCACGTGGCTGCGTTTCTCTTTATGTTTAACTGTGTCAGCCGCACCGATGGCGGCGGCGGCGGCGGTGCTTTTATTTGTGTGACTTCAGGCCGGCCCTTTTTTGTTTGTTTGTTTTTTCCTCCCCCCTGATTGGATGTTTTAGATGAAATCCCAATGATTGTCCTCTTTCTCGGGTTTCGGACTCTGAATGAAATCCACAAAATGGGATTTTTGATGTGAACAAACCAACTAAAGTGCTTTTGCTTTAAGATGAATTAAGAATGATGAAAATGATTTGGGCGCTGGAACTATGGCTGGTTGAACTATGGCGGCGGTGATGGCAGTGGTGAACCGTCAGAGCGATAAAAGGTCGTCGGGGTCGTCCATCTTCCTCACGTCGGCCTTTTAAACATTTTTTAATCTCGCCCATCCAGCAGCGCCCCCGCTCCAGCCCCCCCAGGCTCAGTGGGCGGAAACCTCTTCTCATTCTGTGGGACGCTAACCCCCCCCCCCACACACCCCGCCTTTCTGCTGAAGATGGAGCTGCCAATCATAGGCGGGCCGGCCGACTCCTGAGAGGCGACATCAGTTGTCAGCTGGCGGCTGCAACAATGACTCCTGGCATCACACATGCGTTGGTGTCGAGCGCTCGGCCGACGTCCCGCTTTAATTAAATTCCTCCTTTTGTCCCGTGGAGGCCGCAGGGACGCTCGCCGACCGTCGCCTCTGTAATTGAGGCTGGCCCGGCCGGCCGGCTGGACGGACACTCACAGCGCTACACGGCAAAGTCGCTTTCTGTTGAATGTTAAACTGGGAAAGTCTAAACATCCACGGCATCGTTTGATAACTAATCAGCATGAAAGCTTAGACGGACGTTAAATTTTGATTTGATTTGAAATTTGGTTTTTGAAGAATCTTTATTTAGGTTAATTTGTCTTTTGTTTACCCGGGCCTGGGACCTTTCTGTGTGGAGTTTGCATGTTCTCCCTGTGTCTGCGTGGGTTCTCTCCGGGTTCTCCGGCTTCCTCCCACACTCCAAAAACACGCATGTGAGGTCAATTGAACATTCTGAATTGTCCGTAGGTGTGCATGTGAGTGTGAATGGTTGTTTGTCTCTATGTGGCCCTGCTATGAACTGGTGACTTGTCCAGGGTGTCACCCTGCTGGGATAGGCTCCAGCAGACCCCTGTGACCCCGAATAGGAATAAGCGGGTATAGAAGATGGATGAATGTCTTTTGTTTAATAATATTTTCCATCTGACGTATGACCAAAATCTTGATTGTTAATTTATCAAAATGTTTGCAGGTTTTTTTTATATTGTTAAGTGTGGATTATTGTGTTTGTTTTGATATGTATATATATATGTATATATATGTATATATATATATATATATATATATATATACATATATATATATATATATATACATATGTATATATATATATATATATATATATATATATATATATGTATATATATATATATATATATATATATGTATATATATATATATATACATATATGTATATATATATATATATATACATATGTATATATATATATATATATATATATATATATATATATATATATGTATATATATATATATATATACATATATATTTGGGTTTGAACCTTTTGCAGCACCAGATGCTGTTTGCCTAATGAGCTGAGAATAATGCAGATAAATCATTTAAACATTCGATTGTGCATTATCGTTACTTTTTGTAAATTCTGGTTAGGTTTTCCAAAACCACACATAGAGAAAATTGTGTTAACTTTGTGATATGGTGATACAGTATCAGGACACTCAAGTCCATCCAAACTTTCCTGAACGTCCTCAGTCAGAGTTTGAAGTCGCTCGACGTGACAGTTTGAGTGTGGAAACATTCTGACGGCTTTGTTGCTGCTTAAGAAATAATCAATGGGGTGAAATTAGTTGATGAGGTGTAACCTCCTCTCTTATCGGCCACCATCCAGCACCCCCCCCCCCCCCCCCGTCCTCCCCCCTCCTCCCTCCGGCTAATGATGATGTGTGGCGCAGGTAGCCGCCATGGCGCTGTGAGTAATTAAAAAGGCAAAGTGGCCAATTTGTCAGCTGACTGTGAGTGAGATCAGAGCCGCTTGTGCGTTTGGACTTTCTCCTCTTTTTTATTTCATCCTATCAGCTCTTCTCCGACGCAAACCTGAAAACAATTAGGAGGCGTCTGCTCGGCAGCGGGCGTGTGCGTGTGTGTGTGTGTGTGTGTGTTTTTGTGGGTGGGGGGGGGGGACGCTGAGAGACACAAGCTTCCACATAATGAAGATGTTCAGCGAGGAGCCGTTTCTGAAGACACGTCTGATTTCTGTTTTGTTTTTTTCTTTGTTTTTTTTTGTTTTTGTCCCCCCCCCCAACCCCCCCCCCCCCCCCCGCCAACACACACCACCTCCCCTCACCACAGCCCCCTCTCTGCTTTTGTCTCAGAAGCAGCAGCGGTGATTAGCTTTGTTGGGGGAGTCGGTGGCCGGCGGCCGAGGCTCCTCAGCTGCCAGCTGTGGCTGTTTGTGTTGTGTTGTGTTGTGTTGTGTTGTGTTGTGTTGTGTCCCTCCCAGACCCCCCCCCCCCCTCCGCACTCCCCAGCCTGCCGGGCCTCCCGGTCCAGGGGTGAGGCAGGTGTCAGTGACCTCCAGGCCGCCGCTACGACCCCTGCGGTTGTTGCTGTTGTTGTTGCTCGGCTGCTGCTGCTGCAGGGAATCATGGGAAAGAAGGGTCGCCGCTCCGGCGGGGGTCAGAAATGGAGCCTCCACAACGTTCCAGGCTGTCCATCCGTCCGTCCGTCCGTCCTGATTGACACGCTGACTGACAGCCTCTTTGTGCGGCTGTGAGGAGCCGCGGGGGGTCCGGAGCATCTTCACGCTTCCACGTTCCTTTGTGGCCATTGTTGTGTCTTAGTGCGGAGCGTCGCCGCGTCCAGCTGACAACTCTTTCTCTAATTGTACAAATGCGGCGGCAGTGGAGGAATCTGACGCTTTGTGTTTTTTTTTTTGCTTTTTGTTTTTCGCTCTGCGAGGCTTCAGCCTCCCGAGGACGCAGGCGGGAATTGGGAATTTTTTTTTTAGGAGATGAAGGCAGCGGAATGACACCACCGCCACACACACAGCAGACGCGCACACAAACACACATGCGCACACACACACACACACATTCACATTGTCCACTAAGGCAAGTTTTCATTGGGCTACTTACAGAAGTTACAGACGTGAGAAGAAAGCAGCAAAAACTTGCTTGCCAAACAGTTCGGAATGACGTTTGGATGCAAAGTAGAAAAACGTTGGAATGAGGGAACATTCCTGCACATAATGATTGTAAATGAGAAGTTATTTTCCCATCAAAATGTCAAATATGATTATGTCTTAAATAACATTTAAGACATTTATTAATGCATCATAAAAAATGCCTTAAGGGTTATAAAAGTTTGGCACCTTTTCCTGAAAATGACAAGTGATGGATGTCAGAGCGGTAACGGACCAATCAGCATCTACTGAGGGGAAAGACGCTGCAGCCAGGCTTTCACTGTGACAGGACACAGGAATCTGGACAACAGCAAAGACCCTGATGGCTTTCCTCTCCTGCTGATTGGCACTGGACACTCTTCAGTTAAGCCCCTCCTCCTTCCCCCCACCCTCTCACTACGACATCAAAGCTCACCCACGACAATTCTCGCCACATCCAAGCCACAAAAACTACTGCGCAGAGATAAAAATGTTGGAAGTCTCTGCTGCCGTGTTCGAAGCTGGAAGTTCCTCTTCCTCGTTCCTCTGACCTGTTTTCCTTCACTCCGAAACTTTTTTTCCCGCCAGCGCTTCACTTCCGCCACTGTCCAGATTGATCTGCGCCCAAACCAGACAATGCTGTACACGCTGCACATTTAATGTCTCTCAGCAGCTGCATTAAGGCTGCAGGGTGAAGGCAGCGGGAGGCTGCTGCTGCTGCTGCTGCTGCTGCTGCTGCGGCTTCTGCTGCTGCTGCTGCTGCTGCTGCTGCTGCGACATTAATAATTTAATTGCAGCTGTGCATCTGAACGCTGAAGCAGAGCCGAGTGGTGGATATTTTAAATGATGTGAGGACTGAAGCTTAGAAAAAAGAAAGAAAAATAGATCAATGTCGCCAAAAACACACATGCACTTGCACACGCACGCACACACACACACACACACACACACACACCAGCTTGTTTGTGTGTTTTTCTTTGCGTCCCTGCCGCGGATGATGCTGCTGCTGCTGCTGCTGCTGCTGCTACTGCTGCTGCCGCTCGCTCTCATATTGTTTTTTTTGGTTGGCGGCCGTCTGCTGCGAAGGCGGAGACCTCCGGCCCAAACGACTGTGTCCCCTCCGCCGGCCTGGCGCCGTCAGAACTGACAGTCCTCATGTTTATTTCATCTTGTGTGTCTGCGGCGCTGTCTCCTTCCCTCTCCTATCCTCCGACGTCATTAACGCTGCGAGCCGAGACCTTGCAGCAGCAGCGGCGGCGGCGGCGGTGGTGGGGGTGTGTTGAGGGAGGGGAAAGGCTAGGGGGGTGGTAAGGGGGGAGTGGCGCCTAATGAATTCCTCTGCGGCTCCTCGCTCCCCACCTAGTTACCCCAAGCTCAAGGTGTCAAATTAAAGAAAAAGAGGAGGAGGAAGCAGCGGAGAAGGGGGGAGGAGGAGGGGGTGGAGGAGGGGGCGGAGGGGGAGGAGAAGGAGCAGGAGGGAGATGAGGAGGAGGAGGAGGAGGAAGACTGTGCTGTTTGTTGCTCGTCTCTCCACCGCCGTGTTATTTTAATGATCTCAGTGCAGCAATGTGTTTTTAAGCTGCTTTTGGCCTCAATTACTGAGAACAAACAAACCCAGCGATCTTCCCTTTGAGCTTCTGTCACCTCGCAATTAGACACAACAAAAAAAGCTACAAAGGCAACAAGAGGAAGACGACTCCTGCGCCTCCTCGCCTGCTGTGGAAATGAGTTTGATCCCCGCAAAATGCCTGTGATGCCGCCGCCGCCGCGGCTGCCTCGCTTTGACCTTTGACCTCCCCGCTTTGGTCCCCTCCCGCTTTTCAGCAGCGGCAATTAATGTGCTTGATGAGGGGCTGCCGCTTTTTAGCACGGGACCAACTCCTGGAGCGATGACGGGAAAAATGGAATTAGCGAGGAGAGGAGGCGGAGGAGGAGGAGGCGGAGGAGCAACAGTGGGAGGACGGGGGTGGGGGTGGGGGGGGGGGAGCAGGTGGAGGAGGAAGAAGACGGGCGATGGCTAATTGTGCTTATTTAGTCGTCAGGGCGATCAGGTGTAACGAGGCCCGACGTGCCATCGAGCGGCGACCGAGCAGCGACGGCTGCCGCCGGAGCTCCGGCACGCGGCGCTGATGGGTCTGTTTTGATGAGAGAGGGAGAGGGACCAGGGAGACTTTCTCCCTCTCCCTCTCTCACTCTGTGTCAGCGGCGGACGATGGAAAATGGTGTCAATCAATTCATCACCGCAACGCGGGTGGCTGTGCGGAGCGCGAGGGGGAGGGGGCTGGGGGGCGTGGCCACAGCCGGCGTGCGGCCGTTCCAGCTCCCCGCTGCAACAGTTTATCTGGGGCGCCTGGGGTGTGGTACTGTGGACCGCCACTAGGGCTGAACGGACGCCATCGCTGCCGCCTCCGACGCTCACTCAGACGGTGGAAATGTGCTCGGATGGGCCGCGTCCCAAACATTAGCGGGGAGGGGGGGGGGATTTTTTTTTTGCGTGGGATGCACCGACATGCGCGATAAATTTTAATCAAGGATCAATTAAAGAAAAATAATGGGGGGTTTTATTTGGCCTGGCAGAGCGACGGAGGAGATTTTTCTTTTTCTTCTGGCGCTTTCCGTCGACTCGCCAGCACCGGGAGACTGTCAAGGACTCCGGAACGGCTCAGAAAATGAAATAGAATAAATAAATAAACAAAAATCAGACGTTTGCCGTCGGAGGGGAGTGGCCACTTTGTTGGCTTAATTAATTTTTTTTTCTGCCACCCCCCCCGTCCCCCTTCCACCCACTCCCTCCGTCTCACCCTCCTTCGCCTGCCACCCCTTCATCTTCAACCCTGCCCACCCCCTCCACCTCCTCCTCCTCTTCGCCTGGCAGAGCAGCCGAGTGGCTCTGAGACACGCAACACTAGTTGTGCCGGCAATTATGTTAATGGGACGCTATTAGGCCATGATTCCGTATGAGCGATCGGGGAGACGAGGAGCCCCGGCGGCGGCGGCGGCGGCGGGGAAGGATAACGGAGCGTGCGCCTAGTTGATAGCGCTCCAGCAGCATCATTTGCATAATGAACCCTCCTCCGCTAACGAGGGGCGTGGCCTGGGCCGCCAGCTACTTAGACGGCTCGCCAGTCGCAGCGTGAGGCTCAATGTGACAAAATGATTCATGGACTCTCGCTGCCGCTCGGTCGCGGGTAGGGAAGGAAAAGGAGGAAAAAAAAAAAAAGCCATCTTGGCACAAATGTGACCGCCGCATGCAAATCCTCCTCCGCCGAGGAGGAGCAGGAGTTGACTTTTTTTTTTTCCTTTCTCTTTTTTCCCCCGCTTTTCCCCGTTCTGCGTTTTTTTTTCCCCACCGCGCGGAGACGTGACAGTGCAATATCTGTGGAGTGCACTCTGCAGCCGAGGAGGGAAAGGGAAAAAAACAGGAGAGGAATGAGGAAATGTGCACAGCTTTGACTCTAATTCAGTCCTCAGCTGAGTGGAACTGGAGGTGCTAATGTAGCGTTAGCAAGCTGCGCAGATATTTCTGCCTGAAATGTGAAATGTGAATCAAATATTCACTAATCTGAATCTTAAAATGCACACAAGCTACCAACACGTTGGGTTTTTGGTTCAAATCCACCAAAAGCCACAAATCTTTTGATTCACGCGGCCGTGGCTGGAGTCCTCTCCCACTACGAAAAGGGAAGGCTCCCGTCAAGACCGAGTCGGGCTCATCAGTCAGGAGCTTTTACTGCTGTCGGTCCAGCTGGGCTACCGAGGACGAGCAGGATGATGGTCACATGACCCCATCCCTTGGTTGGTGTTAGCTTGGAGACCAGACCAGACCAAACCAAACCGAAAGGCAGCGTTGGAGGACGAGCAAGACGGTGCTGAAGCCCAGCCGAGGAGAACATGGTGGACCTCCAGCGGTGACATGACGTCATGTGACCGTACCTCGGTCACATGACATCATCCCTTGCTCAAATGACGTTGCCCCTTGGTCACATGACCCCATCCCTTGGTTTGTGTTAGCTTGACCAGACCAAACCAAACTGAAAGGCAGCGTTGCCACGGACACGTTGGCTACACGGCAACCAAGACAAGCAAGATGGCAGACAACACAATAATTGTAGGGCAATTTATTAATTTATTAACATGAAATATTTGTCTTTGGATGCTGTAGCTTTCCCAAAACTCCCTGGACAGTTTGGAAACATCATCATAGTCCGGTGAGGCGGAGACATATTCAAAGCTCACGACCAAAATCTTTATCTGAACAAGAGTTTGGACCTTACTGCTCTACATCTAAATGTGAAAAGTGGAACAGGTGGTGGTGGGTGGGAGAGGGAGGTGTAGGTGAACATCAGGACAACTAAAACCTCTCAGTTCCCTCAGCGTCCGGATTAAAACCAGGCTGGGCAGGAAATCACTGCGGCGCTGCGTCTCCGTAGCCTCGGAACCTTTTACGGCTAATTTATACCGCTCAGGTTGTGCAACACCGCCATCGATCCCGCCGCTAACGAGCTATAACTCATTGCCATTGGCTCCGCCTCCTGCCTCCTGCCTCCTGCCTCCTCCTGCCCACCGCTGCTGTCCTGACATGTTATTTGTGCGTTTGGGCCGGAGCAGCATTTTTTGTATTTATCGCCTCCAGGAGCCGACTGTCGCCTTTGGACGTGGCAGTGGCGGCGGCGGCGGCAATCGCAGGATTTGACAGGGACGACGAGGCAACCCCCCCCCCCCTCCCTCCCTCCCTCCCCACCCCTCCGGGGCCCTCTGGGACCCCCCCCGAGGGACGACATTAAATACCCAGAATGCCCCTCAGTCCCCCCACCCCCTCCCCTTCCCTCCTGTCTCTCTCAACCTTTCATTCTGCCTTAATGAGAACTCCCTTTAATTATTTCAGCGGCTGGAGCATAGGGACAGAGTTAGCCCCCCCCCCCCCCACCCCCCTCTCACCAGCACCACCACTGCCGCTGCCGCTCGGACGTGACTGCGATGCCGATGAAGGCGGCCGATCAATAATTTAGGCCCCAGCCTTAATGGCAGGGTGAGGAGAAAGCGATACGTCTGAGTCAGAGATTGCATCTTTTAAAGGCTCCGCAGCAGCAGCAGCAGCAGCAACTGTGTGTGTGTGTGTGTGTGTGTATCGGTGAGCGTGCGTGAGAGTCAGAGTGTGCGTGCGTCTGCGCTTGTGTTTACTGAACTCCTGGTCGTTCCTCCTCCTCCTTCTCGGCTCGGCTTGTTTACCCAGAGTTGTGTATCCTGGCGTCGGCTCTCCTCCCAGCCTGCAGAGTCACGCTTTGCAAGTGGCGTCCGTCCATCTGTCTGTCCGTCCGTCCATCCGCCCCTCTCAAGTCATTTGCATTTCAAGTCCACCGGGGATATAATTGATTTAGAGGCATGAATATTGATAGTATCTTATCAGCTTGGAGGAGGAGGGGGGGGCGGTGTAAAGTCATCCCTCAAACAGCTCTGCACTGCGGAGGAATAACTAACGGTCCTCTGAGCATTTCCCTGGTCATCTTGCTTTAGTGGATGCGGGCCTGTAATCTCCCAGTGTACACAGGCAGGCAGGCAGGCAGGCAGCCTCGGATGGCTGAAGCCCCTCCGTCTCCCTCGGGGGAGGCAGCCATGCATCTTTTAAAGGACTCTGCACATCAAGAACGGGGCCCAGCCAGAGGAACCCTTCAGCCTCTCCCTCAATTATTAAAGCACTGGAATTTTTTTTTTTTTCCCGTCTACTCTCTTTTGCCTTCTTTTTTTTTTTTTAACTTGGCCTTGCAGCAGCAGCAGCAGCAGCAGCAGCAGCAACATGAGGAGGACGGTCGCTCAAACAAGAGCCTCACATCTCTCTCTCTCCCCTCCCCTGTCTGCGGAGGACGAGCAAGATGGTGACAATTTTGTGCAGCAATTTACCGGGAGATTCTTTTACCCCCCCGCCCCTCCCGTCCCTCCATCCTCCACCACCACTCCGCCTCCCCTCCCTCCCTTTAATGGAAACTTGGGAAGGGGGTTCTTGAAACATTCATATGGATTTCATATTGCCGACTCTCCCGCTTCAAACAGATTGAGTGATTCACCGCCGCTTGCATTACCGCCCCCCCCCCCACCGCCACCCACCCTCCCCTCCCCTCCCCCCACTCCTCCTTCACCCCTCTCCCACCCCCTTCGCCACAGTGCCTACACCGTCAGCGCCTGACAGCAAGGGGGAGTTTGGGGGGGGCGGACGCTGCATCCAATTATAGGAGGGGACACATTTGCTGGTAATGTTTCCTGTGACTGATGCGTGAGGCCCGCAGCCGCTACGCTAGCTGCGCTAACCCAGTCCAAATGGCTGCGATGGAAATGACGCCGCTGGACAAAACGACAACACGGATGTCGGCGGCGGCGGCGGAGGAAGTGAGTGGCAGGTCGAGTGAACGCCGGACAGGATCTGACGTGGTTCTCAGCGTCGCCACCGCGTGGCGAGAGTTGGCGGCTCGGCCGTCGGCCGGACGATGTTACTGCTGCGGCGGTGGTGTTTGTTTTATTGTTGTTGTTGTTGATGTGACAGCGACACTGTGAGAGAGACACGCGCGCTTGGAAACTGGGGCCCCATTGTAATTATTTTTCCTGCTGGTTTGGAGCTCGCTGCTGATTTACAGAGGAGGCCACAAGTGTTTTTCTGGCGACTCCGGCCAAGTTGAAAGAAAAAAAAGAAGTAAATCCTCGTGCGTGCAGGGGAGAACACGCGTGCGCTTGTTATGTGACACACACAAAGCAATGTCGCTGTAATTTAACGCCTTGTCTCTATGTCATCCGCTGAAAATAAAAGCAGCTTTAACTGATAAAAGCCAGGATTTATTCAGCATCTGAACTCGGTTCCCTGTTACTCTGTGACATCATGTGAAGGGATTCATGTCGAATATGTTCCCAGTTGACTATGTTGATGATTGTCCAAGCAGTGACTTTACATTTGTCGGCATGTGTGTCTGTGTGTGAATTAGTTCCACACCCACCATGTGTTTTGTGTTGTTTCCCCCCCCACCCCCCCAGAAAACTCCTGACAGTCAGGTCCAACCGCACAGTGGAAACCAAAACACAAAAACGCCAAAGTGTCCTGACTCGGACTCCTGAAGATAATTGTTGCAGGGTCGCGTCTCTTCACTGCCAGCAGCAGCAGCAGCAGCAGCAGCAGCAGCAGCAGCAGCTGTGGTTCCACTTTGAGACTCTGGCATTTATCTGGTTGAGTCCTGAGCTCCCAGAACCTCTGGGATGTCTGAACGTCACCACCAGGCATCTCAACCTCCAGCGGGCCATCCTGCTGCGCAACAGTTGCGGCAACAGTTGCCAGGCGAGACATTTCCCCTCCATCTTCTCCTCCTCCTTCTTCTCCTTCTCTTTCTTCTCCTCCTCCTCCTTTTCATCCTCCTTCTGTTCCTCCTCCTCCTCCTCCTTCTTCTCCTTGTCCTCCTCCTTTTCCTTCTTCCTCTTCCTCCTCATCCTTCTTCTCCTCCTTGTCCTCTCCTCTGTCCTCCTGCTCATCCTTCCCCTTCCCTCCTTCGTCCTCCTGCTCCTCCGTTCTCCTCCTTCTCCTTCACTCCTTCCTCCTCCTTCTTCCTCCTTCTCCTGCTCCACCTTCTTCTCCTCCTCTTCCTCCTTCCTCCTCCTCCGCGTTTGTCTCACTCTTTTATCTCATTATTCTCGATATTCTTCTTCCTTCTCTTCCCTCGTTGCCCTCCAACATCTCTGTGAAGCAGCGGCAGCATTATAGACGTTGGCTATGTGTACAGTAAAGGAGGAGCGGCATGGGAAATGCCTCCTACAGGGAGGTGGTGGTGGTGGGGGAGGTTACCGGGGGCATCCACATGTAAGAAATAAATGGAGTAATGTGCCGCGAGGTAATGACTTTATGCAACACACTGGAACAGAGAAGCTCATTAGGAGACTGGAGGCTGAACTGCTGCTGCTGCTGCTGCTGCTGCTGCTGCTGCTGCTGCTGCTGGTGGTGGTGGAGGGGAACTGAGCTGCAGGTACAAAGCGACCTGTCTCTCCCTACCAGCGTGGACGTGCAAATCAATAGGAGAGCACTCAGTATTAATACAGGATAAGTGAGCGATATTTCATTGGAATTATGGGGGGGGTTCAATGGCCAGAGTGAGTTGGATTTCCAGGATTTCAGGGAAGGTACTTAGAGCTCTCATCTAAGACTCATTTATCAGCTTTGTTCCATTAATTGCCCCTAAAAGTCTTCAGAAAACAGGATGTTTTGACCTTGAGAGACGGGACCTGCTCGAGGTTTCTGCCTCCGTGTGGCCTCAGCGCTCGCCGGAGGTGACAAAAACCAGAGGAAAAACTCTCAGCCTCAACAGAGCAGCATTATTCAGCCCTGCCTTTGCAACCTGCTGTTAAAACGGAGGCTTTGTTAGGACCTTCCACGTGTTTTGGACGGGGACAAGAACCAGGCGGTCTCAGAGGGCTGAGCCAACCGTGGCTCTGATTGTGGCCACGAGGCTGGGAGAAGTGTTGGTGCCCCCTTATGACATCACAAGGAGTAGGGTGTATTTTTTTTAGCACACTTTCTGTACTTTTACTATTATGAAAACTTTGTACTTTACAGCCTGCAATTTCTATTGCTATTGTCACTTTTTTACCTTTGTCTTTATTTCAATTATTCTTTTACTCTCTATGCACTTATTTATGAACTGATTGCATATATTTGTGCAGCTCAGAAACTGAATTTCCTTCGGGGTGAATAACGTGAATAACGTAACTTGGATCTATTTATTTATCTGTCTATCCAGAAAACATTGCTGAGGTGTTTTTTCTCCAGAACCTCCTGTGCGGTTCCCACTGACTGACTGACTGTGTTGACATTTCCGTTGTTGTGCCGCTGGCGTGGCAACGCTGTGGGTCGCACAGTCCGAGGTCGGGCTGCGTCCCGTCCTCGGCGTTACCGCACACATGGCTGAGCAGCACACCGGCGGAGCGTGAGCGGGCGATGGTGTCAGAGCGCCGCCCCGGTGGTTAACATGCTTCCATCATGTCTGCTTGGCGTGATTGAGACGCGGCAGCAGACGCGGCACAAGCAGCGGTGGCGGCGGGCGTCACGCTGGTCTCTGGCTCCTGATTGGTTTGGCAGCCGTCGGCAGGCCGGTGAGTTTCCGGTCTATTTCCAGTGCTATGTGTTCATTCTAGGTGACTGGGGCGAGTGTGTGTCATTACCAGGCTGCCCGCCCGCCGCCTCCACCCAAGTGAAACGCTGCGCCGCTGAGACGCTGATCTTGCTTGGCTTTTTGTTTTTGCCGTAACCAGTTTTGTCGCCGTTCAATGAGAAACGTCGGGTTTGACCGTCTACAACCAGGAAATACATAAAGTTCAAATAAGTGATGGATTAATTGAACAATTGCACAAATCAGATATCTTGGTACAAATTACTAAATATATATATATACATATATATATATATATATAAATATACATATATATATATATATATATATATATATACATATATATATATATATATATATATATATATATATATGTATATATATACACATATATATATATATATATATATATATATATAAATATACATATATATATATATATATATATATATACACACACACAAAACCTTGGCGGCCACAGTTACCATCGTCTCTGAGGATTCTAAACATCACAGCCAAGGGCTCGGGCTATTTCCTGGAAGCCCGAACAAGTCACAACGCGGTCCAGATTTGGAGGCCTTGCGAGAAAAAAAATCCTCTTACAGAAAATCTTTTCAGGTCCCAAACAGTGAATCTGCAGCCACTTTTTCTCTCATTTTTCTGTCAGAAGGTACAAAAGAGCCAGCTGGGATACATCATCATAACAATAAAAGTCCTCTAATTATCCCCTTGTTGACGCTTTCCAAAGCGTTTTATAGTTGATTCAAAGGTATAAAACTTTATTGGATAAAAAAGATAAGGGACAGAGCACGGGGGTGCGGTTTATGCCGTCTACATTATAGGTCCTTCATGACATTTAAAACTTTATTGGACAGCGCTCGGAAATCTGGGGGCAGTATATAAAATGAGGGATTTATGGGACTTTGTGCCCTTTTCACGGCGGCTGTGCGTGGAATAATGCGCCGCGAGACGGATGAGCTCGTCTCGCCGCCTTTTAACGGTTGGCGGGACGTTCAAGAGCAGGTAGCAGATGCCGAGAATAAAAAAAAAAAAAAAAAAACGGAACGCAATACATCAATATTAAGCATAACAGATGTGATGCTGCCTTTTATAATGCCAATAATCCCCCCTGCTGACCCTCTCAGATGGGAACAACTTAGAGATATACGGTAGTCGAGGACGCAGCACAAATTCTTTCAGATTCTGCCAGATAATTTTAGCTTTCCGAGGGTTCGGAAGTATACGTTTGAATGCATCGTCTACTATTTTTTTTTCTTTCTTATTATTATTCCCTAGCCAGGTGTGCATCCTCCGCCACGAGAGCGGAATAGCAACGATGGGGGTGGAGGTGGGCTCTGTCGGGGGTTAGGGCGAGCTACCATCAGGTCTGAATCTTTTATGAAGCCTGAGTTCTTCCCCTCCGCATTTAGCTCTGCTCTGGTTGAACGACGTCGCAAACATTTTTGCATTTTGAAGTCACGAAGGACTTCAACGCTGGTTGTGGCTCAGCTTTATTTTAAGTTGTACTTATAAATGCACCAGTGCCACTTTTTCACAGAACGAGTCGACTACGAGTACTTTCAGTACTTTCAATTTCAGTACTTACTGATACCCATACTGAGTACGTAATAAGGCCATTGCACATTACAGAATTACTTTGATCATTTTTTTTCACACAGTTGTTGTGTCATTTGAACAACATCCCTTGGCTTGTTTTTCGAGAACATTGGCTGACTGTCACAAGTTTCACTGCAGTACAAACAGAAATTTACCAAAATTGTCAGAAGCATGCATGAGTACTCAACCCTGGTATCAGTACGGATACTTGATACTGGTATCAGTATCGGTGCATCCCTAGTCATACTATCAATGAATATAACGTCCAAGTCCAACGCCGTCTTGAAAAGAACCCTTGTATTGAACTTTCAGTTCAAATCAGCATCAGATCACCCTTGTTGTTGGCTGTTCTCACTTCACTCGTGCCGAGAGACGCTGAGAGACGTCTGTGTGGCTCTCACAGCCGGGGTCTGGTGGATTGGATTAGTGGGGAACTGGCGCTTGGCTCCGACTCACCACCGCGGCCTGCGTTGTGTTTTGCAGAGCGGCTGGAAATAGACCCGAGCAGACGAGAATCTCATAGTCCGAGTCCGCCAGCACCGCCGCCGAGATCTGATTACTCCTGCGGACGGAAACGTTCAAAGAAGACGCTGAGTGAGGACGCAGGGGGAAAATATTCATCCTGAGCGGGAACAGGAAGGAAAGAAAAATAAAGATCATGGCTGACTTCAATTTAAAGTCCCAGTGGTTACATCCAGAAGGACGGGAAATTTGTCCTCCGCATTTGATCCATAACCTGAGGTACCAGTACTGCACCCAGGAATTATTGGTTGATCCAATCCCCCAAAGTTCAACTACGAATACTGAGTGCCAAGAAGGGTGGCATGACCTGGCCAGGAATCGAACCCACAACCCTTCATTCTCAGGGTGGACACTCTACCGCTAGACCGCTAGCCGGTAGACAGATTAGGCAGATTCCCGGGAAAACGTTCCTGGATCCAGAGTGGCGGTGAGCTGGAACAGGAAGTAGCAGGTGCAGCGTTGCGGAAAGGTCGAGCGACGCGAACGCTGGCCAGCTCCTGCCCGCTGCCCCTGCCGCCGCCGGGGGGGCCGGGACACAATAATAAGACAGGTTGTTTTTATTTCCTCCTCTCCCCTCCCTGCAGGGAGGGGATCGCTGGCTCTCATCGCAATTAAAGGCGATCGAGCCTCCGTCCGTCCGTCCGTCCGTCCGTCCGCCCGTCGGAGGCTATCGCTGCTCCGTGTGGCCCATATGTTTGGCTGCTGATAGAGGCTGGATTACTGTGTTTGGGCCGCAGATAACAGGCTGTTTATAACCTTGGCAGAGTCTGGGGCCTAATCTGGCAGCAGCATATTTCCCCCCTTCGCTCCGCGATAAAGGCCTGTTAGCAGCTTTATCAGGCGGGCAGATAGAAGTCGAGCCAGAGCGAGACGAACAGCGAGCAGCGCTGGGCCCAATCTGGCACCGCGCGAACGCACACGCACACACACACACACACACACACACACACACAGAACACACGCTGCCGCTTTATTTTTAGAAGCCTCGTCACACCCAAACACACACACACACGCGCACAGACACACGCGCGGGCTGGCGACACGTTCACACGCGCTTCAGTCCTCGTCAGAAAGGGCAATTAATTTCTACATCTGCCTGCTCGGCCGACACGAGCAGCGGCAAACAAATTAAATGGACAATGTCCTCATTCGTCATTGTTCAGACTTGTGTTACGGGAGGCAGACAGAGGCTACTTTGATGTTTGATGTATGTTTGATGCGGGGTTTTTTTTTGTGGAGTTTAAGATGATCAGTCGGAGCTGAGCATCGAATAATTTATTATAATAATAATAAAATAAAATGCAAATTAAAAGGGGGAAAAAAAGCATCTGAAGACAATGTGACATTAGAGACGTCAGAGACTATGGCGTAGCAATGGCATTAACGCACTCGCTCACATTAGCGTCTGCCTGTGCTTGCTCATGCTAATGCTAATTTCTACAGTGGCACATTTTAAACAGGAATTTAAACAAACAAACTCCCCAAAATCCACTATTTCCAACAATTATCTGAGTCTCCATCCTGTCAGTGAACCCCGGCCTCTCTGATCTGTTTACCAAAAAAGCAGAAGGAGAGGAAGGAGAAGAAGTCGAAGATGTTGTCACTAGCAGCAGTGAGTCTGTCCCCTGAGCCGTTGCAATGTTTGGGAAAGGCCACTATATTTCTCCGGATGCTCCAGACCTTCTAACAGGCTTGGAGCTGTGGCGAGAGGCAGGTTTTACGGCCGCTCTGCTGCTTTTACCTCCGTGTTGTCCTGGAATTGCTGCTCTGCTATTTTCCCCGTCCCTCCGCCTTGACGGCTCTGCACAGGCACAATTAGAGGCAGCGCTCCTTTCACAGCCGGAGAAAATTGTCGTCCTCTGTAAATTGCTTTTTTCCGGAGCTTAAAGAAGATCTCTTGTTACCCTCTCATTCAGTCTTTCTGCAGCCTCCACACTCCTCCCTCCCTGCCTCACTCCCTCCCCTCCCTCTTCCCTCTCTTTCAGGGAAATTGCTTTCTCGCAATCAACAGATTGCTCGCTGCACTTAGGGGTAAATACAGGTAGACTGGAGCATTAGCATAACATTATTCAGACAAGTGTCAACCTCCAGGCAGTTAGCGCTGCGTCTGAGCTCGTGTGTCGGTGGGAAATGAAGTGGCGCCAAAGAGTCGCTCGCCACCGTTTCAGGGACGGAGCACGAGTGTAAGATAAGGATAGGTTGGATGTGGAAATGTGGCGGTGCTGGCGAGGTGACCACCAGGTAAACGGACACGCTGAACAGGCATCGCGGCATCACCAGCTAACTGCTAACTAGTTAGCTAGTTCTGGCGAAAATTGAGCTAATGCTCACAAATAAGACTAATGAACTTTCCTCTGCAACATCTTGTGCCACTCACAGGAGGGGTGTGGGGGGGGGGGGGCTGCTCATCCACAGTCCCTGCCCTCCTCCCACCACTCACCCCCTCACCCCCACACCCTGTCTTGATTGACATCAGCGCTCCTTCTGACCTACATTTGCATCTGCTCCCTGACCCAAATAGGACCACTGTAATGAGTCACTGGTCATTTAGGGAGGGGAGGGGCACGGGAGGAGGGGTGTGGGGGGCGGGGGGGGTTGGCGTTGTGGCTCCAGGGCCATTCCAGGTCACCTGACCGCTCCGGTTCCTAATCAGCGGCTCATGTTAATGCGCCGCCTCACCGGGGGGACCAATCAACCAGCAGATTTCAATCTCACTTGTCAAGACGCCATGTCATCACTTCTGCCATCCCAGTAAAACATCCGGCCACTGGAGGGCGGACATTTGGGCGACAGTGTTCTTCTTCTTCGCCTGATTGGTACAGACCACTTCCTGGTTTCATTCCGCGCCCTCCTCTGTTCAGGTGATATTCTGTCAATAATCGAGTACTGCTTTCGGTGTCATATTGACGTTCGGCCGTGTTGCTGACTCTGTCGAACGCCCTGCGCTGGGAGAGAGAGAGCAGTCCAGCTCATCCCTGATTGCCGCCGCCATTCCCGCCATCCGGGCTGAACAATCAGACAGGAAGTGGTTTCTGGCGGCTGCTTCAGATGGCCTTTCATTTTCCTCGGGTCTGCAGTCATAATGACATAATGTTGTGCATGAGCCTCCGCTCCTCCCGCCTCCTTCCTCCCCCTCCTCTCGCTGTGGACTCAGCGCTGCTCCACTGTGTTTCCCCAATATGTGAAAACACCAGATCTTATTATTTCTCCGGCTAAATAACGCTGTTCCCGCCGGCGCCGTGTGATGTTTTAATGAGGGCCCGCCGCTCGCCACTCGCCGCCTCCTCAAACCGCCGAGTAAGAGCCACATTAATAATTCAGCTCATTAAAGTGTGTAATTAATCTGGAGCTGTGTAACGGGCGCTGGCGGAGGAACTCTCCAGGGGGGCCAGCTAGAGAAATATCAGATTGAACACCCGCTGCTACGGGAAACTGGCTCCTCGGCGGGAGCCCAGCCGCCTGCACGGCTTCCCTGGCAGCCGCCGCCGCCAGTCGCCGCTGCCACTACTGCTGCACACAGCCAGAGCAGCCAGTTCAGCTGGAGGTGCAGCAGCCGCTAAGGGTTTAAAGCTGCTTTTTTTTTTACAGCTCTCAGTTTGCATGACAGAGGATTTTGGTCTTTTTTTTTTTTCATTGAAATGGACAAAACAATACCTGGAGATGTTTCCATCTCTCGGTGCGTGATGATTGGTGGCATAGTTGCACCAGATTCCGCATGGAAGACGAGCAGCAGCAGAAACAGCAGGGATGAGAATCACAGGGAGAACTCCCCCACATCCCCCCCACCTCGTCATCACACTGGGAGGAGTCAACGCATCATCGCGTCTGGCTGACTGAAGAGGAAAATATGCCGACAAAAGAAGAAATGCCGTCTTTTTTTCATGTTTGCGCCACCGACCGGCAGAAGGAATGAACAAATTGATAATCGATTGATTTTCAATCGTCACGCCCCGTCGACAGCAACCATCAAGGCCAGTTCAGTGCGGCTGATGATGATGATGGGGGGAGATTGACTCTTGTCTTGGGGTCACGCTTGCATCTTTCACGCCTGCTTCATCACGAGGACGAAGACAACTGAAGTCGTCTGTATATTTCAGTCTGGAATCTCGCAGGGAGGCGGCTGCCGTCTTTTATCCCCTCTGCTCCCCCGACACGCGTCCTCAGAGGCAATAACTCGCCGGGAAGGTCTGAGTGAAAAGGTTGGGGTGACCTTTTGCTCGGCGGCTTCAGGAAAAAACTAAGCAGATTTGCGTGTTTTCTTTCTTTCTTTCTTTCTTTCTTTCTTTCTTTCTTTCCTTCCTCCCGGAGTCTTTATATCATTTTAACAAATCACTGAAAATAGAGTCTGTGTAGTGCACTTATCTGAGGGACACTGATCAGATCCGGACGTCTAATTACACTTAACTCAGGACATCCGCTGCGGAGGCGGCTGATCTTCTTATCTGCACATATGCTGGTATCCGAGTCCAGAGGCAGGCGATAAAACGGCGGCTTGCAGAGAAATGCTGCAGGTCACGAGCGAAAAAAGTTTCACATTTGAAAGGAGACACATTTTGCAGAATCCACTGGTCAGTCAGTTTTTTTCCAGCTGATGGCCTTCAAACAAGGGAACGTCCTTCCGTCACTCCATCCTTCCAGTTGTGAAAATGAACCCTTTGTGATGTCACCAATGGGCCCAAAGCCTTCCTTCCCCCGGGTTAGTTACCTCGCCCTCCCCATACCTCCTCCCCCAGCAACCAGAAATTGGCTCCGCCCTCTGAGACTGCATTTTTTTTGTCCCCTTCCACCCAACAGGTGGAAGGTCCAACAGTTTACGTTGCAGATTGAGCATGTGGCTGTAAACAGAGGGCTAACCAGGCTGCTTTTCTCTGTTGGTGACACTCTCAGAGACAAAAATAAAGATGTGAATCCAACTGGTACAATGTCACCCACAACATTAAGACGACTCCCGGATTTAAAAGATGCTTCTTGGACTCTCATAACTTGAAGAACCGTCAGAGCTCACATGCATTTTTATATGCTGCATAAACACGACAGTGGTGACGCCTGAAGGACGACCTGACTGGAACAACAACCATGTTATCAGGCGTATCAGGCCACTGCGAAACAGTGGCGGTGGGGAAGGGGTTGGGGGGCAGCACCCGCTGCCACTCCGCAGCCCCTCAGCTGCTCCAGATGTGGCTTAATTTACTGCGACTTGGCTAATCACTGCGATTAAGGATTAATTACCGTTAATCACTTTAACATAAACTGGCTGGCGGTGGGAGAAAGGACACCACGGGGAGGCATGGAGGAGGTGGTGGGGGATTCCTGCGTCTCTGCCGCACTTCCTGTTTCTATTTCTATCAGACAGCCACAACCTCCATCTCTCCATTCACAGCTGACTGGTTACTTCACAAGAAGGTGTGCAGGTCCTCAGAATTCCAAAGCAGGACTCGTCCCGAAAGGTGCTGCACGGCCTTGGTTAATATTCAGCGTGGCGGTTTGTCGTGGTGGTCAGCCGAGGCTACAGTGAGGTGTCCTGCAGCAGGAGATACGGAGCAGCAGCAGCAGCAGCAGGAGGAACAGCAGCAGCAGCAGCAGCAGGAGGAACAGCAGCAGCAGCAGCAGCAGCAGCAGCAGCAGCAGCGGCGCTGTGTGTTCCATTAATGCAGCCTGACAGCAGGAATCACCGGGACATCGGGGGTGGGAGGGGGGTAGTGAGGAGGAAGATGGGTTGGGGTGTCGGGGGGGGGACAAAGTGGCTACACCACCACCCCCCTGCCACCCCCCGCCCCCCACCGCCTGAGCTGAGGGTGGTGCCGTGGTCACCTTCCCTCCGTGGCCTGGTTTCACGCTGACAAGCTCGTCTGCTCCACTGAAGGAATGAATTTAATAAGGCGCCAGGGCAGCGGTGGCTAGCGACGCGGCTAACCTCGCTGGCCACGCCCGCCCCCCCACCCCTTCAACCCACCCCATGCCCCGGAGGGGCGTCCGGGCTGGTGGAAGCTGGCGGACGCTGCTCGCTATCTCATACTGGACGTTGGCCTGGTTGCTCGTTAGCTGCTGCCCGTCACCAGGGAACCGGTTTGAACTGGTTTCCTCACCTACTGAGACCTCCAGCAGCCGATGTAGAGAGGCTGCTCGTCCTCTCTGAAGAAGGTGTTTTTTGTTTTTAATTGGTTTGATTAGCTAAAAAAAAATAATAAAAAAAACAACATGGAATATCAGATAGAATCTACGCATGCATCATCCATCTTTCTTCCATCCTCATAGTTTTTGTTCCTCTCTTTATACGAAAGTGCCTCCACTGAAACTGCAGCGGCCAGGCTCGCAGTTGCTTCTCTGTCTTTGTCTCTGTAGGATTTTTTGTTTCGTTTTGTTAAGGACAGCTGGCACCAGCTACAGCGCAACTGGATGCCTTCACCTCCGAAACAACCTCAAAATGATGAAAATGCTTGAGGTTGGCGCTTGGCAAGACGGATGTGCAAGATTCAGGCTTGAAATCTAAACAGTCAATTTATCAGCGTGTTCATTTTAAAATTCTTGCATTTCCAATAAAATCACCAATCTTCTAAACAAATATCATCAGGTAAATGCTTCTTGTGATGGCTGCACGTTAACCGTGAAGGCTGTCTGGGTTTTCTTTTTCTCCTCCTCCCCTCTTCTGGATGGTCTCAATGGTTTAATTGACTCTTTATCTCCTCATTCATTTCCTCGTTTTTGAACGCCGCTGCTCCCATCCTGCCTTTTGATACGTGATATTACAGCCTTTCACGGCTTTTCACTGTGACTTTCAGAACGTAGCGCTCTAGATTACCATAATTCATCAAAAAAAGGAGACAGCCAAGCTTTTTAAAAACACCGCAGAGGAGCTTTAATTGTCCCCATCACCCATTAACCTTTTTGATAGTACTTGTTAACCTTTTTTTCTCCCCCTCTCCCATGAAAATAAATGACGGTTGACGAAGAGAAGCAATTTTTTTTCTGCCTTCGCATTTCTCAGAGCTGCTTTTTCGGACCCATATAAACGGTGGTGTGTGTGTGTGTGTGTGTGTGTGTGTGTGTGTGTGTCGGGGGCGATGGCAGTGTGTGATTTCATATTGCTGGCAGCAGTTTAAAGTCTGGAGTCTTTACAACAGTGAGCAGGATTTAACAGTTCGCTTGCCCCCGCCGCCGCCGCCGTCCTCCTGGTGTGTGTTGGTTCCCGTTTCCATCCCGCTACACCCGCCGCTGTATAATGAATTATGCCGATGTTGAATTAGCATGTAGCTGTCGCTTCGGCGCCGGTGCCTGCCTCGTGACAGGACCACCGGGGCTCAGCGTGCCGCTGCGGAGAGGGGCGAGGGTGGCGGTGTGTGGGGGTGGGAAGGGGGGGGTGGGGGTCGGTGGGAAGGGGGTTGTGGGGTGGGGCCTCCGCTGTGATTTATTAAGTGTTGAAGACACAATGAAGTGTGCCCACTGAAGCACCAATGCAAACAAATAGGGCCACGGCTGTCACTGTAAATCCGAGCCGACAGGCCGACCGCAGCCCCAGCACAAAGGGTTAATTATTCAGGAGCACTCTTGGCTCCGCAGTCAGGTTTTGTTTTTTGTTTTTTATCCTCCAGCGGACGAACTGATTAATTAGAGCAGAATTACCTCACCCGCCGTTCTCCACCGCTGGCTTCTGCAGGTTGATTTTCTTTTTTTCTTAGCACATAAATATACCAGGATGATGTGGCCGTAAATAATTTGGTAACCCTAAATTTTTCCTTAATCGCAAAATCAATAGAGGCGACGTGATCGGAAACCCGCTGTGTGCGTTACGCTACATCACGGCTGATGACGCTAAAGCTTAAAAAGAAGCAACTCTCAAAGTTGGGAAAGCAAACAATGGAAATTGTAATGGATAATAATGAATATGGCCAATCACCGATTGTCTTTAACCATCATAAGATAAAATTAAAAATTAAAAAAACAGAAGTATATGTGGCTAATTTCGAAGCTACGTTTTAGCTTGTTCTCAGAAGAACATATTAGCACAGCTAGACAGCTAAGCTACTTTAGCCCCGCAACGCAAGTCAGGCAGGTTGTTTTTGTAGTGTACGTTGACGGTGGTGTTTTTATTTGTGTCTCTAGTTTCTTGCTAATTTCTAACTGTAGCTAACAGACAAATAGCAGGAGCTTCACTTCCTGGGCTGGACTAACAGACTGTCGGATGTGAAAGATGCAGTCATGAACATTAGTTTTCATTTTAATTTTGAAGTACTCTCGCTTTTCTGCACGCGTTCACGCTGCTAAACAAGCAGCAGGTGATTTTAGCTGAGTAGAAAAAACAGGGGGTTGAGGTGGGGGCAGTGGGGGGGGGTAAACATGACAGTTAGCGACGTCAGGGTCTGGCGCCCTTCACCTCCTCCAATCAGGGCGCTCCTGGGAAATGTCAGGCCAGTCAAGCTGCTGATCTGCCCTCAACACGCCGTCACCTGACCGGCGTCCACGGCGTGTCACTTCTTCTTGGACGCCTGTGCGTGCGTGCCACTCGTGCGCCTGCCCGCCACTAGTGGTGATGTAACGTTCGAGGATCACATGTCAGCACCGGGGCGGCGCCTGATCTCTGATGTCAGAGGGTCCCAGCTTCGGAGCCGCCCTCCGTGGCTGACGGTGACAGAGCGGCCCGGCGACATTAATTAAACATCAGGCTTTTTTTCCCACAATCCCCCTGGATGGCCGTGACAGGTCGCCGGAGTCCCTGTTGACGGGGATTACGTGTGGAAATGGCTTCCGACAGCCTGCCGTGGGTTAAATCTGATAGGACGGTGGAGGCGCCCGGACGGCCGTCGCTCGAAAAAAACCTCAGAGTTTGATTTTATTTCACGGAGGAAAAAGAAAAATGGCATTAAAATGCAACAAGCACCCTGGGAAGAAAATCTTAATCCTCTGCTGGGAGTTTCTGAAAGGAGGCTCAAATATCACCGCGGTGACTCAGAGCCGCCTTCCGACGACCTGGATGTGGCGGTTCTTTCTGTTTATACCCGCTGTCGATTCTGATGTTGCTCACAGTTTTGCGTGGCCATCGTCATGTGAGGCCGGAGGATGATGTGACAGTCGGGCGTCAGCGATGCCGGTGTCTTTACCCGACGACAACACCTCTTCCAGGGACGCTGCTCACCGCGCCGGCTGCCTCGGGCTCAACAACCCACTTTTCTTTAGCCACGGTTCACCACCGCACCCTCCCACCCTCCCACCCACCAACTCCGAGGTTATTCCTCCACTCTTTGTCCCACTCAGACCTCAACAACAACAACAACAACAACAACAACAACAGCCGCAGATGAGTTGACCCAAACAGACACTGAAACCATTTTTTTCCTTTTTTTTTTTTTTTTTTACGGCTGCAAGGAAATAAAATCAAATAAAAAATAATAAATATTTGCAGATAAACAGCCCCCACAGTTAAACGTCCACCTCCCCCAAAAAGTCAATCGCTTTTGCTCTCCGTATTTAATTTGATTTGCTAAAGGCCAGATTGCTGCAGGGTTGCATAAATGTCATCTTCTCCCGCATCCGTAGCTCCTCCGTCCATCAGACGGGCAGTGCACGCATTTAACGGCGTCGTTGTCATTCAATCTCGCATCCTGGCGTATCACTGCATTATTTACAGTCAAGCAGAACCAATGTTCTTATTCATATTATTAGCATGCTGGGAAAAAAAATACAAAGCGGAGCTATTCTAAAAATTTAAAAAGAAGAAAAAGGCTCCTTGAGAGGATTGTTCGCTGTATGGGGGGAGGAGGGGTGGGGAGGGCGTATTACTGCATCGCACCAATAATTCTTGGCCCCTGCGAGAGTCGTCCCCTCTCTCTCTCTCTCTCTCTCGCTCCCTCTCTCTCTCTCTTCTCTCTCGCTCCCTCTCTCTCTCGCTCCCTCTCTCTCTCTCTCTCTCTCTCGCTCCCTCTCTCTTCTCTCTCCCTCTCTCTCTCGCTCCCTCTCTCTCTCTCTCTCTCTCTCTCTCTCCCTCTCTCTCTCTCCCTCTCTCTCTCTCTCTCTCTCTCGCTCCCTCTCGCTCTCTCTCTCTCTCTCTCCGTCCTCGGGTGGCTCGCTGAGATCACCCACGCTGCCGGACGGCCAGCGAATGCCACCGTCGGATCCTGGGGCTCCAGCAAACATTAGCACGAATCAATTAGGCCGCCATTAGCCAATAGCGCCCGCCACTGACTCGTGTAATTATGACCCACAGCAAAGCCGCTCTCGCCGCGACGCATTACCACAGCCCCCATTGCTACACCCTCCCACCTCCCACCACCCCTCTTCCTCTTTCTTTATTAGCTGTATTTGTTTGGAGGTTGATCCGCTTTAATTACAGGTCAAAACCAAATCAGTCGGCGCTTCCAGCAGTGTCTCCCTCCTCCTGACGCTACTTTTTTATTATTTCTCACCGTGACGAGAAATGGTGTGGGTGGGTGTGTGTGTGTGTGTGTGTGGGGGGGGGTTATCAGTCGTGTTAAGGAGAATCCAGATTCCTGTTTTGTCCCGGCAGTAACCTGCTGGTGGCGCCGGTGGTGGTGGAGGAGTCCCATCAGATGGTGTGATAAAAGGAGGAGCTGATATGGCAGTTAACAGCTACTTAGCTCGGTCCCGCTAGCCCGGGATGCTCTGTGTGTGTGTGTGTGTGTGTGTACACGCGAGCGTGTGTGTGCGTGTGTGCGCGTGTGTGTGTGTGTGAGACAATGCTCTGTCAATGAGGGATGACAGTACACAGCCAACATGGCGTGATGTATTGTTCCTTCCTGGTTCCCTTCCTGACATGACAGACAGCAGCATCAGCAGCCAGAACAGAGCAGAGACGCCGCCGCCGCCGCCGTCCACGTCGACCGTTAGCGACACGCGTCGACACGCAAAAAAAACAAAAAAAACAACACGATTTTTTTTTTACTAGTCACATTCGCCCATGTATGGCGAAGCTGCTCTGCTGAATGCAGCCGCTTGCTTCGTCCCTGACCTTTCTCCTGTTTTTCCTTCCCCCCCATCCCTCCCTCATAACCCCCTCCCCGCCTGCCCCTCCCGCTCTCCACTCTTCTTCTTCTTCTTCTTTTTTTTATTCTCCTTGCCTTCTAAGAGATCTCTGAAGAAATGACCTTCTCCGCTGCAGCCGCCCTCAAAAGACTGATGATGGAGGTGCTTTAAGCCAAGTAAAATAAACACTTCATGAATGTTAAGCTGGAACTTGGCAGACGTGAATCGAATCGTTTCTGCGGACGCGGCGAGTTGTGGGTTTCCCCTCCTCCCCCTCTATGTTCCCTTCTTCCATTTGACAGTCTAGACGTTTTATGAGCTCAGTAAGAACTTTGGCCTTGACTATTTCACATGTACACACACACCCCCACACACACACACATATATATATGAGTATATATATTTTTTTTTCTAACAGAAACATCTCCCTGCACTTTCACCCTCTCAAAGTGTGCATTCGCCTCCACGTTTTCCGCGGAGGCGAATGAAGTCGCAAACGCTCTCCGTGACTTCACGTCCACTCGTACACTAAGAAGAAATCTGTCTGTCTCGTTGTGCACTTGTCTCTTTGTGTTATGTCTTGGAGCAGCTCGTCGAGCTCTTTTACCCCCCGAAAAATGTCTTCCAGAAGAGCCGCGGCTCATTTTCCTCGCTGGGAAACTGTGGCGCGCTCCGGTTTTAACACCCACTTTAGTCCCTCGTATTTATGAGGTGGTAAGTGCGACTCGGCGCTGCTGTGGAGTGCTGTGGGAGAGGGGGGGGGGCATGAGGGGAACTCTGCTGAGGTGCTGCTAACCGGAGCGGACAGGCGAGGCTGAAGCAGGTATGATTGGCCCACTGAGGCCTCGCCGCACATTTAGCGGCGTGATGAAGGGGTCTGGGTAATGGGACAGGATGTTTGTGCAGTCCCGCCTTCCCACGAGACACCCCCCCCCCACCCCAACCACCCCCAACCGCACACTCAATCTACCTCCCGCCGAGCCGGCGGCCTGAACCTCTGACCCCTTCCACTCGCCAACAGTTGCCATATTTGCATTTCCAGTCCACTTAGAGACACCCCACAGCCCCCCCCACCCCTCCTACAGCAGGCCCCATTCTCATCCCAGTGACCCCCTGCCCAGGCCTCCCACCCCGGACAGCAGTCTGGGGTTAATGCACCAAACACTCCCATTGTCTCTGAATTAATGACGCGCTCGCCGCCTGTCCCTTCGCATCCACTGACAACGAGACAAATGACAAATGGTAGCGTTTTAAATGGCTATTGACACGTCGGGGGGTGAGGAGGGGTGGGTGAGGGTGGAGGAGGGAGGCGGGGTGAGGCGGGGTGAGGTGGGGTGGGGGGGGGACGACCTACGGCGGTGATGCCCCTCCAACCCAATCCCCCTGCCTGCCGTCGACGCACCTCTGATGTCCACTCTGGGATCAATTTAGCGACGCGGCTCACAGCCGCAGAAGGTGTTTCATATTGAAATGGATGGTTGTCAGACGGAGGGGGAGGAGGAGGAGGAGGAGGAGGAGGAGGAGGTGGTGGTGGTGGAGGAGGGGGAGGAACAGTCGGAGCTTGGCACCGTTTTTTGCTCCCAGAAAATGGAAGGCGTGACTCGGATTCTGTTCAGAGCGAGGGAGACCTCTAGTGGCAAGCAGAGGTACCAGACAAAATACTGTCTGCGCGAATCGAGGACCGAGCAGCTGAGGTCACGTTAAAAGACAATACCAACAACAACAACGACAGCAAAATCCCCTCCTGCGTTTGACACGCGAGGGGCTCAGGATGCGGCTCGTTCTGTTTATGTGGAGCAAAATAACCCCCCAAAATTAACTGCAAAATCAGAAATGTATTAAATATAATAAGTTTAGGAAAGTGTTTGCGCTGAGAAAAATGAATGATAAAAAAAAAAAATAAGTTGAAATGTGTATCTTAAATGTTGGGTTCCATAAAATAAATATGTGTAAATATCATATTTATAGTATACATTATACTGTAGTATATATTATATTTTCAAGTGGTTTATTTCCCTCCCAAACGTCAAGTAGATTTGTTGTTTTTTGTTGTTTTTTGTTGTTTTTGTTTTTTAATATATTAAAAAAGACATTAAAGCAGTTTTATATCCAAGAATAAATAATTCCTTCAGGTTAAAATACCTGCAACATCCCCGTCATTGTGACAGTGTTACTGGAAGTGTTTTCACCGTCAACGCAGTTTAAAACACAGAACTGAGGAGCGACTATAAGCAGTGAACACTCACACACACACACACACACACAGAGTTGTCAGGCTGTGTTTGTGATGTCAGCCAGCAGGTTGTCAGCTGACCACACGCGTGGCTGCAGCTGACGAACTTGCCGAGACGCATCGCGTGCGGCAGGTACGACCCCGTATGACTGACCTCTGACCCCGTCCCTGCTCTCCGCAGTTCTGAGTATCCGCGGCGCCCAGGAGGAGGAGCCGCCCGACCCGCAGCTGATGCGCCTGGACAACATGCTGCTGGCGGAGGGCGTGTCCGGGCCGGAGAAGGGCGGCGGCTCGGCGGCCGCGGCTGCAGCGGCAGCGGCCTCGGGAGGAGCCGGCGTGGACAACTCGACCGAGCACTCGGACTACAGAGCCAAGCTGACCCAGATCAGACAGATCTACCACACCGAGCTGGAGAAGTATGAACAGGTGAGACAGCGAGCACAGGAGGTCAAACGAACCATGGCAGGGGCGAACCTGAGGCAGAAAAGAGAAGAGATGATGTAAAATTGTATCACCATCACTCAAAGGTTTACAGCACCAGAGAAAAAAGACTGAGTTTGAATAAAAAACAATTAATTAATGCTATTGTACAGTGGGAGTGAAAACACCTCAGTACTCAACAAAATATGATTCAGCTGACCTGGTGGAAGAGCCTGGTGGTTTTTTCTTTTTCTTTTTCAATGAATTTTTAATTTATCTATATTATAACGTTTATCTATTTATTTTTTTTTCAAATATATAAGGGGAATTAAAGGAAACAATGATCAGGCCTTTTTTAGTGGATCATTCTAAAAACAGTATCTGCTCAACTGAGTTGAAGGAGGCTCAGATGTCCCGAGGTAAAAACGCATTATTGTAAAAATCCACCACAGATGAAATTTCGTCAAAGCACTGCAGCAGTGTTTAGACTTAACACAATGTCGGGAACAAACTGGACCTTCAGGACATAATCGCTATTGTTTTTTTTGTTTGTTGTTGTTTTTTTTTAAACAGCGGCAAAGGGAACAAATTGTTGCAAAAACATTTGAGGGCTTCTTCTCCTTCATCTTCTTCTTCTTCTATTTCTGCTGCCTGTGCAGCAAAGCAGTAAAAAAAAAACAAAAACAAAAAAACACTGACTTGTTTACAGCTGCGTCTTTAAAAATGTCCTTTTCTCTCCTGACTGAGATTCACCAAACAGAAAACAGAAAGCCTTGCTCTTTCTCTTCTTGGTGAGACCGGTCTATCCCCCCCCCCCCCTACCACCCTCTGCAAAACACACACACAGCATCCATCAGTCAGGATTCACTGTAGATTGCCATTCCATCCCAGAATATCACAGCATATTGGGCCTGTGTGTGTGTGTGTGTGTGAGAGAGAGAACCATTAAAAAGTCAGTTGGAGTAGGGAAGAGGGGTGAGGGGGAGGAGTGGAAGGGGAGGCTGATTTCCTCTCGCTGCCTTGATAACCGATGCAGCCGCGACAACAGCATCCGTCTCCGGCGAGCGGCGGGTGAACAGGCAGATACAGACAGAGGCTGACACGGCTGCATCCAGGGAGGGAAGATCGACGGCAGGCAGGAAATAAAGGAGAGGAGACGGGAAGAGGCGTCGAGATTCACGCCTGGTGTCACATGAGAGGAGCTGGTGGCGGCGCGTGTTCGCCTCTCTTTAGGGCGCCGCCGCTGCGTGCGTTCGTGTGTGTGTGTGTGTGTGTGTGAGTGAGAGAGCGAGAGAGAGAGAGAGAGAGCGGCAGCTGTCATGGGGCCCCTGTCAGCGCGCTGCCGTCGCCGCACGCGAGCGTTTGAATTCCCGCTCGAACTCAGCAGTGAGCAGTGCGTCAAAGCGGCAAAACGGCCGCTTTGGGTTCGTTGTGTTCGTTTTTGTGCAGTTCTTCCCGGTCGCGCGATTTTTCTCCCTAGGAGGAAATAGGGATAAACACGCCACAAACTCTTTTGATTGGTCCCTGCTGCGCCTCTTCTTCTTTTATGGTAATCTTCCTGATTTTCCATCGAGCGCGCTACATGCGCCACCATCGGTCACCGAGGGGAAATGAATCTCCTAGTATTCATTTCATGTACATCATTTAGAATGACAATTAACACACCTGCTGACACAAGCGACCAACTTGGGGGCGGTGGTTGCCAACTTTGTCACCATGCCGACTTGTCAACACTGCAAGTGGCCAGGAAGCAGACACTTTGAAAGTCCACTTTCGGAGGTTTGGATTACGCATATGATAGATGTGGTATGTGATATGTAGCCTTAGAAATCTAGGCAAATATATTATACAACTATTTGTATAGCACCTTTCATTACATGAAATGCAGCTCAAAGTGATTTACAGACTGTAACAGGAAAAAGTACAAATGATTAACAAAGTAGAAATGAAAAGTAAAAACATCAAACAATAAAAACTTTGAAAACTTCACTATAAGAGGATAACGCTTTCCAGACAGTGCGGACATGAAGCTTCGTGTTATTCATAGACTCGACATATTGTTCAAAGTAGACTGTTGCCTATAGCGCGGATAATTAATATGATTATCCTTCAGCCACCAAAGGCGCACTCGACGTAGAAGTGAGAGACCTTGTAGCGACCAATCAAATGAGTACAGTGCGTGGTTATCCCTATTTCCTCCTAGGGAAAGAGATCTCGGTTCCCAGTCAGGAGAAAGAGCGCAAGGATCCGGAAGAGGACGTGGGCTAGACCGATCCAGTTTCCCTCTTACCGTTGGTCGCTCCCACCGCCCTGGATTCTGTCCTGATTCTCAGTGTGACGAGTCAGAACCTTGATTTTCCATTGACAATCCTCAAATTAGCAGATATTTTCTCCAAATACCTTCAGAATATTTGACTACAACAATTTGATGCATTTTTTTTCTCTAACCAATGACAAACACTGTGTTTTTTGTCCCGATTACACATTTTGCAACATTGTTTTCCAATCTCATATAATTTCACATGACCCGGGGATGCCTATATAGTTCACACAAGCTACACGACAACAACAGCACCTGAGGACATTGCTTGCCCTGTAAAAACACAGCGTTTATGAAGGCTACTCACAACAAAAATTCACCTTGAAGAAATGTTTTATCTTGAGGGGTCACACCTCTATCACTACCTTAATGTAATTTGGCACCAAAAAAATACAAAGTAGGAGTAAACATGAGAAACACTGTATAATTATGGAATTCAGTACTGGGCCAATTGGATTTCTTTAGCTCCAGCAGGGCAAAAAAAAAGGAGGGAATTGGACAGCAAGGCCAAGCTGCTTTTAACATAAAAAAAAAGTCCGCCTAACACTTCTTATTCCCCCTGTGTTTGTGTTTGTGTTTGTCCTCTTGCCACAGGCGTGTAACGAGTTCACCACCCACGTGATGAACCTGTTGCGGGAGCAGTCGCGCACGCGGCCCATCTCGCCCAAAGAGATCGAGCGCATGGTCAACATCATCCACCGCAAGTTCAGCTCCATCCAGATGCAGCTCAAGCAGAGCACCTGTGAGGCCGTCATGATCCTGCGCTCACGCTTCCTCGACGCCAGGTGTGTGTGTGTGTGTGTGTGTGTGTGTGTGTGTGTGTCCCACCGTTGTGCACAGTGTGTGTGTAAGTGTGTAAGTGTGCTTCTTTCGCATTATGCAACATAAACACGTGCTGCAAATAGCTTCCCAATGTGGCAACGCTGCAAATCGCGCTGTGCCGCCTGTGTGTCCATAAGAATGGTCGATGTAGGAGGCCTGTCGTGCAATAAACATAGCGCAGCCCATGCTGCACTTGCTCAGTGCCACACACGTGCACACACAAACATCGTTTGCTGGTTTGCGTCCACGGATTTGGACCATCAACGCTGGCCAATGAGAGTGGGCCACGCTTATGCTCGGCAGCGGCGGCGGCGGCTAACTGTTTCCCTTTTTTAATGTAATCGCTTGTTTCCTTTTGATGCGAGCTCAGGATTTGCATACATTTTCTCCGAGGATAAATGTCGCTCAAAGTCTCAAGAGTCGGAGGCAAAACATTTAAATGAGGCAGGCGCTCCCCTCACAAAGCTCCCTATCTATTCTCTTGCAAATGATTGTGGCGGCAGCGGCGGCGAGAGAGGAGAGGGGAGGCTTTCCGCCGCCACGCTCGGCTCCGCTGATTAATCTACTGGCTGCTGGAGCCCATGCTGCGCACATTTACATATTCTCCAGCAGGCTTTGGGAGTGCGGGACAGAGGTTTTAGCACAAATCTCCTGACTGGCTGCACGCGTGTGCAGAGATTTGGCCGGGCTCCCCCTCCAGCTTATGTAAAGCAGCCCCCTCAGATGTGGCACATGCAGACACGACCTGATGGGCTCGAGAGATAAGAGGGTCAGTTAACTCTGACATGTTATGGCTGCCTGCATCAAAGTGTTGGGCGTGTCTGTGTACCGGCGGTTTGATTCGTCATGGCGTTTTTGTGTTTTTCATTTGGAAAATCTATTGAACCCGTTCGTTCTTGCACGTTTGTGGCCGCCCACTACCTGGCAGATCAAGCAAGTACCCCATCCATGGGACCAGAGCATCCTAATGTCACTAGACCCCATGCAGAATTGTATATCAACCAGTCCTGTCAGGACCAACCCAAGGATTTGCACCAAATTAGGCCACAAGTTAAAATTTGCAGTCTTTGAACTGTTGTTGTTGTTGTTGTGAGTGTGACTATTTTGTTTGCGGCTGTGTTTCTGAGGCTTTAATTGGTCAGTAAACAATTATTTGACTACCAGGCACCAGACATCTTATCCCCCTGAACTCCTTCCCCAGTGCTTAGTGCAAGATCTGGCCCTCGAGTGACAGGAAGATAGAGCCAGAGGTAGACTTCAGTTGTGACCATGCTGTCCCAATGTAGATCATCGTTGACCGATTAATGGTCTTAGCCACAGAGATAAGGTAGAGCTCACTGATGAGGTACATGATAAGAATACGTCCGCCTCGAGGTCCTCTGGGTATGTCCATCCAGGTAAAAATCTCAATGTAAGACCAGGAATCACTGCTGGGATTCTGTAACCCAGCTGGCCTGAGAGTACCTCAGGGGCCCTCGGAAGAAGCTGGAAGAAGCTGTTGCAGTGAGAAGGAGACTTGCTATGTATTTGGGCCAGGCTCCCGGGCCACGATCCCGGTATTCACGTTGAAGCCAGGGCATCAGTGATTGAGGTTCATGATTGAAAATTACAGTCCAACAGTGCTTTATGTTATGTTTTGTCTAACAAAAAAAAGGTCCAAAAACATCTCGGTGTATTCCAGAACCCACTTCACTTTTGCCATGGCCGCTTCATCTGTGAGTTGTTTAGTATTTGTTGTGTATGTTGTGCACTAATGACGTGTTTTCACTCTTTGCAGACGGAAAAGACGAAACTTCAACAAACAGGCGACAGAGATCCTAAACGAGTATTTCTACTCGCACCTCAGTAACCCCTACCCCAGCGAGGAGGCTAAAGAGGAGCTGGCAAAGAAGTGCAGCATCACAGTGGCCCAGGTAAACCGCCGACCAGTGCTGGCCGACACCACCTGTAGGAAAATTGTGAACGCCGCTGCTGATGTGGAGCAGCGGCAGCTGCCACAGCCGCCGCCACCACCTTGCAACTCGCCCTACATGGTGTTTTGTGACTGTCATGAGTACGGACGGCTCCTGTGATGCTCCAGCACTCTTCTTTCATTGAGACTACAAACGACTCAAAGACCAAAATACGCTTTGTCATGAGTTTGTCGTCTTGTTATACCAATCAGACAAAACTATTTTTGTACTGTGGCTGTTTCTATTAAAGCTGCCAGACTGTGGCGTCGCATTCGCAGCTGCTCAAGCACAAACATCCAGCCGATAAATATGATTGTGCGATGTATTTAGATGTGTATGTGCTATTGGCCTATCAAAATAACTTTTGACAGAGAAAACTTTTAATGGGTCAACCGCTAATTATTGCTAAAATTGTTAATTTCCCTGAGGGAGTCATCCCAAAGGGATCAATAAAGTCTATATCTATCTATCTATCTATCTATCTATCTATCTATCTATCTATCTATCTATCTAAAATGTAATAATTATAGCCTTTTAGTTAAGGAAAGCAATTTCCATCCTTACTGCTTCAGAAAATTAGCACAGCAGTCATTTGAGGCACGTGCACCACAGTCTCACAGTAAGTCAGCAAAAATGGAAAGTCTTCTGAGGCGCCAACGCTGAATAGCTCATGAGCAAAGAAAGACAGAAATTAGAAGAGGGCCGTTGTGTCTTTTCCCTCCATCTCTGCATTCTAGCGCTCAAGTTCATTCGATTCGGTGTGAATTGATAATGAGGACGAGTCAACGCCAAGGTAAACAGCAGTTTGTGTTTTGAATCCATCACCAGGGAATGAATTGTCTCCTCAATCGGTTCCATTCATTTACACCGAGAGATTCCAGGCAGGCACCCGGGCCTGATCGTAGGGGCCGAATGATTTGTAGAGCTTTTCTTTCTCGGCCATAATGACGGAGAACGCTCTCCGGCTCTTTGTATCGAAAACTTTGCAGGATTGATAAGGTTCTCATTTTAATGTTGTTTATCATTAGCGCTGGGATTACCCCCCTGGCTTCATCTGGGAGTCCATTAGCCGTAATGGGTGTTAGCGGATGTTGACTGATTGGTGCTTGCGTGAGTTCTTGATGATAGCTGCAGTCCCGGTGACATAATGAGACTGTTATTGGCAATCATTCCATTCTGGCACTAATGTGGATTCACAGCACCAGTCTATGCAGCACCCACTCCAGTCCCACCCACCCCAAACCCCCCCCACCCCCCCACCCCCCCATTGCTGTCAGGGCCATGCAAGCTAAAGACCACCCCTGATTCTCGGAAGGTTCCCTACGTGCAGGAATTAACAACGCTCTTTGTTTTCTCTTGTCTTGTCTGCTCAGGTTTCCAACTGGTTTGGGAATAAAAGAATCAGATACAAGAAAAACATTGGTAAGTTCCAAGAGGAAGCCAACATGTACGCTGCGAGAACTGCCGTCAGTGCGGCTAATGCATCCTCACACGGAAGCCAAGCAAATTCACCCTCAACTCCAAACTCTGCAGGTGAGACAGGAAGTCCCTGGCTCTGCTAAGCTATTCGACATGTTCCACCTCTCTGTGCATTACTACAACTAATCTACCACTGTAGTTTATCAGTCCAGAGGTCATATGGCTCCTGCCGTTTTTTTGTTTGTTTTTTTATTGGCAGGGGGGCAGCGGGGGCTCGAATTTGGGCTAATTTAAGCTAGCGACCTGGTAATGCACCAAGTTTTTCACACACGACTAGCACTGTAGCAGGAAAATGTGGCCAAGCCTGGCCGACCGGAGTCCCGTGGCCGACATTCCCACCACTAACAGTCCCTCCGTCATCTCATTAACTCATTTCTTCATGCATGATTTTCTAACTGCTGAAATAATTTTCTGCTCAACCGACTATTGGCGGTACATGAAGACAGACGACGTGAGAGCTGCCCAACCTCAAACTAATGAACAACCAAAGAAAAGTCGACCTTTCTTATAACGGCACAGATGGGTTCGGGCACTGTCCACCTACCTGGTCTGGACTTGGTCCACATTCAAACTGCAATAAGATTCTATATTCTCTTCTATAAGGACTTCTGTTTTCAAATGACCCGTTGCAAATGTAATTAATCTTTATTCCCGTCAGCAACTCTGAGATGTGAAGAATGATTTGTGGTTGTTTTCCGAACTTTTCCACTTACGTCAACAGATACAGAATCAGCATTTTGAATTATTTCTGCTGCTTCCTTAGCTTGAGCCCTAAAGCCCCAATGTTTCCAAGAGTTGTACACATATTGTGAAGATTATACATTTTGTGTACTCAGCCCCAGCAGCACCACACAGCGGAGACAGTAGAAATCATTCTTTTTTTATATATATGTATGTCTTAACTTAACTTATGTCTTAAATTAAGTTAATGCGTTTTATACAGAGCAGCTTTAGAGTAAAACCAGGGACACTGAGGCAAACAACTGACTTGATTTCCTGCCTTCCTTCAACCTTCAAGTTCTTCTGTCCACAGCTGCATGAAGGCCCAGCCCCATTTCACCCTTTTGCCCCTCCCAATTAGTCCTTCCTCTTCATTTTGCTCACTCACATTTAGTTGTGGGGTGTTCCAATTCCTCTACAGCTAACAGTGAAGCGTTGGGGTGAAATAACCCTTAAAACAAAGAGTTGCACACCTCAATCTTATATATCAATATTCCCACAATGCCTGGCCTGCCAATGGCTATTGTGACCTAATGCAAATATAACAATGAAAAATGGGACTTGGTCTGGGTTTCCTCCTCGCTCTGCTCCTTGTCTGGCTGTTTCGTGCTGTGGCTGCTATAGCTAACATCTGGACTGGCCATCTTTGCTACAGCTTTGCCTTTTTTCCTCCCTGTCTCTCCGTGATTCCGTTGCTTCCCTCTCTCCTTCCAGGTTCTGCTGGCTCTTTTAACATGTCAAACTCCGGGGACTTGTTCATGAGCGTGCAGTCTCTCAATGGGGACTCGTACCAGGGGGCTCAGGTGGGAGCCAACGTTCAGTCGCAGGTAGGGCTGTGAGCGGCGCTGCCGTGCGGCTGGTTGGGGGAGGGCATCTCGGGTTGTGTAACTGTTGTCACTGTGAAGTGTGATGAAGTTGTGGAGAAGGTCGGGTAGGTAGGTGTGGGCGTGACACAGAGCGCTCTGGTTAGAGAGGTGGCCTCTCCACGCACATTCTGTCTTAAGCATTTTATACACTTAAAAGCCCAGATTGCAAAAGACTGCTGGGAAATGTAGTTTGACACCATTTAAATCCCTTTGAAAACCCCACCACCTTCTGAAAAAATAATAAATCATAAAAATAACAAATTAATAAAAGACCATGTTTTTTTCTGCCCAAAGGTTTGTGTATTCACAAATCATTTTTGGTCAGAATTAAAGTTTTATCATCCGACTACAGTCACATAAATGAAGATGACAGGTTGGACCTTCCTGAATCCGACCTCCAGCTGGGTCTGTTGCCATCAGTCGTCTCTGAGATTGTGTAGGAACAGAGCAGCTCTGGCGAAAGGACACATACTAGCAAGTCCACATGATTGGCTCTTTTTAAGAAAGAAAGAAAAATGTGTGTAAAGTAAATGAGAAGGCGATTTTACACTCATCTCCATTTCTCACTGTATTCAGTCAGAAGGGTCACACACTGGTCCTCACAACACACAACTTATTCCTGTGCAGGTTTTAGCTTCAGCATGTCATTTGTAAAATAAAAAAAAAAAAACATATTGCAGAATTTTGATGTATTGATCCTATTGGGATGGTTGTGTCTGTCATTGTTCTGCTGTCGTGTCCCCTGTGCTTCTGTCACTTTGCCCTCCTCCTCGTCTTCCTCCTCCTCGTCTTCCTCCTCGTCTTCCTCCTCCTCTTCCTTTTACTCCTCCTCCTCCTCCTCCTTCTCTTCTTCCTTCTCCTCCTCCTCTTCCTCCTCTTCTGCCCCCCCTTCCTCCTCCTCCTCTTCCTCCTCTTTCTCCTCCTCCTGCTGCCTCTGACCTTGCTTTGTCTCTTGTTTCTGCCTGTTTCAGGTGGATACCCTTCGCCATGTTATCAGTCAGACAGGCGGCTACAGTGAAGGGCTCACGGCCAACCAGATGTACAGTCCGCAGGGCATCAATGTAAGAATGAACGCCGCTTTGTGTTGTTGTTGTGTGTGTGTTTGTGTTGTGTGTCCTCCCTACCAATTATTTCAAAGCCATAGGGCTCAGGATGCCACTTTTGGTCCGACTTGTCTCTGCTCCTTGCTAACCTCCTTGATTGCTGCGCAGTGGCGCTCGCTTGGCCCCCGTGGCGGCGGCGGCGGCGGTAGCGGCAAGCGAGCACGCACGCACGCACGCACGCACGGCGAGCAGCCGTCTGAGTCTGTCACGTCCCAGTGGCACCTGCAGCCACTCGCAGGTGACACCTCCTCCTGCACCGGACTTCACATCCCCCTGACCAGCTGACCTCAGATCAGCAGCCCAAGGGCCAGAAGCCCCCCCCCACCGTGAACCCACCCCCCGCCCCCCTCCTCCCGCCGCTAAAAATAACCCCCCTCGCTGCTGGAGACGCAGATCTGCTCCCTGTGCCACGGGGGCTGAGCTCCAACTCTGTTTGTCTTATTTTTTTTGCAGTTCTGAGAGCAGAAGTAGAGGGGAGGGGGTTGTTGATAAGGGGGGTGATGTTGGGTGGGTATGGAGGGGGTGTGGGGGGCGGCTGCTCGCTGGCGGCGGTGGGCGGCGGCGACTGGGGGGAAATTCACAGCGACAAGCCGTGTGGTAAAGGGGAAAATCGATGGGACAGACACACGGAGAGCAGAGTGTGGACTCGGGACAGCGATCCAAGCGCATTGCTCAGATCACCTTCCCGCCGCACTAATGGCCCTGACAGCCAGAGGGCGGCGACGGGCCGGCTTCCCTCCTCCGCGAGCCGCCGCCGCGCCTCAGCGGCCATATGATAATCTGATGAAATGTCTCCCGTATTTAGAAAAAATAAATAAATAAAAAACCCTTGCACACTCGTATTGAAATGTGCTTCGCCCGGGCGCTCCGCTGTATCCCGGCCCTGCTCCTGCTCGGCCCTCTGACCCCACCGGGTCGGTTCTCCTTGGACGCCTGCCTGCTGTAGCACGACGCTACACCGCCACAATATGCTGCCGAGCCGCCTTTTTTATCGCCCTGACTGCATAATGGAGGAGCTGCTCAGCTGTTTGCCTACGATGTCTGGAAGCCTCGACTGCTGCTCACAGCCAGTCAGTCTGCTTTCACTTCCTTAGATATGGAATTTTTGTCCAAACAATGTTTGGTTCCAATAGGAGAGAAGAGTTGATTTATGATTTTAGATTTAAAGGAATTGTATTAATCATTTTGATTATACAATATGTATTATTATATTATATTATATTATATTATATTATATTATATTATATTATATTATATTATATTATGGAAAATTGTATTACTTTTTTGGGGAAATGTATAAATGTTTTTATCATTTAAATTTTGATTTCACTTTTCCCTGGTATATTTAACATCAGACATGAAATGGTAAAAGAAAACAAGCACAAGTTAAAAAAAAAAAAAAAAAACTTTTTCAAAAAGGAAAATTGTGCAAAATGCACAAATGTGCAAGAAAGTCAGTTTCACATGTGATCTGATCTGATCAGGTTTAGTGATCGTCTGGTTTGAGGACTAAAATCAGATCAAGAGTCGATCCCGTGAACACCGCCTGCAGTCCAGCGTTCCGACCACTAGGTGTAACTAAATGTCAACGCTGGGCCTTTAAGGAGCTTCTTCTAAAATCACAACTGGAGCTGTAACAACAGCACAAAGCATATATAAAAACAGCCTGAGCGTCATCAACAGTCGCGGCCCCTCCCTCTCCCACCCCCACCCACCCACCCCCACCCCCACAAGCTTCACGTGGTGATTGCCCGCCCGCTGCCTGCTGCCTGAAATAACAGGCTGTGAGCTGACGGGCTGTCGGGTCGGCGGCCGCTCGCAGGCTCCTCCGCTCTCCTCTGATGGCTTTAAATTCACGGTTATTATCCGAAACGCTCTCTAACGGGCCGCCTGTCACCGGGCGCCGCTAAATCCTGCCACTGAACGCCGCCGTGTCGTAATTAGTGCACACAGCGGCGGCGGCGGCGTGTGAGCGCTCGCTGCTCCACACAGACCAGAATGCAAACACACCGTGATTCTTCTTTTTTGTTTTTTTTTTTTTTTTATTGCTCCAGTTTGTTTTTTTGTTTTCTTCGACATGCACAAAGACACTGGATCATCTCCGGGCGTTCCACACTGGATTCACGGCCCTCGAGGATTCTGGGATTTTTGAACCGAGCTGCGACACTCACTCTCTCTCTCTCTCTCTCTCTCTCCCCCTCTCTCTCTCTCTCTCTCTCCCCCTCTCTCTCTCTCTCTCTCTCTGTCAGGCAAACGGCGGCTGGCAGGACGCTCCCACCCCCTCGTCAGTCACTTCGCCCACAGAAGGACCCGGCAGCGTTCACTCCGACACCTCCAACTGATCCTTCCGTCTTCCTCCACCACACACACACACACACACACACACACACACACACACACTCATCAGGACTGGACGTGACGTACTGTATGTAGTCACATGGTGGGGTCAGGGGTCAGGGTCTGCAATGACATTTTCAACAATACGGACATTTTTTTTTTTCCTTCTTTCTTCTCCTGCTCCTCTTCCTCCTCCTCCTCCTCCTCTTCCTCAGTCCGGAAGATGGCAGCCTGCGACTCTCTCACTCTGTAAAGTTTCCTCCCAGCGTCCCGCCTCTCTCACACTACCTCTGTCGGGACTGTCGGCCAAGAAAAACAACTAAAGATTCTTTTTGGGTTTTTTGTTCTGTCCAGCTCCTGCGCTGCTTTACTCCCTCTCTGTTCCGTCTTGATCGCCCGCTCTTGTGTTCATCTACGGTGCCAAAGTTCGACCCCAGGAGGTGAATTTTGATAAAGTTACATTTCATGACGTTACTTTTAGTGCGCTGACTTTCGTCCTCTGTCACCAACGCAGTATTAGGTATTTAATACTTTACAGTAGAAGGAATTCTGCAAAGTGAGCAGCTCAGCAATGCAAAAAAATAATAACAGATATAGTAACAATAATCATAACAATAATAAAATACTTGTATGATGATAACAGGATGAGCCTGAATTGCAGACGTTCGGTTCAACAGGATGGCATGAATGTAGTCGTGTAGGGGAGAAAAAGAAAGCGACAACAAAACATGCGTAGGAGCCAAAAATAAAGAAATAAGTAAATAAACGGCTGGTAACCAAATCCATAACTCCTGTCGAAGTTGATTTGTACGCTTCCGTCTGATTTAATTCAACTTGACTTTTTGATTCTCTGGATATTTGTGCCGTCATCCAGAGGACGGAACTAACGGCAGTGATGCGCTGCTGCTGTAAGGAAACTAATCCAGTGATCTCACATGCCAGACGTCTCCGTGCAAGTCAGGATTGTGGCAACAGATGAACAGATAAAAGTGTTTTTCACCTTTAAAGTCGAGTGGGGAGCCACATTCTTCAGAGCGAACTGACCCTTCACTCTGATTCATGCCGCTGACCAACGGCTGTTTATCGCACTACAATACCAAAAAAACAATGGCAGACCTCGTCGCCCGTCTCTCTCTGGGTTCAGCTTCACTCACGTCTTTGTTTGCTGCCTTCAGATCCAAACTAGAGGCCAAATGCAGTTTGCTTTTTTTTTTATTATTTTTTACATCGGAATAAAAACAAACATCTTGATGACAACAAATTGGTAGAAATGTTCACATATTACATAGAAATGTTTGTGTATATTTCTACAGTTTTCTTTTAATTTTATTATTGTATCTCTTTTTTAACGCTATCATTGTATGTGATTTAGCCTATACATGCTCTTAATACAGTTTGTAGATATGCACCTTCTTTTTCTTTTTTCTTTTTTTGACTTCTTTTGTCTTTTTTTGTTCAATCAGCCATCTTGAACACAATGTGATGGACGTTCTGTTTGGTCCAGGGGAAGAAAAAAAAACATGCGATATTTTTGTTATTCCGTCCATTGAAAAAATATCTGGCGACCATTTGAATGAGATTTGTACCAACACAAAAAACAAACGAAAAAACAAACAAGCAGGAACAACAATCAGAACCAAACGGCCGCTCACAACAGAGTCGCAACCGCAGGAATTTTTCAAACCCTTGTCGGCGGCGGCGGCATTTGTATGTATGACACATGTATGAGACTCATGGGAGCGACCCGGACCATCAGGAGCATCTCCTCCTCTCTCCTCTCTCCTCTCTCCTCCCTCCTCCCTTCTCCCGCCTTCCTATTCCTCCTCCCCCCGCGGCGTGATGGGAGGCTGAGCGCCACCCCGGTGATACACACAACCGCCCGTCGTGTCTCCACAAGTCACTGGAGTGAACTGACAGCGGCTGCCATGCGAGGAAAAAAACCCACCACGAGACTGATTTTTTTTTTTTTTCTTCTCTCCTCCCCCCAAAAACACAAAAAAGACGGCTTAAACTCACTTTTTACATTGCCTGTCAAATATTATTGAAGCTTCATGTAATGATGCTTTTTAGTTTTTTTGGAATATAAAAACGGAAGAAGAAGAGACATGAAAAGGTTGAAAAAAAAAGAAAAAAAAGAATAATTTGTAAAACATGAAATGTTTTATTTGTTGCATGTCTTTTTGTTCAATAAAATAACGTACTGCAGTGTTTTTGAATGTTAACTTCTTTTTTATAAAGATTTCTGGGTGAAACCGTGGAGCCTTTTTTTTGGTCCTTGACAGGTTTTAACTTCTAAGATCTCTGCGTAGGGTTAAAAAAAAAAAAAAAAAAAAAGGAATCAAAAGAAAAACATGTCTTTTTCATTCCAGTTCCAAACCTGTTTTCTGTGGAGAAAAAAAGTATCTATAGCTGGAAGGTGTAGGTTTTATGGTCTTCATTTGTACTGCCAATGCGTATCCCAAATAAACCGTTTCTTTTGTTGAATAAATTGTTATCTTTTTGTCCAGCGTCTTTTTATTCATTTACTTAAAAGCCCAGTGTGTACGCTTTACTACCATGCAGTGGTCAGATTGTGCACTACAAACAACGTCAATCTTTTTTCTAATTTCGCATCTTTGTTATACCAGCTATGAACATCATATTCAAGGTTAGAAAAAAACAATTCCTGAGCACACACGGGTTATGGATACTGTACCTCGGGGGTGTTAGCTTAGCTTAGCACAATCACAACCAAAATTCACTTGGTAAGTAAATGAATGTAACAAATGGTTCTGGCCGTGAAACTATTCCTGGAGGGGGTTGAGTGTGACTGCAGCGATTTAAACCAACGAAGAAGAGGCCGCCGCTCACCCACAGCCACCAGCTGCAGGTAACCAGTGTGAGGTCACAAAGGTCAAGTCAAGTCGCTTTGCTCCCCTGATTGATTTCGTATCCTTCTGGTTGTGTACATGGAGTACGAGTACAGTACTCAACCGGTACCGCTATCGGTGCATCTCTACTATGGTATGGTCTTTATAATTGATGTGTATTCTATATTGTACTGCAGCATTGTGGAAAAGTCCAACTTGGGCCTGGAGTTGAAAATTAGTATTAGCTATAAATATATATATTGGTGGATAAACAGGCTTGCTGCCTTAAAAGGTCGTTTCCCCCCCTCACCACCATTGTCCCAGTGGGAAGACGTGGCTTCCTAAGAAAGCAATCAGTGCTGATCGGACTGCAGTGACCCTCACTGGCTGTGTCCGGTCTGTAGAAACGTTGCAGGTCTCGGAAGTTTCCAACTCTCGTGCAGGGAACTTTTTGCGGGGACGTTGCGTCGCAGTGGCAGGGGTCAGGAGTCACTGTAGGACACGAGTTTACACGTTGTCAGTCCAACACCTCTGGAGAACATCACACGTGTCGAGTCCCAAGTGGCGCCCGCACGCCTCCCTCCCTCGCCACCGCCGGCACGGCGCCGGAGCTGTTGCACAAGGTGTGAAGGGGACATTTTCACAGTTTGCGCAGTGAGTGAAGGCTGTGCGCTCCCGGCAGACAGATGATGACAATCCCCCCCTGCCCACCCTCCTCCTCTCCTCCCCCTCCTCACCATCGCTATCGCCAGCACCGCTGCCGCCTTCCCTCCCAGCAGCCCCAGCGCTCCCTCCCAGGCATGGCTAATGTGCGTTCCCTGGAAGAGGCGGAATCCACACTTATCTCCGTCCTCCAGATCAAGCAGACAGGATGTCTGAGTCCTCTCCTCCGACTCATCCTCCGCTCCGGGAGGGAGAAGGAACCAAACAAATAAACCAGGAGGGAGACGGAGGAGGGAGGGAGGGAGGGTGGGGGGGGTGAGAACGTTGACTGGTGGGATTAGGACGAGGTTCCCCAGGAGCATCGGGGGAATCAGGGAGCGTGACAGAGACTGTGGGAGTGACATATGCAAACACGATCAAGTGTAATTACATGGCGAGGACTCCCTTGTTTTGCATCAAAGCGCCTCTTTGAGCGGCTGTTCCGCCTCTGAAAAGGCAAGAAGTGCCGGACGTGCGTGTGATTTATTCACAACGCTCCTGCGCGACGAAAAAAAGGCATTGTGAGGCCGATTCAGTCGTCACACGGTGAAAAAAAAAAAAAAACGCTCCCAAATCCCATCCGGGCTCGAGAAAAATAAACCTGTACTTTCCCGGAGAGACGGAAGCAACAGTCGAAGGAAGAGCATCAGGACGTCGCCGAGTTCTCGCCGATCAGATAAAAAATAACACAGCGTTCTTCTCCGAAGACTGCTGTTTAATATATTGATTGGATTTCCTTTCAAATGTTGATCCTGGAATAAAAGAGAACTCATGCAGGAGACACGTGACGGATTATTAACTTAACTCGGCTTGTTTTCAAAGAAGGAAACCTTGTTTTGAAGTAGGAATTGAGAGGAGTGCATCTGCAGACTTCATTATTATTATTAGTATGATGATGATGATGATGATGATGATGATGATAACTAGATATCCTTTTTATTATTTTTGTCTATGAATTAATGGGTACTTTTTGCCTTTCTCTGATATTATTTCTGGTACAATTCAACCCCCCAAAAAATGAAAATGTGGAATACATTGTAAAACAACAACAACAACAACAACAACAACAACAACAACAACAACAAAAAAAGACTAATTAAAAAAATTCTTCACCACATAATTTCTGTAAAAAAAAAAAAAGTCTAGTCGCATAAACAGCCATCCAGATGCTACATTGTCTAATGAAGGGTCAATAGTTCTGCTGATGAGACCTGAGCGTCGGTCAGTCAGTCAGTCAGACGGTATGAAAGCAGCTGGACACCAGCCTGAGGCTGAGAAAACCTCTTTTGACACGGATGTATTAGTAAATGTGCAAAAGGACACACAAATAAAGCTCTTAAACAGAAGAGGCAACAACAATCAGCACATGTCGGGAAAAACAGGTGAAATCAACCCGGACGAAATGGGGGGGGGGGACAACAAAATTCCACGACTTCCACGGCTGCTTCTCCGACTGGAGCGTCAGACGGGGGGAGGGTTTGACTCCGCCCCCCTTGTTTGTTTTGCACAATCTGAGCTGCACGTCTTCCAAGGCCTCGCATTATATCGATGACAATAACAGGGCTCAATGTGAAGCAGGCCGGCCTCGTGTGCATTAGACATCGTGTGCATCACACACACACACGCCTGAGGGAAGGACTCAGGGTTCAGGGGTCTGAGGTTCTGCACACAGGATATGTTTTAAGCCTCCTCCCCACTCGGCCACTGCTGATGTAACACAAAGAAACTCAGCTGCGGAAACTCCAAGAGGAGAAGAAGAAGAAGAAGAAGAAGAAGAAGAAGGTTTCAGCGGGAACAGGGTCAGGCAATTAGAGCCTGCGGGTGTGTGTTTATGTGTGTAAGCGTGTGTGTTTTCCACTCACTGTTTCAATCCCCCCCACATATTTGGAAGGCGTTCAGTTTGGCGCCGCGGCGCCTCCTGCCACCCACAGATCTCTAATGAATTCCTCTGATCCCAAGTTCCATAAAAGACGGCATTTGGAGGAGATTTCACAGATGAGTGTGCGTCACCGCAGCCTTTCAAGTCCCTCCGAGCGTGGAATATTCGAATTGGGATGCGCGGGACAGTTTCAGTGCGTTTGGTTGTGGGAGGGAGGTTTTGTTTTTGTTTTTTTTCCTTTTACGGCTGTGAAAGTGGCTCTTTTTATTTGCCTAAAGCCTCCGTAATGAGCAGGACGGCCCTTATCGCCTTGTTCAATTAGAGGGAGGGAGAAGAAAAGGGTTGTTTTTTTCTTAAAAAAAAAAAAGAAGAAGAAGAAGAAGGAGAAAAAAAAAAGAAAAACTCTCTTGCCAGGAGGTGCTCTTAATAAAGTTATCTCTTCCAAACATGGCCGGGAAACAAGACAGGAAATTATTTTGCCCCCCGATGATCAAGGACGCTGCTGTTGGAACGATTATCAGCGGCAGCAGGATCCTCCTGTCACTCCTCCTGCCGAGAGCTTCGTTTGTTTGTTGTTCTGGAGATAATGTCTGTGTCGTCCCTCTCCCTAAATGTTCATTTATTTATTTTTCCTGGACATGAAGTTGTTTGACACATTTGGTCAGCGCCATGTGCTGCTTTTGAAAGGAAATCTCTCTCTCTCTCCCTCTCTCTCTCTCTCTCGTTCTCTCTCTCTCTCTCTCTCTCTCTCTCTCTCTCTCTCTCTCTCTCTCTCCTTCTTCTTCTTCTTTTTCTTGCTTCGCAAGATGGCAATGTTGATTGTGTTGTCAGGATGGATTTTCATCAGGTAACAGAGCTTCGTCCCCGCCTCTTTATACACTGTATATTGTAATTTAAGAGGCAGCTGTCATATTGAGTTTTCCAATTATCCAGAGTGTTCAGTGCAGCTCTGGCTGGATGTACAGGATGTGACGAGCAGGACACGTCGCCGCCGCCCGCCACCCAAACACAGAGTGTAAATTCAGCTTAATATTCAAATTAATGTAAAAGTCATTAAAGCAAATTAATGTTTGTAATTTGAGTAGCCAGATTAATTCCTGTTTTATGAGTATTACATACAATGACGTATTGCATATAACACTTAGAGCATTTTTCCATTTAAATTCCCAAATCTTAGAATGATTTGCTCACTGTGAAATATGTGCTGCATATGGTGTTTTTGTTTTTCTTAAGTGTTGCTTTACCCATAAACCCAGATTAAGGTGTGAATAAAGCAGACAATGTTGCTAGAAATGCGGAGGAGTGCTGTTGTGTGCGCTGTGGAAACACACATTTTAGAAGCTTATTGTTTCGAAAAAATACTTTGGATTTGTCCAGGGGGGAAGAAATATTTAATTGGTGCAACCTCGCATATTGGGGGGTTGGTTGGACTCACTCTTGACTCATTATGAAAAATAACATAGTGGCATCCCTCAACACTATACACTTTAACCGCCTGGAAATTGCTTTGAACAAAGTGAGCGTCGTTGTGAGTCTGATCCATTAATCCGGGCAGCGCAGCAGAACAAATAAAGGCATAATTACCCTAAAAGATCGCCTCCATTAGGTGCCCGGATGCTCGTCCCTCTTCCGATTAAAGAGTGAAGCAGTAGCGGGAAAACTTTGAGTGAAGAGAGGGCGAGCGAGAGCGGTGCGGGTGCACGCGCCGGAAATGAGACCCTTCCCGCGCGCCGTGCCGAGTTGAACCGAGCCGAGCCGAGCCGAGCCGAACCAGCCCCCCCCCCCCCCTTTTTTTTTTTTTTTTTTTTTTTTTGTCTCGAGCCTCGAGGCCGCCTCCGGTCCGCGACCGTGACGTCGACCCGCTGCAGCTTCCCGCTGTCTCAGCAGAGGCGGCGGTCCGTCCTGGGGCCCGCGGGCTGTATGTAGGTCAGCGGAGGGGCCACCGTGCTGTGACAGCAGCGCGGCCACGACGCAGCGCAGCGCGGCCACGGCGCGGCGAGGCGGCGGGACGCGGATTGGAGTGGACAGAGCGCGCTGGCGTGGAGGGAGAGGGGCCCTCCGCACACGTCAGCACCGATACTCCCTCATTTGGCCCCTTAAACACTTTGACATTATCAGGCCACACGAAGCGACGTCCGGCCTCATTATACTCTCCGCTCCGGTACCGCAGCGGGCAGAGGGAGGTTGGGGCCGCCGGACGGAGGGCGAGCGGGCGGGAACGTGGCGCGCGTCCGCGGAGGTGGGATGGTCATTTTGATGGGCCGCCACGTGCCTACATATTATTACTGGGATGTGTGAGTGAGTGGAGGTCCAACTCGCACTCACACAGAGCCGTTAGGAACTCCTCAGAGATTTTGGATCACTTAAAAAATAATTTCAAAAAAAATAAAATCACATTTAGGGTCTCGTGTTGCCGGGTATTCACTTGTGTTTATCCTGTTGGATTTTCGAACCTTCCAGACATGTAGAAGACCTCAACAAAGCATCAGTATTAACTGGAGGCTATAAACACAGGGCTAAATGCGCTGCTACCGTGACACTAAGGTAAATGAAAGGTGTGAGGCTGCTCCAAAGCCAGAGTCCAGGGTGAAAAACCAAGACGTAAAAATGGTAGAATTGCGGACATTTACATTAATTGTAGGTTATGTCAATAAAACATGCTAAATAAGAAAAATGCATATTAGGAAGAGTTCAAATCTAATCAAAATAAAGAGTAGGCAAACACAGTACAAATATTACAAAACTGTTTTTTAAACCAATTTTATTTACATTAAAAAAAAAAAAAGAAAACAGATTTTTACTGAACACGTGCTGAACAGAAACAAAGTTGGATTTGTGGTTAAATACTGCCACCTCGTGGATGGAACGCAAAAGTTCAGAGGCTTAGAGTAAAATACAGAGAAGACCGCCAACATGAATAACGTTTCATATCAGGGGTTGATTTATTGGAACGGGTATGTGTCTGTAAAACAGCTGCAGAGAGGAAAGTGTTGGCTTCATGGAAGTCGTTTCTCTCCAAAACAATAATCAAAACATGTTCATTCCACAGAGCTGAATGTATGACGAGACGCTATGTAGTTTTCCAAATCAAGTCATCTTATAATTAAAGCTTCATTTTATTTATTTTTTAAGCTTATGTTTTTACAAGTTACTGAACTGCACTACTGGCACTGACAGCGCGTCCAGCTGGTCTGATGTCAAAAGTTCTTGGACTTCAGGGGTGCCGGTCAGTCAACCATAGCGATACAGTCTTATACCAGGCCAGCTGGGGGCGCCAAGTCAATGGTATTACAGTTTCAAGTCAATGTAACAAAAACTATGTCGAAGTAACAACGTTTAGACAAAAATACAACATGGTGTTGCTTTTCAGAGTTACAACTGTTGAGGAAATAAGCAGCTCATCGGTTGTAGGGATGCATGGAACCGGATGCAGACTTGATGTTTGTCTTGATGCTGCTCGGCATTTTTCCTGAAAAGAAAATAAGAAAATAGATCAAAACAAACATAGTGCTATAGGGCAAATACATATGTTCCAAGTTAGGATGGACAACAGGAGTTTAACAGTTTCACAGTTGAACACCCTGTTGGATACGATTAATGAGCTGAGTAAATCTTTACAACTTTTACGTGAAATGGAAAAAGGTCTGCAGGTACATGGTGATTCTCTAGACTACAGTATAGACCAAGTGCCTCACACGTCACTTTGGAAAACACTTATTCAGGCCAAGCTCAACACATCCTTAAACATCATTTATTCTTTTCTGCAAACAGACCCACTGGCCACTTCATTCCATCCACTTTGCTAGTACTGGGTGAGATCAGCTTTTTATCTCTGGAAGTGTCTGACTTCTTCATGCCAAAGATTCAACATTGTGTTGGAATCATTCTTCATGGATTTTGGTGCAAAAGTTAGTAAAAACCTCACTTAAATCACTTTTAAATTCCCAATTTTGGAGCTTGGTTTGAACTTGTCGCCTTGAACGCATCTATGCGTGTAAACGCATCAAGTTGCTGCTGCGCTGTGATTGGCTGATTTGATCTTTGCTTTGATGTGCAGTCGCACCGACGTACCAGATGAAGTGGCCAGTGGGTGTATTTTATAGTGACGTACATGCACAGGGAGACCAGGAACATTCAGGGGCTCAACAATTAAAATAAAAATACAGTAAAAAAGAAATAATAATGAGAGCACTCAGGCGCAATACTGACCCAGCTGGACTGCTGTCCTACCTGGCTGGCCCTGCTGCTGCGGGGCCACGGCTCCTCCCAGAGCTCCCTGCTGGCCGGGGACCCCGCCAATAGTGACCTGCTGCAGGGTCGGGCCTCCGCTCATCATGGGCCCCTGGCCTGGGTGCCCTGGGGCCACCAGACCAGGAGGCCTGCACTTAGAAAGGCCCTTCCCGAAGGCAACGGCCCCCACCAAGGCGTTGGTGTCCGCAGGGTTGAAGGAGGGCTTGTTCTGTCGCAGTGCTGGAACATTCCGTGGAAAAACAGGTGAGTACTTTAAATGTTGAAGTTGTGTTGGGACAGAGAATCCAGGAGAGGAACTCACCTGCACTTTCTGCATCCCTGTCATCACGAGGGTTGTTGAGCTTCTCCAGCAGATTTGAACACAGTTTGTTCAATGTCTGGATCTGTTTCTGTTGTTGGAAATGCAAAGAGGGTCGTTAAACACAAACTGTGTTTTGGTGAAAACAAAACCGCAACTTCCATCACCTCACCTGCGCCACCTCGGGGCCGATCCGTGTCGCCTCGGCGCTCAGCTGCTTCTCCTGCTCCTCCACCTCCGGGTCAGGTTTGGTCCGCAGGTAGTCGGGGACAATCTCATGGCTGAACACTGGGACTCGCTGCTCTGTGAGTTTCTGACCGGGAAAGGTGGGTGGGGGTGAAAGGTCGCCTCAGAGAGAAGAGGAAGAAGAAGGGAGGCAGAGGTACTCACAGCTAAATCCTCATCTCGGTCTGGAGACAGCAGCAGCGGTATGATGACCTGGTGGCGGAATGAGGGCGTCTTCTCGTTCTTGAGCAGCTTGTTGATGGTGTTCAGCTGACCGGACAGCAGGGCGAAATTATCCAAAACAGAGGGCCTGTTGGAAAACACATCACAATGTAAGACACCAGCAAGGAAAATGTCAAATTTGTAGGTTGTGAACATGAATCTTGCAAAGCAGAGTATTTTGGATATTCATGATTTAAAAACAAGTAAGGCATCACACAATTAACTGATGGTCAAAATGTTGCAAAAAGTTTCCCTTGTTGCTTCTTTCATCATTTGAATGTGCATAATGCTTTAAAAACAGACAAACAAAAAATAGATCTCCTTATCGTGGAGTATGACACTGTTTAACCAGATGACTCCTGTGAAGCACCACAAACAGACACACTGGTAACAGTGAGAATCTCCACTTGAAGTCCACAATTACCACCTGATTCCACTAACCGTTGAGTAGGGTTGCAGTATTTTGATGACCAAAAACCAAGATTCTCAAATGCTACTAGACGTTTTCTCAAAATAATTTTAGTATATCTGTTTGAAGAGAATTTTGTTTTTACCATTATGTAATTATATCACTTTAAATAAATAAATAAATAAATAAATAAATAAAACTTGGACAGGAGGTGAACGCAGGACATTTTCCTAGGAAACAGGACGATATGGAGGGGATAGTCCACTCACCAGGTCAGTCGCTCGTATTCATTTTCTAGCTTGTAGATGAAACTGTGCAGCGCGTTTTTGACGTGTGCGACCCGGGAGACGAGAGACTCCAGGGAGGCGTCCAACTGCTTCTCCTCCCGGTGCTGGACGAGACGAGAGAAGACGAGTTGTTCCACACACAATAACATATCACTCACGAGTTGTTTGAATCAAACCTAACAGTTATCGGCGGTTAAGGTGTGCGCCAGATGAATTTAAGTCAAACATTACTGCAGAAAGTCCACGGCTAATCAAAGTTAGCTTAGTCAGCTATATGTCGCTAACGTTCTACTCCCAAATGAGTAAAATACGGTTATTCTTATACTATTACATTTAGAAAAACTGTTAGAAAAGGGGGAAACTGTTAATGTTACATTCAGACATTTTTGAAAGCGCGAAAGAGAGGAAAATCTGGTTACCTGCATCGTTCGATCGTAAACCAAACTAAGAGATGATGTTTTGTTTGACGCTGAATAGATGAACCGGAAGAAACCCTCGGGAAGAAATTGTTCCGGTTGACATTTACAAAATAAAAGCACATAGCGTGCTTATATCCATCAATTCATTTTCATAACCCACTGGGAACGCTGGCAGCATTGTGGTGCCTATATCGAACAAATTTACAATGCACAGGTTTAATGGGAGGGTCAGTTGTGGAAAATGTTAAGGTAGTTATGGTAATGAGTCCTATCATTTAGGTAAAATCATGGAAAACCCAACAGGACACCTAAGATAAAGATATATGCACATGCAACGTTTGATTTTGAACATTTTATTTTTTTTAAAGAAATAGGTGCTTTCGTAATAGGTGAGCAACAGTGGAAAAATCTGACACTTTCATCCATTCTGGGTTCACAGTTCCAAAGTTTACAAAGAATATCTAATTAAGGCTCTTGATCCTACTTTCACTGGATCAGGTTTTGTTGGAATAATGCAGACATTTACATAAAAATGAAATTGAAAATATATCTCTTTCTTTTTTTAAGTGAAGTGCTCGTGGTGCTCATGGATGCAGTAAAGTGCCAAACTGAACTCAATTTACAGCTGAGGCACAGCGGTTTAGAAGAGGCTGTCCACGTCGCCCATCTCCACAACCACAGTCTTCAGCTGGGAGTAGTACTCGATGGTCACCTGTCCATTTTCTCTGCCAAAGCCTGGTGAAACACAGAGGAAACAAACGTTAACGAAGCACACCAGTCGGAATGGATCGTCTCCGAGTCTGAAGCGGAATAGAAACAAGGATTGAGAAGTTTCGGACCCGAGTGCTTGTATCCTCCAAACGGCACCTCCACAGGGCTGATGTTGTAGTTGTTGATGAAGACGGTTCCTGCCTCCAAGCGAGCAGCCACACGGTGTGCGCGGGAAACATCCCTGCAGGAAGAGAGGCACCCAGCACGTCAGCGCTTGAATTTTCATCCCTGATTCTAGTGGAGCAGCTTCAAATGATCAATTAAGATATAAAAAAATAATAAACAAAATTAAAAAAAATAAAATTCCGCCATGGGACCATCATTCATCTACTGTTTCTTTTCTCGTCTGTTGTGTGCCGATAAGCTGCAGCACGCTGCCACACAGCAGCCTCACAATCTTCACAGCTGAAGCCACACATAGCACTGAGGCCGACCTGGTGAACACTCCCGAGGCCAGTCCATAGGTGGTGTTGTTTGCCCTCCGGAGCACCTCCTCCTCCGTGTCGAAGGGCAACACGGACATGACGGGGCCGAAGATCTCCTCCTTCACGCAGGTCATGTTGTCGGTGCACTGATCTGCGGTGGCAGGAGTGGCAGGGTGAGAGGTGGGCGAGGGACACGGGCTCGCGACGTGACTGACGGGCGCGATGACGTCATCGGGCGAAGTTTACCGAGAACACACGGTGACATGAAGTAGCCTGCCTTCAGCTTGGGGTCGCTGGGGACGTACGGTTCTCCTCCACACAGAACTTTGGCCCCCTGGTGGAGACACAGAGCACTTCAGACAGGAGCAGGAACACAACCTTCACCCGCACTGTGTCACAGCCACTCCGACGTTTCAACCCTGGGAGGACGGACATACGTTTCCCGAAACAATTGCGTTTTGATTTTTACATATTCAGCGGGCAAATCAGAAACTAGGGGTGAAACGCCACAGTAGCCTCGGCTCTTTCTGTATTTCTCTGTCTGCTTCTGCAGCGTTTATTAGCGTAATTAATTTTTGGCCCGTTGTGTGATTTCTTTTTGTGAGATTATGTAATAAACAAAAAATGTCACTTGCACGTCGACAGGTTTCAAGAAATTATCAAAAATATATGGGGATCTTTGGCGGATAGGTTACAGATATTTCCTAATGTGAGACACTAGTCACACTGGGGAGGCCTGGCTGGCACCAAAGCTGCCAGCACAGCAAACCTCTCAGCTGCGGCAGCACAGGAACGCCCACATGGGAAAATAAAAAAACGTTTTCACATCACAGGGCAGCTTTTGTGAGGAGGGAAAATGTAAAGTAACACAATGCAAATGCCACTGCCAATGGTGGGTGACAACAAGACTGCTGAACACAATGAGATGAAATGTTGTTTACTTGTCAGTCGGCAGTGGAAATGACCAGAATCACCGGGAAACAAAGCCATTAATATTTAGTGCTGCAATGTTTTCCCTACTTAAGTCAATTCGATAAAACTTATACAGGCATATATAGGCTGACCTTTGCCGGGACTGTGGGCTTATACCACCATCTAGTGGACTCTAGTGGATCTGGTAGAAAGTTTTTTTTTTTTTTTTTACAAAATGTTAATGTAACTTATTATTTGTATGTACACTGACAAAACTTTAATCATGTAAACATAATTTCACCAGAAAACAGAGAGTTGAATGTATTCTGTATTCTATTAATGGTATTTGTCTGCAGTTAGACGGCTGAATTCAGGATGAGAGCTGATTCACGTAACAGCTGAAATTAATTCCTTCGCGTATTTGCTTTTATTCTATTATTTTTCCAATTTTAATAATCAAAATAAAAAAAAAACGACTCCCTACCTGCTGCTTGGCCTGACTGACAAAGTTGAGCACTTTGTCCAACTGTGGTTTGCTTATCAGCGCCCCCATGCGGGTGCCCTCCAGCAGAGGGTCCCCCAGAGGGATGACCTTGGTCTTTTTCACCACCTCCTCCAGGAACTGAGGCATGATGTCCTTCTGCACGTACACTCTGGTGCCGTTGCAGCACACCTATGTTGTGCACACACAAAAAGGGGAGGGGTCAGAGGTCACACAGGATGTCCTGGGTCGGTCTAAGGCTGCCGTGGCCGCCGTCTAACCTGTCCCTGGGTCAGGAAGTTGGCCATGAGCGCTCCCTTCACGGCGTTCTCCAGCTCGCAGTCTTTGAAGATGATCAGGGGAGATTTGCCTCCAAGCTCCAGGGTCACCTGCTTCACCCCCTCAGCAGACATCCCCATCACCTGGAGGAGGGGAAACAGTTCAGTTTAATTTAGCTTATTTTCAAAATGTTATAAACATTTAAAATACTAAAATATATAAAAAAAAATAAAAAAAGAGAAATAAGAACAAACAAAATTGGAATTATCAAATATATATTTTTAACATTTCAAGTGCATCATTCAAATGAAGTTTCCCATGTTCAAAACAGAGGAGGAAGAAGTAGGAAAACCTTTTTATTTCTGCCCCCCTTTTCTACTATTTAACAAAAAAGAATATATAAAAAATATATAACATTGTAACATAAATGATAGATATATATGTATATATACACAGTATACATATATATATATATATATATATATATATATATATATATATATATATATATATATATGTATATAAAATATACATATATGTATGTGTATGTGTGTACAAGAGATGAATATGTACATGGACACATACTGCAATCACAACAGCATCTTTAGCCCTTTGTTCGAAACCAATACTCTGCTGGACTTTCAACATGGTCTCAGAGTGCAGAGCCAACGTCTCGCTAGGGGGTGCCCTTCGTGACATCACAAAAGGCTGATTTCCAGAGAAATAAGTCCCCGCTCAGGTTTACATACCTTTTTCCCTGTTGGCACACTACCGGTAAAAGAGACTTTGGCGACTCCTGGGTGCCGGCAGAGCAAGGAGCCGGTCTCAGCTCCGCCCTGCACCACACAGAAGAGCCCGTCGGGGACGCCGGCCTCTTTGTAAATCTCGGCGAGAACGACAGCGGTGATGGGAGTCATGGGGGAGGGCTTGAACACCATGGCGTTACCTAAAAGAAGCATCGACAGCACTTTGTTGAGCCACTGCTGCACAAACACGCAGAAAGAATATCCGAGTATTTGAAATAAAAACACAAATTAAAAAACTCACCACATGCCAGAGCAGGAGCAGACTTCCAGGCTGCGATCTGGAAGGGGTAATTCCACGCACCGATCCCAGCACACACACCGAGGGGCTCCCGTCTGGTGTAGGCAAACGCTCCGCCAGGAAGCTGGACGTGCTGGCCTGCCAAGGAGTGGACAACAAGGCAGTCAGTTGGGTGAAAAAAAACACACCAGAGCTTTTGAGATATTTTCTTTTATAATTAAAAGTTTAAACGTCTGGCACCTGAGAGCGCCCCAGCCAGGCCAGCATAGTACTCAATGCACTGCCAGGCCACGTCAATGTCCACCACAGCTTCCGTGATGGACTTGCCGTTGTTGATCACTTCCAGCTTTGCAATGTCCTCCCGTCGTTCCTGTTGAGGAAAATAAGGAAAAAGAAAAAGGTAAAGTATGCAAAAATGGCCAAAGAATGTTTTAAAACGGTTTCTCTCCGGTAAACCAGTTGGTTAGTTAGTTATTCAACAACAGTGATAAGACAAGGACAAAGTTCTCACAGCCGACAAACAGACACACAAAGGGAACAATTAGGTTTGAAATTGGGCTGGAGTGAAAAGTTGGGCTTTCAATGAATAGCTTCACCCCTTCGTCCCTCAGGCTCACACTCTCAACTCATGTTGTGTAACACTCAACACTGCACAGGCCTGTGTGTGCAACTCGGCTGACGCAGCGCGGCAGCTCACCCTGATGATACGAGCGGCCTCCAGCATCACCCGCGCACGCTCCATGCCCGCCATCTCACTCCACTTCTTGTAGGCTTCATGAGCGCTCTGTATGGCCTCGTCAACCTCCTCCTTCCCGCAGGGGAACATCTGACACAGGACACGGCCTGCAGAAATAAGAAATAAGGAAGGAAATGTATGTCGCAGAAAAAACAACAACAAAGGGTTGGGAAAACATCTGGGAACAATCTTGCCATAAAATGTCAATACAGAACATCCAAAAGAAAAAAAAAGAAAAAAAAAGTGTGCCTGATCAGTGACGGTAACGGTATAAGTTTTAAAGCCCTGGAGACACAGAAAATCACATGGTCACATGGTTCAGTTTAAATGCAGAGATTTATGACTATTTAATTACATTTCAGCAGGCTAAACAGGTTTGATGCATTATTATTATTATTATTATTATTATTATTATTATTATTATTATTATAACAATAATAATAATAATAATAATAATAATAATAATAATAATAATAACAACAATAATAACAATAATATTAATAATAATTTTCTCTAATTTACGCAAGAGGACACGATCCCGATGTTTGTGTCGAGTTCGAACCGTAAACTTGCTGACGGTCCCTGAGAAGTGTATCGAATAGTAACGTTGAAAATGTGATATTTGGTCGGGGGAGGTAGGAACATGGCTTCTTTCCCAACAGCTTCAATTGTTGATCCACTAACAGAACATTCACACGTCCTCTGAATCAAGTGCCGATTATTTGAGACAGCCCGGGGGAGTGTGTGGGGGATTGTGGGGGTAGGGTGTGCTTCCTGCGGGACAAAGTGCAGACAGGGCCAGCCGGCTAACGGCTAACGCCGCTAGCTTCCCCTGGCTGGGATACACAGTCTTCTTCTTTACCAACACTTCACTGTAACAACACATTTGCAAGAGTGGCGACTTTCTTAAAATTATAATAATAACAAAAATAAAATAAATAAAATAGAAGAAGAAGAAGAAGAAGAAGAAGAAGAAGAAGAAGAAGAAGAAGAAGAAGAAAGTGTATTCTGCGGGAACGAGCCATTTAAAATAATTCTATTCTGTCCTCGGTTGAACTGCAGACTGATTGTGTAACGTCAACTATGACACTAAAAAAAAAACATTTAGAAACACGTAGTCATTTTCTATGGCGCAACACATTTGTGGGCGTTGCGTGTTACCCGTCGCAGGCTCGAACACGGGCTCCGCGTTCTTCTCCTCCCGAGGTTTGACTCGCTTCCCTCCCCAGAAGTTGAGGTAGTCGGTGACCACCAGGGTCCCGGTAGCGGCAGTGGACATGGTGCTGAGGACGGACTGGGACATTCTGATTCTAAATAAAAACGATTTAACCTGTGGGACAGGAAAAATATCAGGAAATCAATAAAAAGTCGCACACAAGAGGTTGGAACGTTTGTCATGCAGATGAGGCAAAAGTTAGCAAGAGCAGAAACAACCAGCAATACATCTGCACAGGTTTAGAAGAGGGAAAGGACATTACCAGTGATGCACCAGGAGACGGACGACTGACCCAGTGGCGTTTGCAGAATCTGTCAAGTATTGAACGCAGTGAAAGCCACGCCCCTATAACAAAGGGGGAGGGTGGAGTATGGTTTAACCCAAAACTTATAATTTGTAGTTTGTATCTCAAAATTAGCTTGTATCGAAGAGTGAACTTTGTCAAAACATATATTGATCCTTTCGTATGCTGATCCCAAACTGTCTTGTCTAAACTTGTTCCAATTCTAATCTCTGTTGAAATAAAACAGAATATTAGTTATTTGTATAGTTACTTAGATAGATTCGAGGGTTAAAAAAAAACAACAAAGTAGAGAATATATGTAAATCAACAGCAGATATGTTCACATTGACCTCCAGATTGGCACAACATTCTCTGTTAGTCCATAATTTAGACCACATTCAGACTGCCACCCAATTTTTAGCCCATCCAGATTGAAACTGGATGGCTCTTGAGTAGTGTAAACAGTCTCATATCACATAAAATCAGATTTTTGCTAAACCGATTGAAACCATCTTCGGGAGGCAGTTTCAAATCGCATTTGGACAGATGCACCTCAGTCTGAACAGCTTCGAACACACCGATGGGTTTTGACTGTCCGTGACGTCACTCTATGCAATGCAAGACCCAATGCGCCAGACCAGAGAGCATTGGAGGTGCGGAGCTGTAACGTAATGGAGCAGACAGAAGGAGTAGAAAACAGCAGTCCCTGGACAGAGGAGGAAACTCATTGCCTTGTCAGTCGGTGGGAAGATAGCTCCATTCAAGCCAAGCTCCAGGGCATGTATTGCAACAAGTGCTGCTGTCACAATTATATGATGTCACACACTACACGCTACACTGGAAGACACCTCCGCTCCGAGGAGTCAATAATGTGGCCCAGTCTGAACAGAGCCAGATCCCATTTGGACACTTGCTTAAAACCGTGTGGACAGTCAGCCCTAAAAATCGGAGGAGGAATCTGATTTGAATCAGATTCGCCTGCAGTCTGAAAGCAGCCTTAGTCAACCTAGGTCACCACAGTATTTTTGCACATGTGAAATTATCAGAGGATTATTAAAAGCAGACATACTCATTCAAATTTAATCAAAATGATTTATTGCAATTACAAAGACAGTACATTAATACTGACAAGTGGATCTGACCGTGGCGCGACCGTGATAAAAATCAATAAAATTCCAAGAGTGCACGGCATGCGCTGAATGCACCTCAAGTGTCTGCATCTTTTTAATAGCCAACATAATTAACAACCTCTTTATCTGTCACTAGATTCTACAGTCAAAAAAAAATAAGAGTTAAATAAACATAACATGAACAAAAATTTTGTCAGAACGTATTATAGCTGCAACATCTGACACCATTCCAACGACTCTGCAGCAGCGTCTGATCGGGGGGCTGTGACAGTGCTGGAGTAGAGACTTCCAACCCCCTGCATGATTTGATAATTAGGAGAACTTGGCAGCCTGAGGAGGAGGTCCCAGAAAGCCTCCAGCCTGTTTGGTGGCAGCTCTGGAGGGGGCCAGACCGAGCATCTTCTGGATGTTCTGGAGGAAAGACAATAAAACAAAAAAAAACAATCAGAAATAATAATATGGATGATTCACTCATTACTTGAGATTACATTAACCTTGTGGCTAATGTTTTCACAAAGCTTCTTGCTATTTATATTTTCTGAAGGTGTCTCGGATACCTGTCTGATCGACATGGTGCACAAGATATACAGGAAAATGAAGGAGCAGTCAGTGAAATCCTCTCCCAGCAGGTTACGGTGCGACAGGCCCTGGATGTAGGACAGCGGCACAAACGGCAGCTTGGCTACGACTCTACCGTCGAAGCTGAAGAAAACACCACAAAAAGGAAAGACATTAGAGCAAGAAAGTGAAACGAGAAACCTCCACGTTTGTATTTATTTTTTTTATACCATGCAAGAACAGTTTTTCTCAATCTACTTGAGTATCACCAACTTTTTGGTTATGAATTAAAAATTTAAAGTCAAAAGATTGTTGCATCAACTTACATGGAGTTGAACATGCCCATCAAGGCTGTGAAGCAGAAGCCGATAGCAAACATAGACTTCATGCGCACCTACATATATATAAAGACACAAAAGTAAAATACTGAATATTTGATGAATTTTTCCTGCCACCTATATAAACAGGAAGTTGAAGTAACCCACCATAGACAGGTCTCTGTTGTTGTTCTTAAGTTTCTCTTCTTGCCTCTCTGTAAAATCATAAAATGACTTGTGAAGAAATGCTGTAGCTGCTCGCTGCGCTGCTTTATCATTGCAATCATAATCATGGTTAGTTAAACACAAACTTTGACTTGATTCTTACCGATCTTCTTCTTCTGCTGACGTCCTGCGGATTCTGTGATGGTTTCCTTTTTCTTCTCAACTGTAATAAAATGAAAAGACACAGAAATCACAATGGGATGTCATAAATAAACAATCGCTAAAAAAACAAAAAACAGTTGTTTAATGTGAAAAAGAAGGGATCACTTACGCTTTTTACTTTGTTTTTCCACTTCAGCCTTTAGCCTCTTGTACTTTTCCGTCCGATACACCAAAACCCACGTAATTCCTACGGGGAAAGGGGTTTGTAGAAAAAAATAAAATAAATAAATAAACCATTCAAAAAAAAATCCCTTACAAAAACTACAATGGCATTGTGACAAACAAAGAAGGGAAACGTTTCGAAATCCAGCAAACAAAATCTTGTTTTCCCATGGCCAAAATTCTTAAGAAAAAAAAACAAAACTGAGCTACCCTTTAAAAATGTGGTGTTCGGGTAATTATTTTCTTACGATCTCATTTACTTCGAAAAGATAACCGGAAGTCCACTGCTTGCCCTGATTACTATTTCTGTAAAGCGTTAGCCTGGTTAGCTTATATGGCTAGCTCGCATTTAAATAGGGTAATTTTCATAGGTACGTCAATCAGCAGTTGGCATGCGTTAAAATGTAACGAGAATCATTTTAACAGTGAAAAGGAAATGTAAGACTGAAAACGGCACACGTCAAAGGTTCCTGACAGATCAGTTCCCAGAGCCACTCGGTAATTTAACTCACCTTCGGCTAGAAGCGCCGTACAGACGGAGATAAACACGATCAGGATAGTGTCTGGAAACATAGTGCTCATTGCTGCAGGCGTCACGTTAAATGAAAATGTCAATTTAAAAACTGTTAATAGAGTTTTGCTTTAGAATGAAAGCCAGCAGGCTGGACACATTAACCGGATCGGCTTCAGCTTTGCTCTGTCAGCATTTGGTGAAAGGGGTGCACGGTTTCACTTCCGGGTCATGCTTGCGAGAGGGGAAAAAAAAAAAAAAAGCCCCCAAAATATGCTGGTTCTCGGGCACAGTTGTGATGCTGCTTCCGAAGTGACGTTTAATAACTTGAATGAGTCATTAAACTTCTCCATAAATACGTAAACCGGTTTCTTTCAGGCTTTGGTAGCGCTGACATTCATTTTGGATTTATTCAAATCGTTAAAGAAGAAATTTGTCCCTGTGGAATTACCGTACACGGGTTTGGCGCATGTGCAGCTCACATCATGCAGCCTTCCTACATGGTTCACGTTAATGACTCTCGGGCTTTACCAGTTTGTTTGTTTTTTAAATCCCCTCTTTTAACTTGAGCAAAGTAATAACAATTTCTCGGGCGTAAATAAAGAAGTTTAATATCCACATGAAACTGCATTGTAGCCATGTTTATTTAAAAAAATAAAAAAATAAAAAAAAACTTTTATTCAATGATGTGCTTTTAATTGTTCCTCGTGGTACAACCGGAGGGATTCTGCAGCTGGGGGAAAAAACAGGTTTAACAGAACTTCAACGATTAATGAAACACAGAGATGCCTCACATTTCGTCATGTGTTTTTCTTATTTTTCTTTTCTTTTCTTTTTTTTTCTTTTTACCCTCCTCAAGTGAACAGTTCATCAGCCGCATCAGCAGCATCAGCAGCATCAGCAACGGCGGCGGCGTCAGATGGGAGGGGTACAGCCCCCCCGTGTCTCAGAGAGACGCATCGCCCCGCAGATGAAGCATGCTGGCTGACAGCGAGACAATGCCAGATGACCCGGCCGGGAATGGGACCTCGAACCGGGAGCCCTTCATCATCGGCGTGGCCGGTGGGACGGCGAGCGGGAAGGTGGGCATCCTCATCGCCGCGCTGCATGTCGACCGTCACTGTCTGATTGGTGTGTGAGTGTGTTTGTGTGTGTGTGTGAACCCAAACAATTGGACTGATCTCTTTTTCTTGGAGGACAATGTAAAGATGAGATGAGATGAGATGAGGGGAGAACAATTTTTTGGTCACATTAAATGAAACCTGTGAGTCAGTCAGCGTGACCAGTTCGCCGCTTCAGTCAGTAGGAAAAAATATTCAAAACAAGAGCGCATGTGTGCATTTAGCAGGGCTCGACCAGACAACTAGACTGTAGGATTCTATCACGGTCGAGATTCTTTTTTTCCCCCTTGACACTGTGGATTTAAAATGCGCGGATGCGATTTGAGTTAATGGGCAAAAGCTTCGCAGGTCCCACCGGTGTTCTAATAGTTTGGGCTGCCGTGTTCAAAGAAGTGTGTGCGCGTTACTGTGAGAACCATAGTTAGCGCGCAGTGGGAGGTGAAGGGGGATAAAATAAACAACAACAACCTAAGGCAGTGTACAAATAGGAGCAATAATTAAAAAAAAAAAAAAAAAAAAAGTTCTTTGAAGTACAATAAAATGTTTGCATTCCTTAAGTGTGCCATGTATTTTTTAAATGTATATTTTCTTCATCATGATCTGCTCCCACTGCGTCTTTATCAACAGTATATAACATTTTGTTGGCTTAATAATTTTTGCAGCTAGTGATTAGACATCTGCAATAAAATAAAAAAGCAGAAGAAAAAAAAAAACAGTTTTTGCACCATCCCCTGCATGCTGGATCGCCTGGGGACAGACCCCAGGCCACAAATCTACCATTTCAAACACCTGACCCATTTGATAATTTCCATTTCAGGAAACCGTGAATCATTACGATTGAAACAGGGAATGGAAAATATGTTCCATCCAAGTTGGAGTTAGTTTAAAGGAGTTGGCACTGCACGATTGTGGTTCAGCGGGCGTTCTGTTTGTGGCTTCCACTTCCTGGTATTTCTGCTACACGAGTAACTGTTTCTCAGAGACACCTGCTGTTCCCACCGTGTTGTCCAAACAAGGAGTAAAACATGCATTTTTGTGTGTGAAAACCACTGGAACAGGCCACGGCGTACCCAGAGTTGACCCCTGATTTCTCGACTGATGTTGCTTTTATCCCACCGGCCCCGTGCAGTCGTCTGTGTGCAGCAAGATCATGGAGCTGCTGGGCCAGAACGACCTCGACCACCGCAAGCGGCAGGTGGCCATCCTGAGCCAGGACTCCTTCTACCGAGTCCTCACCGCGGAGCAGAAGGCCAAGGCTGTCAGAGGCCAATTCAACTTCGACCACCCAGGTAGGTACCCGGGTCAGGGAGCTCAAAATTAACAAGATGTACGTTTTCGAATCCCTATGGTATTAAGCTCTTTATTGAAATGACTCTTAAAACATTGGAAAAAATTGATGAAATACAGCTATTTTGTGATTTACTTACTCTCGAGATAATTCTTCAAGTTCAGCGGGCCGGATTAAAAAGCTCAACGGACCACATGTGGCCCCCGGGCCGTAGTTTTTCACCCCTGCCCAACTCCTTTACACAGCTGCCATTTGTCCTGCAGCTTTTACCACATGTGTGTTGTGTTGTGTTGTGTCCTCCTGTCCAGATGCGTTCGACAACGACCTGGTGGTCGCGACACTGTGGGACATCAAGGCGGGGAAGACGGTTCACATCCCCGTCTACGACTTTGTCTCTCATTCCCGGTGATTCCCCAGCAACCCGCTCAGCTTCACGTGACTTATGTATACAACCCACTTTTTCCACAGCTCAGCCTGCGTGTGTGTGTTTCAGAAAAGCGGAGGTGGTGACGGTGTACCCGGCAGACGTGGTGCTCTTCGAGGGAATCCTCATGTTCTACTCTCAGGAGATCCGTGACCTCTTCCAGATGAAGCTCTTTGTCGACACGGACGCCGACACACGTCTGTCCCGGAGAGGTGAGGGGGAGACGGCCCACAGTCTCTGAAAACCAGAGATTTACCCTCAAATATACCATATTTATACATTTCTTTGGTTTCAAATAAAGCGAGAGGATATGGGGCTCTGAACTACCAACCGTTTGTCTCGAAAAGCTTAATGTGAAATATTTTTGCTCAGTCTTTGCGTTGTGTCACCCATCACCCACCAGTGTTGCGCGACATTAGCGAGCGTGGACGCGACCTGGAGGGCATCCTGGCGCAGTACATCACTTTTGTCAAGCCTGCGTTTGAGGAGTTTTGCCTGCCGGTGAGTGTTTTTTACATTTTATTTTCTTTCCCACACGTCACTGCCGCTGCTGCTCAGAGTCGAGGCTGGGGATTGCGACAGCCGCTCAATGCCTCCATTCCCTCTGTCCACTCTGTCCTGTCTAGACAAAGAAGTATGCAGATGTGATCATACCACGAGGGGCCGACAACCTTGGTGAGTATTTGTCCCCCCTGTCAGTGTGAGAATCGCAATGAGAGAGGTGGCGGTGGCGGGTGCAGCCTAAACAGTGGCGCTGGTGAAGGTCACAGCTGTGTGTCTGTTGACGTCTGCGCTGGGAACTGAGGAAAGAAAACAAAACATCAGGAATCAAAACAGCGCTTCACAGCTGAAAACAAAAAAAAACTTCTTTCTTGGCTGACGATCCCACAAAGAGTCTGGAAGAATTGAGGGAATGTGTTGAAATGAGCAGAAAAATAAATCATCATTATCATCATCATCATAGTTAATAGTTGTAATAATAAATATGCGTATATAATTTCCCACAAGTAAAGTGAAAACTAAACCCTTTACTTCCTCCAGTGGCTCCACCTTTCACAGTATATGCTAAAATTGCGCTTGTTTGTGATGTCACAAAGGGCACATACCTCAGCGATACTGCTGCACATCAGTGGCCACACCCCCACAGCCAGGTGTTGTAAACACTTGGCTAATTGTGCTTTTCTTTGAGTGTGCAGAGATTTTTTCAGGGATAATAGATTGTGGAAAAAAAGGTCAAACTGTGACACCCCTCTCACACTCTCTGTCTCCCTCCAGTGGCCATAAACCTCATCGTCCAGCACATCCAGGACATCCTGAATGGTGGCCTGACCAAACGACTGAACGGCTGCTTGGTTGCTCACGATGTGAGGAAGCAGCAGAACCTGGAGTCCAGCAGTCGGCCTCACTGATGGGCCTGCCCATTTTTTAATAGTACAGGCATCTGATTGGATTTAGCGACCAGTGAGGAGGGAAAAAACAATTTAATTCTGTTGTATTGACATTAATCTTTTTTTTGTCTCAAGTACTGTGCGAGGCTGCCGCTGCTTCTGAACCTTTAAAAACATTCTCTGTGCGGCCACCAGGTGTTTCACTGCAGGGTTTGACCTGAGCTGTCTGCAGCAGCTGATCAAATCAGCCGATGCTACTGTGTCTTATTTCAATCTGCCTTTATGCAAACAGCCTTTTTCTGTTGTTTTCTTTTTAAATAATGAAGGTTTTCCTGACCTGAGCCACTTTATGTTCACGAATCAACAAACAACCGATTTACCACCTCAGACTTTCTGATGCACCACATCGTTCCTGCTTCCGTCTTCATGGACGTCGCTGTTCAATGTGAAACATAAAGAGCAACTATGTTGCAATGAAATCACCCCCAGAGTGTTACGTTTCTTGCCACTTCGTGTTGTTATTTTAAAGAAAAGAATAAAAAATTGTTAGATTTTTTTTTTGCACCTGGGTTCATCAATAAAATTCTCAGGTACTTTGGGTTGACTTGATGTGTTTGTCGCTTTGCAATTCCTGGATTTAAATGTGTGCAAAGGTATTAAATTATAGCAAAATCAGAAGAAAATAGGCAATTGTTGCATCTGGCCACAGTCATTTATGAGTCGTCTGACTGTCAAAAGGTTTTTGACTGAAAGGATTAAAAAAAAAGAAAGAAAAAGAAAACATTTCTATGAAAAACTAAAACTAAAACTAAAAACAACAACCCAAAACGTGCTTTTGACAAGTGGGCTGCTGTGTTGGCTGAGAGCGAAGCAATGTTTTGGTTTGATTCTAAAGAAAGAAATGTGAAGCCATTACCTCCAAATAATTTGTATTATGCATTATTTGTACAACAATTACATGAAGAGCATAAAAACATTCAGTATATGAAGAACAGAACTGAGTCACCTGTAGAATGTTGTACAGTAAGAATGTGACGCTGCCAAAGATCAAGATCGGCGTCCAGCTAGGGGACGGATGCTACAGGTGTGTGTGTGTGTGTGTGTGTGTGTATCCCAGATACTCAGTGAGAAGGCCCCTGCTGAGCCACATCTGGAATGCAGCAGAACACATAGATTCAGCCTACACACACACACACACACACTAATATTAAAATATTAACAATAATAATATAAAGGCACTGCTTTGCTTCCGTGTCCGTCACTCTCTGGCGCCGGCGTTGGCAACGGCGTGGGCTTGGCCAAAGAGGCCGCGGTAGAGTTCGCTGCGCGCCTCGTCGCTCATGGCGCAGTGGTCGACGGGGGCCATGAAGTTGAGAAGCTTGCCGTGGACGTGGAAGCGCGTCTTGCGGCCCTTGCTGGCCTTGGTGTCCACCTTCTTCTTGATCTTGCTGCGCAGCTTCTGGATGGCGAGCCACTGGCGGCCCATGGCCACCTGGTCGTTGGGGTCCGAGGCGCTGGTCCGCCGCTCGATCAGCTCGCGCAGCAGCTGGTGGTAGAAGTCGTCGTCGTCGAAGATGTCCTCGTCCAGGTCCTTCAGGTGGGCGTTGGCCTTCAGCTGCTGCTGCTGCTGCTCCTCCTCCTCCTCCTGCTGGATGGCAGCGGCGGGAGCTTCGGCTTTTCCCAGGACGCGGTACTCGGAGCGGCGGGTCTGCGTGCGGCGCAGGAGCCTCTCCCTGTCCAGCATCACCTGCTCCACCTGGCTCAGGATGTTCCGGTCGAAGGCGCCGAAGCCTTTGCTCCTGCGGCCCGTCGTCAGCCGGGTCTTGTCGTGCCACTTCTGCAGCGTGGCGTCCCGGTAGGGCTGGAAGGCGGCGAAGCGCTTGGCCATGAAGTCTGGGTACTCGGCCATCTCCAGCTTCCTTTTTGGAGCTCCGCCCCCTCCACCTTCATCGCCGCTGCTCATTATCTCCTCCTCCTCCTCCTCCCCCTGCCCTAGTGTGACCAGCCGGGTCTCCGGGTTCTGGTAGAGCAGCTGGTCGTGCAGCTCCACCAGGGTTCTCTGCAGAGCCTTCAGAGCCTTGTGGGAGTTCTTCAGCTCGGCCGCCAGCTCAGCTCCGCCCCTCCTCTTGAACTCGCCGAAGGTCTGCGGCTGCGGCAGCTGGTTGGCTGTAACCAGGGCCTTCTGGAGTTTGATTCGGCCCTCCAGCAGCTGGTCCCACAGGGTCAGCTGGTTCTTCACCGCCTTCCCTTTCTCCACCTCCTCGTCCACCTTCTCCCGGGAGAAGGTCTGCACCGTCCCACCGTCTTCGCCACCGTCCAGCTCGCTGCCATCCGAGTCGTCGCCGTCGTCACTGCCTTCGACCTCCTCCTCCCCGTCGTCTTCATCATCATCATCATCACTGACCCCCAGGTCATCCATGCCGTCTGTGAGTTTGTGGAAGTCCACGCCCTGAGGAAAGGTCACGTCGGCACTATCGTTTTGGGAGAGCAGCTCAGCATCTTTTGCATCTCTGTCCATCACATCATCGTCCTCCTCTTCCTCCTCAATCATGGAATCATCATCGTCATCCTCCTGCTGGCCAACACTGCCTTCTTCATCCTCTTCCTCCTCCTCCTCATCCTCTGCCTCCATCTCGATTAGCAGCTGTTTGCGAGACACCGGTTTTCCAACGTACCGCCGGTCTGTCTCTGACAGCAGGGACGCGCTGCCCTTCCGCAGCGCGCTGAGTCTGGCGGCCACATCGCCGTCGCCGTCGCCGCCGCCGTCCTCGTCGAACGGATCGACCACCCGGGCTTTGGTGGCCTCGTCGTCGTCGTCCTCCGGATCGGCGAACTTCGGCAGCGGGTTCAGCAGCTCCTCGAGCTCTTGAGAGAACGAGCTCGCCATCGGTGAAGCGTTTAAAACAGCCTCACGTGTGTGGTTTGACGCTGGAGCGGGTCCCTTGAAGCGCGTACAGATGACGTCACCAATGAGCGACGGATTGTAAATAGCTGCGCTCCCCGTTGACTGACTTTCAGGCAGAAACTATCGTCAATAATTATCGACGTAGTAAGAAGCTGAGAGATAAAGCGATGAACAACATAGTTGTAAAATGAAAACTTGAATATAAATATTGAAAGATAATAATCAATGCGCGATATATTTAATTTACAATCAGAAGCAGAAAAGGTTACAGTGACACCTTGGCAGACCTACTTTGGGGAACAAAATCCCCCTGTTTGAAACAGTCTACGCATGCGTACACGAAGCCTGCCGCTCTCGTTCCCTCGCAGCACACATACCATCCACAGAAGCCGTGTCAAAGAGCAAATATGTCCACAAGTGACTTTTATTTGAGATATTATGTCGGTCACAAAGGAAAGTTCGGACACGAGTTTTTGGAATTTGAATTTAGACCCGATGGTGAGTACTTTGCCGTCGGGATGAGAGAAGCGGTAGCTTTTCTCAGTCCGTGCTAACGTCGCTAGCTAACCGGCTGCGTCTAGGCCGCGGCGGACTTTGCGCTAGTTGCCGTCTCCGCCGCCACATTTTCTTTTCTTCTTCTTCTTCTTTTTTAAACTGAATTAATATTATTATTGGTTAATGTTTAGATTCAAATAGTCCCTCATATTGTCAATTAAAATACACTTTTTTGAAAAAGTTATTTGAACTAGTCGAATACGGCCTCAGCTGCATGTGGTTTGCTAACACGCTAATCCGAGCTATGTCGAGATTGTGATTGAATGAAAAAGATAATAAATAAATCTTGATTGCCATTTAACTTGATGTCTTCTCACAGGTAAACTGAGGTATGCAAACAACAGCAACTACAAGAATGACGTCATGATTCGGAAAGAGGTACCTTTCGTCCTAAGCGTCATTGTTGATCTAGCATATTAAACCAGAGAAGTCGGTGTTGCATGGTCTGCATATTCAACATTTTTTTCAATTTTTTTTTATTTGGCAGAATACATAATACGACGGTGTTTTGTAAAGTGTGAGCAACAACAACTTTAAATCTCACCCATTTACTTTTCATCCCAATGTTGACCACGGCTCTGGTGGCGATTACTATTCGATCTAACAGTGGCTGAGTTTCAGAGAGGGACAGGTTTCGTAATCATAGTCCAGTTTTGGGACTTTTCATTAAGTACTTCCACCGGTTCCTTTTAATTATAAACAGTTCTGCAAATGTAGGTAAGTGTAGACTCTAAACTGATATTTAAAGTGAACTATTACAGTAATCCTGTATCTTGTGTCATGTACTCACCTGCGTCCAAACTTGTGCTCCATTATGTGAGAATACATGACTTCCTCTCAGTAACACTCAATAATACAGTATGAACAGCAGCAGGAACGAAAATGTATCCACTCGTCCACAGAGTTGATTTCTAGTTTCTCTCATATCAAATTTATTAAACAGGTTTTGTTGATTTTTGTAATCAACAATTGTAAGGGAGTACCTGCACCCATAAGGCTTAGTATGAAACGGTTTCAAACCTGCACTGGATTTTGACTCTCGCCCGTTGTGCCAATCAGGCATACGTACACAAGAGTGTGATGGAGGAGCTGAAGAGAATCATTGATGACAGTGAGATCACAAAGGAAGATGACGCTCTGTGGCCGCCGCCGGACAGAGTTGGAAGACAGGTTTGTGACTTTTTTTCATGATTATCACAACAACTTGTTGACATCGTCCCAGTTCCCCATTTGCTGCCCTGGCACTTCCACGGCTGTTCAGCACTAGTAGGAGGTTCTAGTTGGGTGGGAAAAATTTATGTGAATTAATGAAGTTATACTTGTTTAGATTGATATTCCTACGGGACTCTCCAAGGAAGCTACGAATTTTCAGACTAATCATACACAACTTTGTATCTGTAATTGTGTAGAGCTGCAGCGAGTTACTGATCTGCAGGTAAATCCTTGAAGATAACTCGTCCTCTGTTTTTCTGGTGAATCTTCACAGGAACTGGAGATCGTCATCGGAGACGAGCACATCTCATTCACCACTTCCAAAATCGGTTCCTTAATTGACGTCAATCAGTCAAAGTAAGTGAAGGGTCCAAACCGAACTGGACATTAAACACTTGAAATGGTGAAATAAACCCACGTGTCTTGCAGGGACCCCGAGGGCCTCCGTGTCTTCTACTACCTGGTCCAGGACCTGAAGTGTCTCGTCTTCAGTCTCATCGGTCTGCACTTCAAGATCAAGCCCATCTAAATGTGGATGGATATGTGTTTTTGTTGGATTTAGCTAATGTTTCTGTTGTTCAGCCACATTTGTACATTTGCCTCCGTGGATCTTTTTTTTATTTGAAATAAAGGTTGAAAAAGTTGTTTGTTTACTTTGCCGCATTTGCCGTTATTTTGTAGTTCCCGTCGCAGAAATAAAGGCGGCTACTTCTTTTCATGTACAATGTACAGTATTAATTGTTAAAACTAGGGACAAACAATGAGACAGCAGATTAAAATTTACTTTGGAAAAATACAATCAACCAACCCACTGATAAAATGAACATGATCGTGAGTGAATGAATGAATGAAGTCGTTTCCTGAATCACTTAAAGGCACAACGCTATCAGACTATATTCACTGCATAGCTGATGTTAAACTGCACTTTGAGTCCTCACATGATTCGCCTAGGCAGTAATGTGAAAACATGAAGTGAAGAGACTTGATAAGTCATTGCTACAGTACTAATACAAATGCTTCCAATGGTGTAATTCATCTCAGTCCCCTAATTAAATAATCATGGTGATGCTTTCACAATCAATAACATTCTGTTCCTGCATCCTTCACGAGTGACATTCACTCTGACTGACACACACACACACGCCCCCCCCTGAAGATCACCGTCATGGTTTCAGATGTTTGCTTTCAGCGGTAGTGAAAGGACTCTAGCTGATAGGCTGTCCCTCTAGGACAGTAAAGATGTCCTCCAGGGACTTGTGGACGCACTGGAGGAATTCATGGACGTTGCGAGCCGGGTAGGTGGACACGCTGCAGCCGATCCAGTCGTCGTGGACGCCGTAGCCGACGCCAAAGCCGTCAGGCACCACTGGGGCGAAGCCGCCGAGGTTAACGGCGGGACTGGTGAGGGTGCTAGTGGAGAGGATGTTGTGGTTGATGGCGCCGTACGCCGGGTCAGCGTAAAGGCCGTGCAGGCTCCGGCCCTTTGAATTGGCCAGGTACCGTAGGGCAAACAGGTGGCGGTCGAAACCTTGGCCTGGTGGGATGGAAGAAGGCTAGTGATGCACAGTTGTACTTCTGGAGAATTGGTCTAAAAAAACAGCCCTAATTATTTGGAGATTGACACATTGATATAGGGGACTTGAGTGAAAGCCCTGTAATCTAAAACATCCATTGATATTGCCGTTTCTTCTATCCCAAAATATTACAAACTCAACCTTTAAGATTGCAGGCAGCACTTGGGACGAGTGTCAAATGCAGTCGAATGTAAATGGCCAGGACTGCATTTAAATAACAATCTCTGCATTTTTTTTAGGTGAGATTAAAGAAATAGATGAATCCGATTGGTTAATTACTGATCATAATTAATTAATCTCTCTTTTTTTTTTAATCTCTTGACAGAACTACCTGTGATCACACAAGAAATATAGTGAATCTACCATGATGTGAATATTCTGAGCGGCGAGAGTAGAGAGCAGTAAATAATCTCTTATCATGGAGGGAACTCTACTCACCCATAGCTGCTTCCCTGGTCAGCTGACCGTGGTAGCTAGAGCAGTCGTGCAGCATGGTCTTCAGCTGCTCCACGCTGTGCTGGCGCGACTGCTGCACGAAGGCTTCTGAACACTTTTTAGTGTGGATGGTGGCCGGGCGGATGGTTTCAGTGCGGCCGTGTTTGAACGCCGCCGTGCTGCAAGACTCGTACGTGGCTACCGTCTGTCCGTACTGCCGCAGGAAGGCCATCTGGAAGGCCAGCTGGGCCATCGCGTCTGGACTCAACTTGTGCTTCTTCAGCTGGTCCTTCCCACCTTTCCTGAACTCCATGGCGTCGATGGTGAGCTTTGAAACGGCCGAGTCAAAATTCTCTTTGGCCTTCGTGATGCCGTCTTTCAGCTCGCTGCTCAAGTTGAAGTCCAGCCTGCGCACAGCAGAGGCTGAGTCCACGGCAGCAGCAGCAGAGCCTGGGTGCACCAGCGGCTGCTCCACGGTGTCTTTGAAGACCTCGTTCTGGAAGCGAAGCACCGCTACGCCGTCGCCCCACGAGTGCTCAAAGTTGATGGCAGCCTGTCCGTCTTTGGTGAGAATGATGCTGAAGGACTTGTCGAACCAGCGGTTGCAGCCGTCGCCGTGCAGCATGTTGTGCGAGGTGTGGTTGTGGTCCTTCATGGTCTTGTCGTCCAGACAGAGACAGAAGAGGGCGCTGTCCACACGTCTCAGGTTCTCCGCGTTCCCAGCAGCTTCCAGCTTGTCCCTCAGGTTGGCCCAAACATCCCTGTTCTCACTGGTCAAGACTCCGAGAGGAAAGTCAGGGACTGGTGCTGCCTCAGACAGAATGTACTTCAAGTGGGACTGGATCTCTGCCGGCTTCACCAGGTTTCCGTCCCTGTCCACCACGTCAAACACGTACACGTGGCCTTTGCTCATAACCAGGACGTGTCGGCCCTTGTCGTCGGTGAACAGCTCGTCTCGTCCACGCTTTGGGATCCGAGTGGAGTTAAAAAGGCGAAAGTACTGGGACATATCCAGGGGGTAGGCATTGACCATGTAGGCACCATACCACGACAGTGAGGACGGCACCCAGCGGATGAAGTTCTTGAAGCCGTCTGTGTTGCTCTTTGCAGGGTTCAGATGAAAAACTTCTGGCTCCAGCAGTCCAGCGCGCAGCGTTTTCATGAAGCGCACGGCAGAGCAAACCATGTTAGTTGCCCGCACCAGCTGGTCATTGTACTCAGACTTGGGGTCGGGGTTGAAGGACATAAAGGGGTTGTAGTTCAGCACCACAGACTCACGAGCTGACAGATACATGTCAAACCACGGACCTGAAAGACAAAGATTGTTGTTGGGCAGAGTGTTGGCGTCAGGGAGACTGATGAAGATGCATGCTAAGCCGATTAGCAGGTTTAAAAAAGCTTTACTGGGTGGCAACTTATTCATAAAAAGGAAAATGCATAGTGCGGTATGTGTTTTAGCCGAGGTCAGTCTGAAGAGTACCTGAAATGTAGCTGGTGTGCTTGTTGTTCTTGTCGTGAGCAACAAGTTCTTCGTGAAGCTCCTTTCCGACGCCATTCAGAAAATCGTGCGCAATTTTCTGCGTTGCTCTGAGGATAAGATGAGAATTAAGATAATATTTCTTTATTAGTCCTACAGGGGGGAAATTTCAAGCATTACAGCAGCAAGTGGAAAGCAAAAATAACACAATATGTAGCAAACAAGCAATATAAACTAGGAATATAGAAGCTACTGACAAGACAAGAAACAAAGGAGCACTTACCCAAACTGGTTGTCATCCAGGAGAGGCCTCTGGGCAGCTAAATACCTCCGAACTGTATCTTCTAGTTTTGGGATGGGAAGTCTAGATGAGGCAAAATTGAAATTGTTACCTAAACATTTTCTTTCTAGGGACATCCACAGCAATATATTATGTGCCAGTAGAGGTCAGCCTTGTCACCGCCTTCTACAGTGCTCATTCGTTTGAATGAACTGTGCACTTTCACCTACATTCATTTAAACTCGCAACAAGTCACCCACTGTAATCCGGAAGACCAATTATTATTATTTATTTTTTAAATGTACTTTAAAAGTATTGTGAGAATAACCACATATATATTGTGAGTGTGACATGCAGAAAGCAGAAGACTGCTTTGGTATGGTAGCAACAACACAATTAAATCTGTTTCCTCTCACCTGGGCAAACTCTTCTGGTAGTGCATCGACGGGACGACACTTTTGTGCAAATATTCACCGGAAGGGACATTGCTGCTATAGCCGATAGAAGGGATCCTCGCACGGACTTGGCCTCCAGATTTGCTGAGGAGAGCCCCGTGTCTCAATGACAGTAGCATGGCCATGATGTGGCTCACCGAGGTCCGAAACAGGCAACCGTGCAGCAGCTCACCGTCTCAAGCTGAGGGGGCGACAAGCTGATGAAAAAGGCGTGAGATACGTCACTCTCACCAGTGGACACAGCCAGGGGCTAACAGCTAGCACCGGGTGATATTTCCCTACAAAACTGTCACGATGTCACGACGATACAGTGACATTCATCCCCGGCTCAGTCAACCTCGGATGGCAGCTTCGCCCAGTTTGCCCACTCCGTACGAAGACTTGTGATGAATGTGGTATTAGACGAATAATAACTATAATACAAGTGGATTCCACAACAGGAAGTTCAACCCCGGGCAAGTGTGTCAAGTGGTGTGACGTCATGGAGGCGTTCGCCTCGACACTTCCGCCAGTTAACGCCTTCTGTGTGGCGAGTCTGTGGTGTTTTTATTTATTTATTTATTTATTTATTTATTTATTTTATTTTATTTTATTTTATACGATCTGCTCCGATGTAAACAAGAATAAACAGACGGACGAGATTCATCATACCAACATACTCGACGTCGTTTCGTGCTTCTTCCGTTTTTCTGCAGAAGACCCGCCTTCTTAGCTGCTGATCTCTGTTGCAGTAAAAAAAAAAAAAAAAAAAAAAAAAAAAAAAAAAAAAAAAAGGCGTAATTCCTTCCCCCAATTTATTTGAGTGCCAAAATTGAAATTGTTACCTAAACATTTTCTTTCTCGGGACATCCAGCAATATATTATGTGCCAGTAGAGGTCAGCCTTGTCACCGCCTTCCACAGTGCTCATTCGTTTGAATGAACTGTGCACTTTCACCTACATTCATCTGAACTCGTAGATAAATGAAAGTGAGAAAAGTTGCTTGTATCCAGGATTTATTTTCAGCGAGACAGTTCGACAGGATGGAGTAAATTAAATGGGTGAAATATTTAGTTGAGATGTAGACAGTAGTTGGACGTCATCAGCGTAGCAGTGAAAGCGGACATCATGACGACGGATGATTTGACCAAGGGGGTCGAGGATAAAGAGAGTAGGATGGAGTGGTTGATGGTGTCATATGCAGCAGTGAGGTCATGCAGGATGAGAATGGAGAGAAGGCCTGAATCTGAGGAGCGGATGAGATCATTTGTGACTTTGAGGAGGGTGGGTTTGGTGCTGTGTTTTGTGCGGAATCCAGACTGAAAATTTTCTAAGAGGTCGTTGTTAAGGTGGGAATTTATGATGCTTGCGTGCTTTATTTTGGTGAAGTTCAGTGGTGAACCAAGGAGCTGAATGGGTGAATGAGACAGTTTCGATTTTGATGGGGGCCAGATGGTCGAGACAGGAGGAAAGAGTGTTGTTGTAATAATTGACAAGGTCATTGGGATCATCAGATGGGGGAGGGATTATAGACAGAGAATAGAACTTTAAATACACACACACACACACACACACACACACACACACACACCTGACCATAGCCAATCACAGGTGTGTTGCCTTCACTGGACAACGTTCACCAACACCATTAACCTCAAATAAACACAGAGCACAAAAGAACACTAGAACACAGTGCATCCGTCCGTTACAATACTAATTGGCCATTGTCTCTCTTGATGCATGACCTCGGTGGCTTCACTCAGAAGTAAAAATGTTGCGGCAGTTGAGTGTCAGAAGTTTCTTTAAAAAGCTCAATTTGATGTCGCACTAGCGTACACGTGTTTCAAGCCCATGTGGACCAGGTAGGTGTGAAATGGTGCATTTAGGGCACAGTCGGGGAGCTGTTCATATTTATTTGTCCCCAGAGACGCAAGTAATAATGGGGAAAATGTGTTTATGTGTGTTGTTAGAAATTATGGTGTGTGCAGTGTAGCTGTTTGAGTGCAAATTTGTGAGTGAGTGTGTGTGTGTGTGTGTGTGTTAGTGTGTTAAGTGGAACGTTACATGTACGTTACATGCCATGTTACGTTCATGTCTGTTTAACACTGTGAGTCAGTGTGGACTCACAATGTTCACTAAAAGTGAAATAGCAGTATTCTGAACGGCAAGCTATTTCCTCAAGGGAGTTCCTATAATGACTACGACGTTTAGGGCAAATTATTTGATAGACTTGATCAAAATAAAATGGCGCTTACCTAATTGATTGTGTAAAGATTCAATTAAATGCTGCGATGTTTGAGTTTGATGGTCAGCAAAACTTTGAAGTAAATAGTACTTAAAGGTATGACATTGTGACAATCTGCATTTACCATTTTAATCAGCTTCTATCTTACAGCTTTGTTTATTGCTTTTACAACAACATAATAACATGATAATGCATAATAAACACTTTTAACACGTCACATTTATTCCCCCTTCCGAAACACACACACCCTGTGGGTGATGTTGTGTTGACCAAGTAGAGCCACGTTTTGCCTCATATACTTCATCAAACAAAACAGAACTCCCCCCCCCCCCCTCCCACCACCATCACCACCACCACAGTGGCACCTGACTGCAGTGACTCTGCTTGAACAGCATTCACCCCCCCTCCCACTTTCTTTCTGAAGGTATTGGCACTAACGGCAATTGGTATCATGTCATTCTGGAAGATGCAGCATGTCTCGGCAGACCTCAGATTGTCTCGCCGGCATCATGGCAAATTGTTGTCGGTGCAAAACGCAGCATTTGGCAGCACACCAAAACACCTTACTAACTTGAGATTTTGCGCTCTGAACATTGAAGCTACCCGAAACTACAGCAGCCAAAAATCGTCTTCGGGTGAATTTTTACACCAAAGCGTCGTACCAACCATGCACTACCAGAGAAGTTTGCCCAGGTAAGGAGTTTCCAACCAGTAGATCGCTTTTGTTTTATGCTCACTTGTGGCTGATGGTGTCAGTGGCCCAAGGAAGCTTTGGAATTCTGTGATACAGCTGGCAACCTTGAAGCTTTTAAAGAGCGCAGGACTGTGCTGTGCTGTGCTGTGTGGACTGATGAACAGTCATCATTCATCACTAAGATCTTTAACTGGTTCTCCCATAGTACGGCAGAGTGAAGGACCTTTCAAGACCACGTTGTAGATTAATTTAAGGGGGTTAGAGATTTTGTAAATGTTCTGTTAACTAAAAGTACCTCATGAATTACTGCTGGGCAGGGGGAGTATCAGAACATACTTACAGGTAAGGCATTTGTTGACAGTAGCCAGACACACACAGTTGCCACCAAACTTTACACAGTCAGTATCTCCGTTCATTGTCGACCGTCAGCTTTAAATTTAACTGAATGACACCACTGGAGACTGCATGTGAGGCTCTGAACTAACAAACAAAACTCGCCCTGGATTTTTGTTGAGACTCCCCATTCCAAAACTGGAGGACACCATCAGGAGGTACTTGGCTTTTCAGAGGTTTGTGTTGGATGATTCACAATTCAGGTAGGTTTCCACAAGGAATTACACCCTTTAAAAAAATTTAACATTTCCATTACTGATTAATGCCAACCGCTGAAATCTCACTCAAGGTTTTTTTTTTTTTCATTGCACATAATTAGAATAACAGAAAAGCTGGCACTGAACTTCCTGGGCGGAGTTGGGAAACAGCTGCATGAGGAACTGGTCACTCAAGACAGAATCAACAGAGACACCAGCTACATGACAGGTCAGCCTCCCCTTTCGCCACACACAGCCTGACCAAAGTCTTGACAACATGTTCAAGGACCAGTGCGTAACATTTAAGCATATTGCAAACATTACTGTATATGTATGTATATATATATATATGTATAGCTTTTCGCAATCCCAGTGTTGATCCCTCATGTATTTTTTCTTTTTTTTCTTAAGCATCAATAGTATTTCTGAAAACATGACATCTTTATTCCAAAAAATTAATCTTAACCAAGTGTTAAAGAGATGCAGCTGGCTCACTTTGCAGGAAACTGGAACTACTGTATATCTAAGACCTCAGTGGAATTCTTGAAGGTTTTGCTGCTGCCATCAGCTGATGGGGTTGTGTGACAAGATTGTGACAATGGCTCCGAAACTTAATTTCTACATTTCTCCCCCAGCTCCATGGTTAGACACTCACTTATCTCAACGTGACTCTTTGTGGAAATCCAACCCCTACATGTGTGTGACTCCAGATCCAAAGATTGAGTACAACAACCAGCTGGTGAAGGCCACCAACATCCTGTGTTCCACTGTGCGCTTTGTGAAAACACTGCGTGCTGGACTGCTGGAGCCGGACGTTTTACATCGCAACCCTGCAAAAAGTGACACAGAGCGCTTCAAGAGGTTCATCCGCTGGGTCCCGTCCTCGCTCTCTTGTTACGTGGCCAACATGGTCGAGGCCTACCCCCTGGACATGTCCCAGTACAGCCGCATGTTCAACTCCACTCGGATCCCAAAGCGTGGGCGAGACGAGCTGTTCACCGACGACAAAGGCCGACACGTCCTGGTCATGAGGAAAGGCAACATGTATGTGTTTGACGTGGTGGACAGGGATGGAAACCTGGTGAAGCCGGCAGAGATCCAGTCCCACTTGAAGTACATTCTGTCTGAGGCCGCACCAGTACCTGACTTTCCTCTCGGAGTCTTGACCAGTGAGAACAGGGATGTTTGGGCCGACCTGAGGGACAAGCTGGAAGCTGCTGGGAACGCAGAGAACCTGAGAAGTGTGGACAGCGCCCTCTTCTGTCTCTGTCTGGATGACAAGAGCTTCAGAGATCTGAGCGACTTTTCACGCAACATGCTGCACGGCGACGGCTGCAACCGCTGGTTCGACAAGTCCTTCAGCGTTATTGTGACCAAAGACGGACAGGCTGCCATCAACTTTGAGCACTCGTGGGGCGACGGTGTAGCGATGCTTCGCTTTCTGGATGAGGTCTTCAAAGACACCGTGGAGCAGCCGCTGGTGCACCCAGGCTCTGCTGCTGCTGCTGCTGTGGATTCAGCCTCTGCTGTGCGCAGGCTGGACTTCAACCTGGACAGTGAATTGAAGGATGGTATCAAAGAGGCAAAGGTGAACTTTGATTCAGATGCTTCCAATATATCTATCACTCTCTTAGAGTTCCACAGGGGCGGGAGGAGATGGTTAAAGAATCACAAGATGAGCACTGATGCTGTCCTCCAGCTGGCTTTTCAAATGGCTTTCCTGATGCTGTATGGCAAGACGGTGATTCCATACGAATCGTGCAGCATAGCCGTGTTCAAGCATGGCCGTCTAGAGACCATTCCCACGGCCAACGTCTACACCAAACGGTGTTCGCATGCCTTTGTTTGCCGGCCAAGCCGACACAGCGCAGGGCAGCTGAAGGCCATGCTCCAAGACTGCTCCAACCATCACAGGCAGCTCATCAAGGAAGCAACTATGGGTATGTATTAGACATTGCAATGTGTATTAACACTTTTTGACGAACAAACCCAATTTGTTTAAAGAGTATAACAACAGGGCCTTTCAGATCCTTCCAGATCCTTCAAGGTCATTCCAGGTTATTCCAGGTCATTTCATGGCCTTTCAGTTTCTTCCATGTCCTTCAATGTCCTTCAACAGCCTTCCAGGTATTTGGTGTCCGAGAGCTCTCTTTATCTCTCTCTCTCCCCCACCAGGCCAAATGCCTTTCTGTCACCTGGCCGCTCTGAAGCACCTGGCCACCTCCGAGGGTCGGCTTCTACACGGCCTCTACACACATCCAGCCACTGCTGCCATCGGTCACCATGTCATCTCCAGCAGCAGCCTCAGCAGTCCGTCACTGTTGACGGGGGGGTATGCTCCTGTTGTGCCCAACGGCTTCGGTGTTGCGTACGGACATGACGACGACGAGATCCACTTCAATGTGTCCAGCAACGTTGAGCCTCACGTCGAGGACTTTGTGAAATGCATCCACAAGTCTTTAGAAGGCATTTTTGCGGTTCTTGATGGGAAACCAATTGTGTGATGAAAAAAAACAAAAGTTTCACTCTCATAACAAACAAACTGCAAACAACAAATGGAGAAAATGTGTTTGAACAGAGAAAAGTTTGCTGTACACACAGTTTACTGGAAGTTTTTCCCCCAGACTGTGGCTAACAACTGTGTTTATTTAATCTTTTGTTATTTGTAATGAACTAACTAGGTTCAGGCATCACCATTTGGGGACTGTCGTTTGTCTGTTGTTTACCTGACTTCCCTTTGAAATGTTGCGTGTCTCGTTTTTTTTTTTAAATGTCAGGCTTCTCCTCCTCCTCCTTCTTCTCCTTCTTCTGCATTACATTTTTTTTTTTTGCTGCATTTTCACTTTGGACATCGCAATAAACTGGTATGTCAACCATTTCGCTTTAATATTGACTATTGAGACTTCTGTTGTGAATAACCTGACATCAGATATTGATTTGGTCTTCAGTTATATGGTAAGTTTATCTGAGTAACACTTTTACGCTCTACCTCTGAGTCAAATAGAAAAGATTGAGTATCATGTTCTTTAACTGCTAAATTATATTTTAAACCTCTGAATATCTCAACCTAGATGTCTGGGCTGTTCTTCTACATTAAGAAGGTCACAGAAAATTTTTAGTCTATATCTGCCATCACTGAACTAAGATAGGTGTTATGCTAATAAGAACCACAATAACTCCAGTTCATTCCGAGAACCTCAGTCTTTATTCTTCTCACCAACTCAGTTCCGCACTTCTTCCTTTCTCCTTTCCCTCTCCCCACATCCTCTTGAGCGCCTCTAGCGGCTGCAGGCATCACATTCGAACTAGTGTTGCATATTATGAACACAACAATAGGGACTAATTTGTATCCCACAGACCTTAGTTATATGGTAAGTTTCACTCAGCACTATTCAAACCCACAGACAAGATTGGGTATCATATTCTAACAACTCTGAATACTTCAACCCAGACATCAAGGCTATTCTTCCATGTTAAGAAGGAAACTGAAAGGTTTTGTTAATTTATGTATGTATGTATCCATCCCTGAACTGAAGACTAATGTCAGATCTCTTAACACTCGAGCTTAATTATTAGTTAAGTATTTATTTTCCAATCAATACATAAAAGTAAAGTTATTTTTAAATGGAGTCAGATTAAATTAATAATTGTTTACTTTACTTTGAAATACTCATCTTAACACCGGAAAAACAGAATCCATATTGGGGAGGTATTACTATTTGTTTCTAGATATTTCCTCCCCTACAAATGCAATGTTATTTCACATGGGAATCCTATTGGTTCTATAGTAATGGTGGTTGACCGAGACCGTAAGCACCATGTCGGCAAACCATGCCTTCAAGACAACACGGCTAACAGTTGTTAGTTCTTCCTTAAGGTCGTTGGAACTAAACAAACATTCATTCAGGACACGCAGCAGGTCTTTTCTCTCATCTGAAACAAGAAGCCAATGATAGAGTTCCTAAACTTGACACAAAATGTATTTATTTTAGAATTAGTAATCTCACAGTTACGATAACAAGAAACCTGTTGTGTGTATTGTGCTTTTGTTCATGTCATTCCTTTGACAGAATTACAAATACTTACTTTAATTTAAAAAAATGTGTAATTCCAGCTCATATCATTTTTTTTTAGATTAGAGTTTTGATTATTTGTGAGAAATGTATAATCTTAAATATTTTAGTTATACTTTTCCCCAAACAGGAAAGAGTTTTCTAGATTCTGGACTGCTTCGCCCCAGTTTGGACATAGGTGTTATATTGTGTAAATGTTTCCAACTGTTAATGCAAATGTAGTGGGGCTAAGACAGCGAAACTACAACTAAAACAAACTAACTTTGCCCTTCTCACTCAATCAACTTCTCAATTAGTAGTTTGTTTGTTTTTTTTGTTTTTTTAAACAGTTCAACCAGTCTCCGTCAATATTTGCTGGGGAAAGAGCTAATGTTGGCCTGTTTTACTTTGAAACATTTACTCATTGATCATGTGTTGCATTTCAACTGTCACGCCTCTTCTGCTGTGGAATAAACGCAAACAATAAAAAACTGAAGATGCACACACAGGTCTGACATTGTCATCATCGCCGTCGTCGTCGTCGTCGTCACATCATGGTGAGACCGTTGGCCTCTCCCTGGAAATCTACAAAACAGACACTTCTTGCTGCTATCCGACCTCACAGCAGCGACACTGAGGTGTTTTCCAGTGAATACATGCAGCGCAGTGTCGTACCAACGATGCACTACCAGAAGAGTTTACCCAGGTTAGGAGCTGAGCACCTTCTACCTCCTCTTAACCCCCCTGTCCTCTTCCTTCCTGGTTCGAAGTCTCCTGTTTCCATCGCTATATGGCAAAGTGCAGAGGGCCTGGGCTTCGAATCCCAGACTCGTGGGTGATAGCCATGTGTGCATTTGGCCAAAGGGATATCTCCTTGGCCAAGTAGCCAGGGTGCATGATCAATTCCGTATTGGAGGCATAGTGACAGGACCGTCAACTGTCACAGCCATAAATGAGCTTTGTTTGTTTGTATGCATTGTGAAGGCCGATAGTTATCTTTGGTTTCAGTTTCATCAAAACAAAGTTGTTGTTTTTCTTTAAAGTTCTGGAAAGAGAGAGAGAGAGAGAGAGAGAGAGAGAGAGAGAGAGAGAGAGAGAGAGAAAGAGAGGGAGCAACAATATGACGTTTTAACTGAAAATATAAAGACAACTTCTCAGCAGCTCAGCTCAGTTATTTTTGCCAAGTTTGACCTTGCTGGTCTCACAGCTCCAGCTCTGATTGGTAGAAATCAGGGGCTGAGAAAGGGGGAAAAAAACAACCCACTTTCAGCTTTGTTGTCCAACTGGATTCAGGTAGATCAGCAAAGTTGCTCATTTGCAACACTTTTTTTTTTTTTTTTAAACCTGGACCTGGACTTGTATTTCCAGGTACACATGTCTCACATTGGCCCCAAAGGTAGGTTATATGAGATAAGAACATAAGAGTGGCGCGTTCTATAAAAATGATGACCCTCACTGTGGCGGCAAACGGCTGTGTTGCGGCAGTCAGCTGGGGGGCGTGGCAGCCGCCGCGCTTCCATGTTGCGGCAGTCAGCTGGGGGGCGTGGCGAAAGCTGCGCTTCTCGGTGCGCAGGAGCGCGCGTTGGTTTGCGCGTGCGTTGTCGTCGCCCGAAGGTGCGCCTGACCAGGTGATCAAAATCACAGTGATTGCAAGCTTGCACGTTAAAAGAGGCAACCTCGCCAGTCTGCGAGAGCGAGGCAAAGCCGAAACAGGAGCAGGCACACGAAACGAAACGAAACGAAACGAAACGAAACGAAACGAAACGAAACGAAACGAAACGAAACGAAACGAAGACGCATGGGCCACTGGACTCGCATGAGAGAGGCTACCAGTAAGGTCCAGCTTGAAGATTGCTTGGTCTGCTGAACTAGTCCATGTGAATTGTGATCGTCTTGTTTGGTTTTAAAGAAAAACGGAAACATTTGTTTAATTTGTTGACAAGAAATTTAAGTTGCTTTTGTTTAGAATGCTGCCAAAAAGTAATTTAAATAGACCGTTTGCTTTGTTAAAATAAAGTAAAAAAAGAAATTAGGATTCTATTCTATTTTGCTTGAGTGCAACAATTCTTTTTATTTAGGTCAAAAGAAAAAATAATTTTTATTTACATTGTGTTGTGTGTGTAAAGGTTTTTCACCTGCACCATCCTTATTTGACCGCTGAATAAAAAGGATTGAGTGAATCCCTGTCCTTTTGTGAAGTCCTTTCCCCTTCAAGTGTGGGAAAACCATGCACCTTGAGAAAACACTTGACACTCACAGAAGGATGCCACTTGTTCTGTCACTCCATCATTCCCAAACAGGCCAGGCCTCCACTTTGAAGCATGAAGAATGCAACCTCTGGTTGACCTCCATTCTCTGGTTGTTCTCTCTTCAGATCTCTGAGTTGCCACCAAACAGACAAACCATTAAACAATCAAAACAAAAGCATTTACATGAACAAAAAGGCTACATTTTCTTTGTTACTCTTCATTTAATGTTTCAGGCTCAAAATACCAAAATTAGCCCATTCAGTCCAAAAGTATTTAACTGCCCAGAGGCCTCTGTTGGATGACGACAAGTTCAGGTAGGTTTTAATTTTACTATTTCATACTTTCAATTCTTAACATTGGATAATTACCAGTATCCCTATCCATTGTGTATATCCTCAGAAACACAGAGAGAATCGCTCAGGGTTTCCTGAATGGTCCGGGGAAGCGGCTGCAGGAGGAACTGGTAGCCTGGGACAAACTCAACAAGCATAAGAGCTACATCACTGGTGAACCTGGCACGCCAACTGCTGGTTAGCACCTCAAAAGCACCAAGTAACAATCCACACAGAATGAAATCTTTTTTTTCTGTTCAGATGCCTGGAATGATGATCATCTTTGTCAGAAATCCTCATTGCTCATGTTCAACCCCTACACATTCTTCAAACCTGATCCGAGGACAAAGTACAACGACCAGCTGGTGAAGACCACCAACATCCTGTGTTCCACTGTGCGCTTTGTGAAAACACTGCGTGCTGGACTGCTGGAGCCGGACGTTTTACATCGCAACCCTGCAAAAAGTGACACAGAGCGCTTCAAGAGGTTCATCCGCTGGGTCCCGTCCTCGCTCTCTTGTTACGTGGCCAACATGGTCGAGGCCTACCCCCTGGACATGTCCCAGTACAGCCGCATGTTCAACTCCACTCGGATCCCAAAGCGTGGGCGAGACGAGCTGTTCACCGACGACAAAGGCCGACACGTCCTGGTCATGAGGAAAGGCAACATGTATGTGTTTGACGTGGTGGACAGGGATGGAAACCTGGTGAAGCCGGCAGAGATCCAGTCCCACTTGAAGTACATTCTGTCTGAGGCCGCACCAGTACCTGACTTTCCTCTCGGAGTCTTGACCAGTGAGAACAGGGATGTTTGGGCCGACCTGAGGGACAAGCTGGAAGCTGCTGGGAACGCAGAGAACCTGAGAAGTGTGGACAGTGCCCTCTTCTGTCTCTGTCTGGATGACACCAGCATGAGGAGTGGCGTTCCCATCTCACACAACATGCTGCACGGCGACGGCTGCAACCGCTGGTTCGACAAGTCCTTCAGCGTTATTGTGACCAAAGACGGACAGGCTGCCATCAACTTTGAGCACTCGTGGGGCGACGGTGTAGCGGTGATTCGCTTTCTGGACGAGGTCGTCAGAGACACCGTGGAGCAGCCGCTGGTGCACCCAGGCTCCGCTGCTGCTGCTGAAGTGGACTCGGCCTCTTCTGTGCGCAGGCTGGACTTCAACCTGGACAGCGAGTTGAAGGATGGTATCAACAAAGCCAAAGAGAAGTTCCACACATCAGGAGGAAAATTTACTTGTGAATTAATGCACTTTAGGAGGGCTGGAAAAGGACAAATAAAAATGAGCAAGTTCAGTCCTGACGCTATGGTCCAGCTGGCTCTTCAGATGGCCTACCTGAGAGAATACGGACGGATGGCATCCATTTCTGAAATCAGCAGCTCTCTGAGGTTGAGATACGGTCGCTTGGAGGTCATGTACACGGCCACCGTTCACACCCAACGGTGTTCGCAGGCTTTCGTGTGCCAGCCGGGCCAACACAGCGTAGGGCAGCTGCAGGCGATGCTCCGCGACTGCTCCACTTGTCACAGGCAACTCATTGAGGAAGCATCCGTGGGTATGTACTAATGATGCGCTGATGATTTCTACTCTTTGTGTTTGTGAAATTAAAATTTGGGCAAGGTCTAGTGGCCATGTTTGTTTTTACTGAACACATGGTGTATTTAAAACATGTACATTTTGGGGGGTTAGGAGGAGGTGATGGCTGGCTGGCTGGCTGAAGGTTTCGTTCTCATGGCGCTCCCGCTCCTCTCCAACTGTTTTTTTTTTATTTTTTATTATCATTTAACTATCTTTATTTGCCTTAAAAGTCCAGTGTGGTTAAATGTGGCTTGATTTCTGATTTTATACTGGCAAAAGCTCAACACACTGCCCATGAATACATGAATAAAAATGTATACTCGCAGTGCACTAAACATTATTTGGCTTTTCAGCAAGACCCTTATTGCTCTATGTATGTTTTTATATCTATGAGAACCATCAAGGGCAGGAAAACCAAATTACTTTTATTGTACTGCAAGTAGTTAGTTGTTGTTTCTCTCTCCAGGCCGAGGATTCTACTGCCACCTGATGGCGCTGTGTCACCTGGCTGGCTCGAAAGGACATGAATTGCCACATCTGTTTACAGACCCAAATTGCGCCGCTCTGGGTTCTCCCGATCTCACCACGAGCACCGTCAGCGGCTTGTACAATGGAGACACCATCTGTGCCCCGGACACAGTGGAGGGGATCAATGTCACGTACCTTTTCTCGGAACGCCAGATTTCCTTCGCAATCTCGCGATCGCCCGGCAGCAGTCACACGTTTGTGCAATGCCTTCAAAGATCTCTGGAGGACATTTTCAATGTTCTGGAGGGGAAACTGCCCAGCTGAGAATAAACTCAAAATGAATGATTTCACCTTAAAGAGTCCAATTTCGCAACTGGTCAACAATTTTTTGTTTATTTTTTTAGCGGGGAATAAAGTTAATCAGTGATTTTTAGAAATACACACAACTGCATGAAAGATGCAGTAAAGTACAGAATGCTGTTTTTTTGTAATAAGTGAATCTAATTATAAGCAATTATTACTAAATTATTCTTGTTTTGGAAAACAATAATAGATTAATAAATTGAGCAACTGTTCCATATCTATATTTTGACATAAAGTTGAGTCACGTTTCAGCTGTTTGACTTCTTCAGCACATTTCATTTGTAAAATATAGATACAGACACACACAAATATATGAAATATATAGTCATATTTGTACCAGCGTCTTTCCTTTCTCTTTGGATGGATCATATAATTCAACCTGACTCGACCTTGAGGTAAAAATATTTTCACATGTTAAACTCTTGTATTGTTTAGACAACAACAGATGCGCATGAAGGCACAATATAATCACTCCTCAGGGAAAATGGAGACAAGTCCAGATGGATGTTGAAGCACAGACTAAATTTATTTAGCAGAAATACAGTGATGACAGAATTCCATAGTATTACAACCCCTCTAAAGTACAACAGTTGGGGTGGCTTGTTGCCTAGAAACCTTGATATAAAGAGGCACTTCGACTGAGCGGTTTTGGGGAAAGACTTCCGTCCACTCTCAGACCTAATATCCCACGAGACAGATTCCACAAATGGCAAACTTAGAGATAAAGTTATAAAACATTTTGGACATGGGTGGAGCAGGTCTTGTCTTAACTGCCCCCAGCTGACAGACTGTGGAATGGGTTGTACACTACATGCTCAGATGGGTGGATGGTCCAGAATAAAAAGTGTTCACTAATTTTGTTTTCTTAATTGTATTTTACTGAGATTTCTGATTCAAAAATATTCTCTCGTCACAATATTTTGGTTTTGAACATTCTGAATTCAAAACTTAGACTGTTTTTTGATGAGATGAGAAGGGCGGTGGGGCATGATAGCTGCCCAAAATAAAGGCCGAGCTTGATTAAACACTCGCTTTAACAATTTGCAGACTCACCAGCGCAAGATACCAACAGACCCAACAAAACCAGGAAAAACTAAATTAATTATCAGTCCGTCTCTTCTCAGACTGCAGTTGGAATGGAATGACTGCTGACTTATTCACTAGTCATTGAGGTCATTAGTAGAAGTAGCGGTTCAGGCCAGTGATTAAAAGACAGAAAGACTTTAATCAGTGATCTAAAGCCTGCACTTGTTAAATTAACGGTGATCAACTCTAGAAGTCAAAAGTGTGGCCGATGCTTCGTCTAAAGTTTAGCTTTGCCTGGTTGTAGCTGCAGGTTCTGAAGCTTCATGGCCATTCCCATGTTCCCAGTGATCTTCAGCTTGCCCTGGAAAAATGCCTGTTGACCAAAAAATGGGGAAATTATCATACAGATGATTGGTAGCCTGGGAGTAACTCATCATTGCCAGCATGTCAACAACTGGTATATTCACTTAGAAGGGCAGGACACAGTCTCTGTACACAGTGGCTGAGAGAAAAAAATACTTTTGAGCACTGAATCTTTAAGTTACATATGTGAATCAGAAAAGCAGGTTAATAATTTGAAAACACAGAAAGCCACAATTTTAGGACATTAACTCTCTCAAGCTCTTCCAGCCCTTCCTTTATTTCTTTATTGTAGCTTCATTTTCAGCTCTAGGTTACTTCAGAAGTGACCTTCCTGGTGGAGTGGAGTTTAGACAGTAGGCTTATGTATGTGTGATAACTGATAGCAAATGATGAAGTATGCATCATCATCATCATTATTATTATTATGATTATTATTATTATTATTATTCTGAATACTGCTACTACTACTACTACTAATAATAATAATAATAATGATAATAATGATTAATATCAACCATTGTGTGTAGGCCTTTTTGTGCTAGAACAATGCAGAGAAACTCATCTACTGTCATGGGAAATAAATACTTACAGTTTGTGCGTTCATCTTTCCTGTCATCAAGGCCAACAAGTCCGTGTCAGACATTGAGATGGTGCAATCTGCTTTTTTAGCTGCAGAATAGAGACCGAGGGGTGTGGGATGAGGGGGTAGAACAGCGTGAGTCAAGCTTCAGCTTAAGACAGTTCCTGCAGGCAGGCTGTTGACTGTCAATTTGGTCTCTTACTTGTGTCATTGTGAACGCAGCCGTTACCGTTCTTCACATCCACAAACCACGTCGCCTCCTTCCCGTTTGGGCCGTCCTTGACTTTGAAGGCAAAAACACCTCCGATCTTCTTCACAAACTGCGCTCCATCCTGCATCATGGAAAGGATTTGGAACTCTGTTATGTCTACTCGCTGTAGTTGTGACAATTCAGTTCCAGTTGCAGAAAGGAGACTCTGCTCGTACAATGTACATGACTGAATCTGATTTGCACTAAGGCTGATGTTTCCTGAACTGCAGGGGACCAATTTCACGATGTCGGCTCACAAAGAGGCAACTTTAACTCAGGGTCAGTTGATGCGGTAACAGATTCAGCAGAGTCTTGATCATGACTGCAGAATATGTGTGGGGGAAAAAAAAAATAATCAGAGGACAGATCTCGTACGAAACACAAAAACATAAAATAAATAAATGTGATTTAGCATCTCATCAATCTCTGTCCTTGTTGGGTCGGGCATTACCCAATGTTTATTTGAAAAGAAAGGTCTTCAGCACAGCTGGGACCAGCTGTACCAGAAATATAAATATTATTCAATTGTAACAAACACATGAACAAATGTGGAACCCTCTTAACAAAGACTCTGTCAGTCTCTGCACTACAATGATCATTGTCAATCCTGTTTTGGTTAAATTAGCCATTTTTCCCAGGCAAGCAATAGGTTTTTTGATGTTGATCATTTTGTAAAACTAACTCTGCAGGTAGTTTGAATGGTCTGAAACTACATGGAATATGAGACCTTTAAGTCAATGAACAAGGACGTTAATTCACTACACACTTTGGTAAGTACAAAAGACGATCACAGGAAATTTATTTTAACACCATATCATGATTTGAGTATTGTGATAAAGTCGTAATGATTGTCACACCCCAAAGGATGCAAAATTTGTTCTCTGCTTTTGACCGATCATCCCCTGAAGGAGCAGTGGGCAGCAGTGGTGCCGTGAACGGGAATCATTGGGTGATCTAACCACCCAATTCCAACCCAGCAGGGAGGGAATGGGTACCATTTTTACAGTCTTTGGTATGACCAGGCCAGGGATTGAACCCACAACCTACCAGCCTCAGGGCGGACACTCTACCACTACACCATAATTACCTCCTGCAGCTTCTTGTTGATTTCCTGGAACACAGCATGAGCCTTGAACCCGTCCAGTCCATCACTGGCACCGGTGTAAACGGCTCTGATTCTGGACATATGTGGACGGGGTGAAATTACAGGTTAGGCTAGGTAAGAGGCAAAGTGAGAGGTTTCAGAAGAAAACATGTGACTAAAACCTTGACGCAACTCTTACGAAGCGTAACCTGAGAAGAGCCTTTAAATTGTAAAATTAAAAGGGGGCTAAACATAATTGGGATTTTGTCGTCCACACCAATACTCCGAAAATCAACGGTCTGTTTCGCCAACACCGACTAACAGCTTCAGGGGAAATGTTGTATTTGGACACTTAGAAGACAAAAACGACTAAATTGGTAAAGCTGTATACATGCATTTATGCACCAGTAACGCCAGACAGCGCCAGTCACTCGCCTGTTTGACATTTAGCTAACATGATCCATAAACTCGGGTTAAGCACATGATACTCGGGGAGAAAAAACAACGAACGAAACGTGTTACTTAATGCGTCATGTGCCAAAACATGCTTGACAAATTAAGGTTTTTATTCTTACTTCGGTGTCCGAACTTCAGGCATTCTGCAATCACGTTGGTTTAAGAAGACAACGCTGACACCGCTGCAGTCGACCTGCTCTAAGCTAGCAGACCAGTCGCTCCACTTCCTGCTTTCCTGGATACGCAGACTGGACGAATCGATGTCAGATTGCCGGCGGCGCCCTAAAATTGATGGTTGTCAACATAGTGAGAAAAAAAAAAAGTTAAATTAAAACGTTCCAATACAATTTAAACAGTCATCTTATTTGTAACGTCTATTGGTCACAAAGCAGTTCGTGAACCATATACTTTTTTGAAACCCTATTTTAAGTAATGATTTACCACTACTGGCGAGCCACTGGCCTGTGATGACGTCGGGAGGCGGCCTTTATTTTTTGAATGAAAGTTGGCAACACTAGTTTTCAGTGGTCCTTGAAGGCTCTTATAACACGCTTTCAATGCAATCAAGTGTGTGTGTGTGACTATGACCTCTGTTCTTCAATTCAAACAGTCTGTTTGTTTGCATTTGTTCTGGGTGGTTGTGACAAGGAAGATTGTTTGGTTTAACTGGGGCGTGCTAATTATTTACCTGAAACTGAGTTTTCAGTTTATTCAATGAAACTCCAAGTCTCGATGTATTGTCAAAACAATTAACATAAGTATTAAATTATAACAGCACACATATTTGTTTCAGTTTCATAATTTATTTTTATACAAATATTTGAGGTAGAATTCCCTGACACTCAATGTTGTCATAATTAGAAGATGTGAATGTCTGCCCAAAAAGGAGCAGTGAGGTATCTAAAGCACAAAAAGACAGAGAATCAACAACTGGTAAGAAATAATAATACTTGTCCTCCTTCAAAAATGTGCACTTGGTACCGCACTGTTTGCTTGGAATGAACCATGTAAAGGTTGTGTATGTGCCAGCTAATGTTGTTTCACTTGATGCTTTTTATATTATGGGTGATTTGTTATGCATCACGTGGTGTGGGTGGGACATTGGCAGAAGCATATCAGCTGCTCTTCACCTGGCGGGTTTGGTGGGAATGAACTGAGAGGGTGAGGGAGGGGTGTCCCACTTTTGCTGACCGCTTTACTTTGCTTGGCCTTATTTTTGTTTAAACCTTAATTTTTTTGTCACTGAAACACAATACAACAAATCTACAACAGCAACATTGTCTCTGGAGCCATGACTTCATTCCATCAGTGCGTCCGGCAGGTGTTTTCCCCCTTACTTAGCCTCTCTGCGATTATATTTCGTTTTTTATCCTGGTCCATTGGATAGTCGCTCTACAGGTTGCGTTACAAAACAGAAATGCACAAAATCTTGTTACATCGTCCATGTCTTCAAACACCTCATGACATCTCAACTCATGCAGTATTTTTACACTTGCTAAATTCCACCATCCACCAACACCCATATATCATTTAAATCCATTAATATGCAAGTAATGTGAATTTGTAAAATAAATTGTTAAAATGTGTGTAAAATTGTGCTTAATGTCAATAAGACTGTCTCTCGCTCAAATTACAGCAAGATTACTTTAACATTTTTTAGTAAACCATTAATTTGTTTACTTTAGGATATCTTAAAATTCACCCAATTGACACAATCGCCATGGAGTAAAGCATTGTCTATTATTAATTTGACATATTAAGGGGCTAAACAATGACTACTGCCTGACTGACATAACCTTTTTTTTATTTTATTTTTTTATCCTCAGCTGGAAATCTGGGCGATCACTTAAAGCTCCAATACATTACAACTTGTTTAAATGTATTCGGACGAAGACTGAAATGGTCATTCTGATACACACATTTCACTGGTTAATATTTTAAGATTAAATGGCTTCAAAATGACACATCACGCATCCTACAAGGTTTTGTCTGAGTGGGAAACAAAATACAAAACAAATGAGCAAACCACACCCCTTTATTTTCGTTTAAACGGTTTCCACCCAACCCCCAGGTCATTTTAACTCAAACTGTCAAATTGTTGGACTGGACTGTAGGTCAACAGACCTTGAGGAACATTTGTTACGCACATATTTTCTTATGGGTTGCTTATAAAATGTCTGCAACGTGCTTTAAGCTTGTCCTTTAGTTGAAAAGGACTGAGAAAGAAAGACGTCACAAGTAGACAATATGGCCAACCTGCTGCCGATCAAATATTCTGCCTCTCTGAGAAGAGCTGGAAACCTAATTCATTTAAGATTTCCTGCTTTGTGCATCACCAGGAGACACTGCAGCAGCCTCAAAGAGTCTCCAGATGAATATTTGCATCGAAGTGTTGTTCCGACTATGCACTTCCAGAGGAGCTTACCCAGGTAAGGAGCTGTCAACTTAATTCAAATTGTTCAAACTAATACAGTTTCTCTGTAAATTGACATCGTACATGTCGGTATTCACTAAATTTTCTACTTCACTTCAACTTGTGCTAGATGGTCCATCAGAAACTCTTGACATTCAGCGTCTGCTTACAGATTTTTTTATTTCTTGCATGTTGAGGTTCCCAGTTCCAAAACTACAAGATACTATGCGGAGGTATTTAGCTGTTCAGAAGCCACAACTGGATGACAACCAATTTGGGTAAGTTCAGTGTGGAGATAATAATAATAATAATAATAATAATAATAATAATAATAAACTTTTATTTGTACAGTGCTAAATCACAACCAAAGGCGTCTCAAAGCGCTTTATACAATCAGAGAGAACCAACCGGGCCCCCGGAGCAAGCAAGATGCGACAGTGGCTGGGAAAAACTCCCCTGTGGGAAGGAACCTAGGGCAGAACCAGACTCCAGAGGGCCATCATCTGCCTATGAGTAGTTGGGGTGAAATACAAAAATAGAGGAGAGACAGAGAAAGAGAGAAAGGAGCAGAGTGAGCCAGGGTGGCAGACAGGACAGAGTGAAAAACAGATACACCAACCAGGCAAAACGGATATAAACACAAAGAATAGGAAATAATTCAAGGCTGCTGTCCATGTGGAGTGTAAGTGTCCATGCTTTGGAAGGCAAGAGCCTAGCTCGATGGACAATCTGCCGATAGGACAAGTCCAGGTCCTCAGCGTGGTGGTGGGATGAAGCGATGACAGCAAGACCCCCAGGACAGCACAATCCAGCTCCTGGCGCAGTGGTCATCACCTGCTGGGGACACAGAGACTGCGGCAGTATCATGCATATCGAGCACACAAGTGGCAAGGTCCCCAAAAGCCCAGCCGGTCTCGCACCTCGGGGGCACCGGACTGCACAGGGCCCATCCAGGGTGGGAAAGATATCGGGTCCAGCCCCCACTAGCAGGCCGACCCCACTGTGTGTAGGAGTGTCAGTGTGTGTATATGTGCACTTGCTGGTGTGTTGGACTATGGTGCGTTTAAAATGGAAGGGTGGTAAGGCCCTGGGGCAACTACACTGCTGCTGAGCAGGGCGGCGGCCGCAGTGCACGAACCCCCCCCCAAGCCCTAAGTGTCTATAATGCTATTAAAATTGGAGAGGGTCTCGGATGGAGCGGTGGCCGGCCGATGGAGACCCTCATCCAAAGCCCTAGTGATAATGTTAGTGGGTCGTTGGCTGCGTGGGGGCCAGGTCCTCGCCAACGAGGGTGCAGTCGGTGCCCCATGCAAGGGCGAGGAGACCGCACCGGGGGGAGGCCCACCGGGGACCCGGTCGCCGCCCACTTGTTCCAGTTAACAATCGCGATCCAAATATAATGACCTCAGTTTTATTGGTATTAAGCAACAGGAAATTCTGTGTCATCCAAGTTCTGACATCACGAAGACAAGATTCCAATTTGGCCAACTGATGAGCCTCATTTACCTTAAAAGAAAAGTACAACTGTGTGTCATCTGCGTAAGAATGGAAACTGATGCTATGCTTTCTGATGATGTCACCAAGAGGTGACGTGTAGATGATGAAGAGGAGTGGCCCAAGTACAGATCCTTGGGGGACACCATGACTAACCCTCCTACGTTCTGATGAATGATTATGAACATGAACAAACTGAAAACGGTCAGACAAGTAAGATCTAAACCAGTTTAAGGCTTGATCTTTGATGCCAATAGCATCTTCTAATCTCCTAAGAAGAATGATGTGGTCAACTGTATCAAATGCTGCACTGAGATCTAGGAGGACCAAAACAGAGAGAAGACCTTTGTCAGATGCACACAAGAGATCATTACTCACCTTAAGCAATGCAGTTTCAGTGCTGTGACCAACTCTGAAGCCAGACTGAAAAGCCTCAAGTAGATTGTTGTCGTTCAAGAAGTCCACAAGCTGCCTAGCAACAACTTTTTCTAAGATCTTGGAGAAAAACGGAAGGTTCGAGATTGGCCTATAATTTGAAAGCACACTCGAGTCCAAATTGGGTTTTTTGATCAGAGGCTTGATTACAGCCACTTTGAAAGCATGAGGGACAAAACCTGTTGATAGAGAATGATTGATAATTCTAAGAATGACACAATGAAGCAATGGAGATCTTTGTTAACAATGTTTATTTTTAAAAGAACAATGTTGTAGGTCTTGCCTGAAAATATGTTAATTTGTATATTTTTAGAATAACAGAAAAGCACGCATGGGACTTCTTGAATGGTGTCGGGTTCAAACTACAAGAGGAATTTATTGTCCAAGACAAAAACAACAAGCACACAAGCTACAACGCAGGTAAATTTGTGGTTCTGCTACCACAAATGAATCTACCAATAGCACATATACAATAATGGGCTGTTTATACTTTAACCTGACTGAAACGTATTTTTCTTTCAGAATTATTATCTGACAAACATCTTTGTCAACGTTACCCTCTTTTCCACCTTAATTCTGGTATCGCTGTGACTCCAGACCCAAAGATTGAGTACAACAACCAGCTGGTGAAGGCCACCAACATCCTGTGTTCCACTGTGCGCTTCGTGAAAACACTACGTGCTGGACTGCTGGAGCCGGACGTTTTACATCGCAACCCTGCAAAAAGTGACACAGAGCGCTTCAAGAGGTTCATCCGCTGGGTCCCGTCCTCGCTCTCTTGTTACGTGGCCAACATGGTCGAGGCCTACCCCCTGGACATGTCCCAGTACAGCCGCATGTTCAACTCCACTCGGATCCCAAAGCGTGGGCGAGACGAGCTGTTCACCGACGACAAAGGCCGACACGTCCTGGTCATGAGGAAAGGCAACATGTATGTGTTTGACGTGGTGGACAGGGATGGAAACCTGGTGAAGCCGGCAGAGATCCAGTCCCACTTGAAGTACATTCTGTCTGAGGCCGCACCAGTACCTGACTTTCCTCTCGGAGTCTTGACCAGTGAGCACAGGGATGTTTGGACCGACCTGAGGGACAAGCTGGAAGCTGCTGGGAACGCAGAGAACCTGAGAAGTGTGGACAGTGCCCTCTTCTGTCTCTGTCTGGATGACGAGAGCTTCAGAGATCTGAGCGACTTTTCACGCAACATGCTGCACGGCGACGGCTGCAACCGCTGGTTCGACAAGTCCTTCAGCGTTATTGTGACCAAAGACGGACAGGCTGCCATCAACTTTGAGCACTCGTGGGGCGACGGGAAAGCCATGCTTCGCTTTCACGAAGAGGTCTTCAAAGACACCGTGGAGCAGCCGCTGGTGCACCCAGGCTCTGCGGCTGCTGCTGTGGACTCAGCCTCTGCTGTGCGCAGGCTGGACTTCAACCTGGACAGCGAGTTGAAGGACGGAATAAAGAAGGCCGAAGAGAACTATGCTCGTGAAGTGTCAAAACTGTCTATTGGTGTTTTGGACTTTCAGGATGGCGGGACGGAATGGTTCATAAGACGCAACATAAGTCCAGATGCGATGGTCCAGCTGGCTTTTCAAATGGCTTTCCTCAGGCTGTACGGACAGACCTGCTACACAAATGAGATCTGCCACCTGTTATATTTCAAGCATGGTCGCTATGACTACATGCACACAGCCACCGTTCACACTAAACAGTGCTCGCAAGCTTTCGTGTGCCAGCCGGGCCGGCACAGCGTGGGACAGCTGAAGGCCATGCTCCATGACTGCTCCACGCATCACAGGCAACTCATCAAGGAAGTATCTACGGGTGTGTATCCTCTGTAGCTAAAAAAGACTTTTAAAAAACATTTTGCGCAATACCATTCAGCATAATCATGTCATTACCCCCCCCCCCCCCCCCCCCCCCCACTTCCAAGACACAATGTTTATTTTGCCAGTTATCCTGTTTAAAATGATTAAGTGTTTACTGATTACTTTTATTCACTCATGGACATGGAGTAAGTGCAAATAAAGCTGACCAAACATTGTGTCTCTCACCAGGCCATGGCATTTCCTCTCTTCTGTTTGCCCTGGATGACCTGGCCACATCGAAAGGCCAGACACGACCTGGCCTGTTTGCAGATCCAGCTTTCTTTGCCTTCAGACACAGAAATGTCATCTTGTCCAGCACCCTCAGCGGTACGAGCCTCCAGATGGCCATGTTTGCTCCAGGTAATCCTGAAGGGCTCAGTCTCCCATACGTCATGCATGGCAACAGAATAGTGATCAGTGTGGGAAGCTACCAGTGTTACAACAACCAGGAATTTGTTCAATCCATCAATAAATCTTTAAAAGACATTTTTGCAGTCCTGGAGGGAAAAACGCTCAACTGAAAGCAGTTTTAAAGTAAATGATCAAAAAAAAAAAAAAGGTTCAAATTCGTTCAAGCATTTACCCAAATACAAAAACAATGACAAATGTACACAATTTTAAATTTATATAAATTTCATATCGCCATATGGTATGCAAATTGAGAGAAAAAAATTGGATATTTTAACAGAAACAAGGCTAACTTTTCCCTGGCCTGTAGGAAACGGAGCATTGAGGCCGTTTTGTTTTTGTTTTATCAGTAATGGACTATGGCAATGTTATCTATGGACTATGCCTCTGCCTCACAGAGACTGGACACTGGACACAGTTTATCACTCTGCAATTAGATTTATTACTGGTGACAGCTACTCCACCCATCATTGCATTTTATATGAGAAGGTGGGATGAGCTCCACTATCTGTGAGACGGGAAATGCATTGATTCATATTTATTCATAAAGTCCTGAAAGGTAACATGCCACCATAGCTCAGCATTCTACTTAACTGGTCACATAACAACTACACAACGTGTTCCAGTGATTTTCTATTGCTCGATGTTCCACGGACAAACTCAGAATTCGGGAAAACTGCTTTCACTCTCTCCACTGCAGCTACCTGGAATATTTTAGAACACAATCTAAAATTAAACACAGCTGTCTCTATGGGACAGTTCAAAACAGTCCCAAACAGTCCCATACAACAACAAACAACAAAATTCACGATTACTCTGCTTTTAAAGGGAACAGTTTTTAACATTGTAATTGCTTGTTTCTGCACTCTCGACATCATTTAAAATGAGGGCTTGTACTGAATGATTTTTTTTTTTTCGAGATTTAAATAAAAGGTTGATGATTTTGACGTTTCATTTGGACTACAAATTTTGTGTCATATTAGGTCTAAAATTAATCTAAAATGTTAAATTTCATAATTCATCTTAAGGTCAAGAGTCAAGTTACCATTTCCTATAATTCACTGCTGTCTAACAAGCTAAAGGGAACTCTGAGGCTAAACTGGCAACTTCTCTGGGATGTAACCTTGGAGGAAGAGGGAAATAAATAAATCATTTAAAGTCAGGACTGCAATTGCAATTTGCTGCACTGAACTTCATACATTGCCTGATTACCTTCCTATTTTGAATGGTTTTGTTTTGATCTTGTTTTGGAAAAATAATATGTTCAGTCCACATCTTAAAATCGAGTTGCATGTCTTGCATAAACTGTGAGCACACAGACATTGTGTTTAAGTTTTATAGAGAATAAAGAAAGAGGATCACCTCCGTCCTATGACAGCTGAGAAAGGCCCCAACAAACCTCTGCAACTCTGAGTGCAGGAAGAAGCGGGTATTAAAAATGGATGGATGGATGGATGGATAGACTGCATACTATTGAAAACCTGAAAACTCCATCATTGGAGTCAAACACTTCACTATTGCTGCCAGCAGGGTGCGGTGTTTACTGGTTATAAGACGCTCTCATGACGATTTCATAAGCTTTGCGGCTTGAACTTCAATCATACACACCAGACAGAGAGCCTTACAACAAGGACAGTTTACACTGAAAAGTGACAGGTAGCGGAACTTCAGGAGGGCGGAAGTCCTGCCGAAACATGTAAAAAGGCAGGAAAAAACTTATGTCTGTTTAAAAGAATTATAGAAACTCATTCAAAATTGAAGACAGAATGAACACAACTCATCAATTCACAATTTAATTTTCAGCTCCTGGTGAGTTGTACTTCACCTCATTATTATATCAAGTAATAATGAAGGTAGCTCAGATTTTGTTCATCCCCTGCGCTGCTGGTAGAATCTTTATCTCTTTTGCTTCCTCAACCATAGTCAGTCCTCTTCATTTCGGGGGTTTTGGTCAACTATAAAACCATGTTTTTACTACAGGGACCCAGGCTAATTGGTGCAGTACTTTCTTTTATGTACTTTAACCAAATACATTTGACTGGGTGGTCTGGAGTTGAATGCATTTCTGGGCCGAATGACCACTATCATGGTCATTCTGGGTTCATGCCTGTGTATGAGCTGCAATGTTTAGAGAATGGGAAGAGTAGAGGTTAGAACCACTAAACTGTGATGCGCTGATGTGGCTTTGTTATTATCTGGTGGAGTCAGAGGGGGTGTCATAATGTATATGAGTCTGTCTGAGTTTATGGAAGCGTGACAATCAACAATAATGATGGAATTTTTTTTTAGCTGTCTGGGCCCCTTTAAGACAAGTTTCTAGTGCAGCAGTGACCTGAATCCAAACTGCCACGCTGTAGTTTTTCCTGTAAAAATGCAGGCACATGGCTAAAAAATAAATCTGTTAACTAATCTGACCCAGATTCCACTGCAGCTTTGGCTGGACTTTTGTAGTTTTCATATACTCTTGTGATTATTTTTTTTCCACCGTGGAAGGTATAATGAATGAGAATTTTGACAAATTCTGGCAACTGGCAGTATCTGCCATTATGGCAAGTAATCAAAATGTCCCCGTTTACAGTGAAATTAGTGAGATAAAATAAAGTAAAATCAAAGGGAAATGTGTAACTGATGTGTTGTGGTGAAAAAAAAAAAACATCTGCTGAGACACTGTGGTTGAAATAACTTATCTGGGTAGAAAACTTCCTTTCGGCGTACTTTCACGTGAGATAAGGAGTCTACTCAAGGTTTTAAAAAAGTAATTAATGAATAAATACAGTCTGTTGAGTGTCGACACAGCAGGAACTACCACATCTGTAACCAATAGAGGCCATAGCCGGAATCTGACTCGTAATATAAAAACCTGAAACCTGTTCAAAACTGAAGTAAAATGTAGTCTGCTGAAAGAGCCATTTCTCGCATGTTCCACTAAAACAGCGGAAACAAGGAGCAAGGAGCAGAGCTGGCCGCTCTGAGAGGAACACAGCCAGTCGGCCAAAAAATATCGTAAGAGTAATAATAGTGGCTCTAATTTGAGTGTGTGCTGTTCCACAGGGGGGACAGTCTGTGTAGATATTCCACAAGTTAAGGTATAAAAGTCATTATCAACAGCATCTACAATCATCTTCAAGAAATTAAACTTTAAGCTATTGAAGCTGAACATTTGTTCAAAAAAAAAATTAAAAATCTGAAACAAAGGTATCGGCTGCTGAATTCAGCTGCCTTTAAAACGAATTACAAACAAATGCAAAGTGCCTTCCTAATCTAAAGGATGACAAAGAGCCAAGCGATTCAACACATCTTTATTGCACTGAATAGATTAACTAAAGCATTAAATGGGTCATAGATCCTCCTCTGAAAGCCTACTTCTACCCCCAGGTCCATTTACTGATGTGCATGTCTTTGTACTTTGGGGGGAAGCCAGAGAGACGAGACAGGCAGACGCAGAAATGACCCGAGCCTGGGAATGGATGAGGATGAAGACGATGATGTGTTTGCACAGTATCTACAGTGGGAATAATGCATCGTAATGGTGCCAGATCTGCAGGCTTCAAAAAGCAGGCCAAATTCAAAATGATCCTGCAGAGATAATGGTGCGATGCTCCTTTTCAAAGCAGGCTACTCCGCTACTTTGTTACGCTAGGATCTTTTAAAACATCATCTCTCATTTGTTTTGTTTTCCCCCCTCTCCAGACGAAATTTTTCTTGAATGAGCTCAGCGACATGCTCTATGAATAATCTGCACACCACGCAACTTTTTTTTTGGAGATTGAGTGAAGACAATGCTTAATTCAAGAAACGCCCACCAGATTTATTTGAAGGCCTTTTTTTTATTTTTTATTTCAGGCCCATAAATATTGAGTCATGAGGCAAGGTCAAGGTTTCTCTGCAGTGCAGAAAGCAAACCTGGCCATCAGAACAAGTTATCAAATGTAGGATGCAACATAAGAGCTGCTCCACTGAGGTTGTGTGTGTTGTGTGTGTGTGTGTGAGAGAGAGAGAGAGAGAGCAACCTTCTTGAGCAACAGTATGAGAAAGAAAAGCAAAGAACTTGTGTCTCCTGGCACCCACACAGAGCTGTGTGCCTCTTAAACACTCCTTCCTTTCCATTGCACTCCCAACTTTCTCTCTCTCTCTCTCACTCACTCCCTCACATCTGGAGTGTATCTTGTGCGGCTGCATGACTCCTCGCCCACTATGGGACAGTCTGTGTTGGGACTGAACGTCAGACCTCAGTGCGCTCCAGCAAACGCCAACGGAGAGAGGTACGGTAGCGCGAGAAGAATGTTGCTTTTGTAGATTTTAGAGGGCTGCGCGCAGCTTTAGGATTATGTCTATAGCATGCATGAGAATGCGATCGTACAGTATGTATGTCAGTCAGCTCAGAGGGCGCAGTGTCTGAGCTGACCTCGTCCCGACCGCCGCTCGGCTTCAAGCGAGCAGGGGAAACTGAAAAACCTGATCTTTAGAAGAGTCGTGCTGTTGGAAGACAAGCTAAGGCGGGAGTTCTGCTGATCCACAACATTTCTCTGACTGCTGGGTGATTAATTGCATTAATCCCCACCAGGCTCCACTGAACAGAACGCACGACGGCAGAAAAGCTTTTCCCATTCAGCAGCTCAAGACGGTAAGAGTGTGCACACTTGCAGCAGTTTGATAGAAAAGTCTGCTCAGATGTCCGTCACATTCAGAGAAGATTTCTTCCCTGGCTAGTTGAGTCGCTGTTAACAGTTGTTAAGTTGGGCTCTCTATTGAGCCCCGCAGAGGGAAACTGTGACGTTGTAAAACGACAGCTCGGCCAAGTTGAATCTGGCTTCAAACACTCAAAAGATTTTCAATACATATTTGAGAATTCAGACAGACGCCTTTGCAATACGTCTGGTCTGTAGAGTTACATAGCAGTTTGTCCCTTGCTTATAATTATTTTACTCTTGCACTTCATCAAATGTGAGACAAAAATAAAAATGTATGTCTGGATTACACAGCAGCTCTCTGCTGATCTGCCTCATGAATATTGGCAGCATGACTACTATCCATTCAATCCAAACGTTAGCATTCTGCTGACGTGAGAAGGAGAAAATAAGAGGGACAGTCATAATGCATTATATAAACCTGTACAATTCTCTGGGTGACAATCTGTCTGCCATGGAACATTACTGTGTAATGACAAAAACACGTTCATGGTTATTAAACATGGCAAACTTCCAACTGTGATGATTTAGTGAATATTTTCAACATATTTTAAAGTCCACATAACAACCAGCACTGTAATTACTTTAAATCCCCCTTTGCACAAACCGCTGTACCATGACAAAGATAAAGTCCAGTTTTCTTCAGGTGCAGTTACTTCCGTTCAATATCATGTGCACACAGATTGACATGCTACTATTCCTTTTCTCTGTCTTGAGCCCTAGAAGATATTACAAAGTGAGAGACTTCCTCTGACTGAAAAACTCATTCTGACATGTAAAGTAGGTTCAGTGCTGCCACACAAACTAAATCTGGACTACTTTTTCATACCTTGCAGTTTGTCAGTGGAGATTAATCCACCAAAACCAAAAAAACTTGAGCTGTGCCGTGAAAGAAAATTGTACGTAAGAGTGCCTGTATTTTTTTTTCATTTTTTTAATTTTCAAAATAAAATAAAAAATTGTGTTCAGAGGAGTCATTTCGCTTAAGGGCCCGACGCCAGTTTGAAGTTTTGAACACATAGTTTGTTAGTTTTTGTGTTTTACTGCTGGTTTAGTTTATGAATCCAACAAAGACTATTGGAATTTGTTATGCAGATTGTCCTCTCACTCCTGCAAATGAATAACACAAATCTAATTTTCCCTTCTGACCTTTTCGGAAATGCGTCTCCTTTTCCTTTCATCTCCTCCCTTCATGGTTCTCATCTCAGCAAATCATCTGGATTTGTGTAACTGTGTCCACCTTTCCTGGAATGCATGGGCCAATATGAACATTAGGTTAGGCTGAGTAGTTTATTTACAATAAAAGCAGACCCTAATAAAAATGTAAATGAGTTTTTCCTTGCGATGTATAATTGAGGCCGTCCCACATTAACATGTGTGAATGTCTGCGATGGTTGGAGATGGTCGAAGTCTCGACAAAAGTCAACTGCGTCGTCATTCCGAAGAGCATAGAGTCAGTGCAGGTGGAGGGGTTCGTGCTTCTCCGACCATGACCATTTGTGCACACATTTAATCAAAAAACACCTAGAAGTTCCCTGACAAACGAGTCCACTTCAGAGTGCTTTGGTCAGGCTTTTTCATGACAAAAGATGTGACGACGGTCAGGAGTAGGCTAGACCGCGCGTGGTCGTGTAAAAACGCCGGTTAGCCAGTTAGCATCTGTAAGGCAATAGACCATTGGTTAGGAAATTCCACACAGCAGTTCATTTATCTGACTGGGAAAATTGACCTTATAAAGCCAGGTCTATACGGTGCTATTGCTGCAACAGACATGAGGAGCGAATATGCCTACGCTGAGTTATCATCCATTCAGTAGGTGAGACCAGAAGTGAACTACATGAACATAACGCATAACGGTATAACACAGCAGAAAATAAGGAGGCGCCACCCTGTGGCACAATTTGGTAACGTGTTACGTGTTACTGGCTGGTACAAAGGGACAAAAGAACTACGTAATTTAAAAAAAAAACAGAAAGAAATCCTTATTTACTCATTGCAGGTCGTGGTCTACTCTGTTTCAGCCTGAGTCACCATCCCTCCGAATCCTCTCCATACAGTGGCGGCTAAACTTGCTAGCCTCACCCTCCAGCTAGCGCCAGCCAAACTAACATTAAGTTGTTGATACTTTTGAAATAAAAGAGATTTGACTTTTTAGTAAATTCTTATACTTCTTGTTGTTTTTTTAAAAAAAAAAAAAAAATAGAACAGTTTAAAGTCCAATCGATTTAGCTGGTTAGCACAACACACTGTTGAGGTCCTGAATTGAATGCCGGGGATCGGGGATTCATGGTCACGTGCATCGAACTCATTGGACAAGGAAACGTTCTGCCAGTATTCCTGGCAGGCCCAACAACATTACTAGTCAGCATTCGTAAGAAATAAACATGTTCATGGATTCATAGTTAAATTAATTTGGGTTTTATTGCCTACATTGTTTTGAAGTGAATGTAGGGAAAATATGATTGAGTTAGTAATTTGCCATAAAAGCACATTTTCAGCACAGGTGTCTCGAGACAATATTTTAAAATTTGCAAATTATATTTATAAATGCACCCAAATTATTATTAGCTTTATTTAAAAAAACAAAAAACAAAAAAAGATTAAAAAAAAAAAAATTCATATCATTTAGTGATTTGGTGTAAATGGTGGTAGACTGTTGTCTTTACTTTGTTGCCTTCCATAAGCTGAAATGGTCATTAAAACGGCATTTTATCGTGGCAGAAAGATTTTCATAATTTACACAGTCAAATGCAACAGAACAATAAGCATAAACAACTATATTTATAATTGTTCCAGTCCGAAGCCTCAAAACTTGTTTTCGTTCTATCTCTGATCTATCGTCATTTAGCAAGAACGACAGGCGCTGTACATCCTGTATTTTGGCCGTGAACCGGCACCAACGCAACATAATAATTACACTGGTTTGTTCCATCTTCTAAGTGTGAAACACAGAAGATGTGTTTTGGCCCAAGAGCAGCAGGTGAAGGCTTTAATGAGGTGGTGTTTGCAGGAAACAGGGCACTCGCTGAGCCGATGTTGCTGCTAACTTCCCCGTCCGTGTGCTTGTGCAACAGCAGAGATTCGGGGTGGACATGGCTTTTCCCAAGCATTCCATCTTGCAGGCCCTGAGTGTGCTGCTCTTGGCCTGGGTGTTGGTGCACTGCCAGGCCCCTCTGGAAGCGGAGGAGGAGGAGGATGACGAGACAGACGCTGCTGCAACCACCGGGACCAAATCTGTGCTGATTGAATGTCCGGCTGAGTGCAGCTGCACAGCGGAGGGGGCAGTGGACTGTGCTGGGGTCGACCTCATCGAGTTCCCTGCAGAGTTGTCCGAAGCGACTCGCCAGCTCTCTCTGCAGGTCTCACACTCAACTACTGTACATATACACTCATGGTGTTACTCATCCTTTTCTTTTTTCTTTGTTTTAGCTCAAATACTTGGAAAAACAATATTTTCAATACTTTAGTATCCACAAGCAAGGAGGGAGCGCACACAAATCTTGAGGACAGATCTCTTATTGTGCCAATTTATTTGTCAGAGAACGAGCAGAAAGAAAATGGGGGTCATGTCATTTATATGCAGGGCAAACATTATCTTAACGTGACAACGACAAAGTTAGAGGTGAATTTATTTTCTTAAAAATATTGTAAATGGGAGGTGAATTCCTTTCGTGAATGTCTATTAAAAACTGAGACCTTAGGTCTTCCATAATGTTCAAATTTTCAACAACCTGTCTAGAGGAAACATCTCAAGCTGAAACCATCATTTAGTCCAGCAGGTGTCATTGTATTTCGCAATGAGATGCAAGATCTTTTCAACAGTCTGTCTTTCGTCCGCTGACACCAGAATAACAAGATCGAGGACATAAGGGTGGAGCACATTTCCCATCTGCATCAGCTGGAGACCCTCAACCTTCAGAACAACTGGCTAACAACTCAGGGTAAGCACAAGCACAATCTTGCATGCTGGGCAGCAGGTTTTCAAACACATCTGCAAGGATGTTCACAAGTTTAAGTCGAGGGTGGGCGGTCTGGTCATGTCTGTACATGTCCAAGGGGTGCCCTGGGTGTTCCTGGGCTCGTCATTTATCCTGTATCAAAGACTCAACTGAAGTAATTAATTATCTAATAAAAACAAATAACTTTCCAGAAAATAGTAGTTAAACATGATGCTTCGTCAGGACCGTCCTCATTCGATGCTATTTTGAAAAGGACATAAAACAAAGTGGTCTCAGAGGGTATCAGTGCTCCCCTTATTTTACACAGACCGTCAGAGTTGATTATGCTCAATTATCACGACATAGACACTTTGTTGAGTGACACCTTTCAGACCATCTTGATGAAAATTGCACCCTGGTCAGGAACATCCAACTTCAACACAACTCAGCGAAACTGCTGTCAGTCTGAGAACTCCTGCAACGTTTTGTTTCGGGTTTGTCTGGACACCAGTTGTTCAGTTAAAGATAATATTGCCATACATTTTTTAAATGAATGCTGGCTGAGTGTTTGTCTCTCTTGACTGTCTCGGCCAACAGCTGTTGCTGATGGTTGTGAGTGACTCGTCTTTCGAGATCATTTCCTTATGTAACCTCAGATGTTGAGATCCAAGTCTTTTTCCTAAAAACTGCATGTTTTGCTGAAAACAAGTCCTTCCAAAGTGCTGTGTCTCAGGGTTCACTGGTGATTCACAGTCAACATCAGCATAGCCGCGAATCCACATCAGTGCTCATTAGAGGATTTAGTGGGTACGCCAGACTCATCTGTGTAGGCACTTTATTAGGGGCCATTAGATGTCCATGTCAGCTTGGCAGGTTATGTTGACCAAATGGCAGCTGTGTCTCTGTGTCAAACACGCGTGCGCGCGCACACACACACACGCACACACACACACACACACACACACACACAAAGTGGAAGTGTCCAATTTGAGACCCTGCTCAGTGGGAACAGCTACAAACTGTGCAGCAAAAACACAGTCACACTGATGGATGAAGAAGAACAAGTGCCTCTGAGCCTCGTCTCAGAGATCACATGCACATAACTTTTTGGAACAAACTGGAAAAAGCAGTGTACGGTGAGGTCCAACTCAGGTGTTTTTAATACTGAAGAAACATGATCACAAAACTGGGTAAACACGTTTTGCAGAAGTGGGCTGGTAAAGTTGACATCTGTGCAGTATTAAACGGTGCACTTTCACTGTCACTGCAGGCATTGCAGACGAAGGCTTTGAGATGCTGGACCAGTTGGCTTACCTGTACTTGGCAAACAACAAGGTGAGTCACGCAGTCGACTCGAAAAGTGTTTCTTTTGCGTGAACAAATAAGCAAATCCGCTCGGCCGTATTTTCCGATGTCGTTTTTTTTGTGTGTGTCATCCCGCTGGTAATTGTGCTGTATTTTGGATTTGCTGACACGGCGCCAGCTGGCAGTGAGGGGTGGCAATCTCCTCTCGTGCACTCTGCGCGAGCTTATGCTTGTAATCACTTCCAGTATGTCGCTGCCAGCTGGCCGCAGCAAAAAATGTTACTGACCCTGTTGGGCGCAACGCAGCGCGGGCAGGCGTGAGGGGCGGGAGAGAAAGGATGGACAGATTGTTTGTGCCTTGGCGAGGATGAATAAGCAAATGGGATACGGGAAGAATAGGGGGATTTTTAAAGTGCTCACTAAGCTTCAAGGACACCCATGCTGCTTTAATCCCTAAACCGCGTTATAAAGGAGAGAGCACTAAATGAACATCTAATCTGCCTGCTCGTCTCAGATCTCTGCTGCCGTCTCTGATGTTGGTGCTCAGCGCAGCCCACATTGTCTCCTTTCCCTTTCCTTTTCAATGCACTGACATGGAGAGTCACATCAAGCCAGGACACACATATATAAAAAAAACTCATCTCGAAGATTACATGTCCGACTGCACGCCAACTGCCTGCCTGCAAGGGAATCAAGTTACTGAAAAGGCGGCAACAGTCCCTGCACTGCCCAGCAAAGTGACTCTTTTACTCATTTTCATTGTTGTTTGACCCTTCTGACAATTGGTAGACAATTAAATCACTCTCCAAAGGCAGGGCGGGAGGGGGGGTGCGGGGAGGGGTGGGGGGGTGTGGGGTGGGGGGGGGGCGTGTGGGGGGGGGACATTAGCTGGAGGCGAACCGGCACCATGGAGGCAACGCAAAACATGAACATGAGCCAGAGCTCCTGCGTTTTGTGTTCTTGTTCCTGTCACATTCTTGGCCTTGTTCTTTGACATCAACTCTCTGGTTATAAAACCAGGGTTGGTTGGGGGGGGGGCTTACCTCATTTTGGTCCGATTCAGTTGTAAGTAAATTGAAAAGGTGATTTCTAGTCACATTGTCAGTGTGTTTTAGTGTTTTAGTCACTGCCCCCCCCCCTCAAATTATGAATTTTCCTTCTCTACTGCCAAACTTTTGTGTTGAATTTCCACAAATTGTCAAGCAGTATTACTACACAGATGCTATTCAGTTAGAAACTCCCACGAAAAAAAAAGATAGTTTTTTTTTAAAGAACCGCTTTTGAATTGTTAATGTTCTAAAAGGTCACAGACAAAAGGTTTCCCTTGGTAACAGTCTGAGCTTTCTTTGTATGATTTTTAATCATTAAACACAAACAATAGCCATGGCTGCAAATCTAATAACTTCCTGGGATCAGTGTGTTCTGCAAGGGAGAATTCAGTCGAAGTTGAGAAGGTTCACTGTCAACCAATAACGTTTTGCAGCTGGTGTGAGACCAGCAGTCAGCGATCGCCTGCAGGCCGTGTTTCCTTCCCCACCCTGAGGAAGAAGAAAAACCCCATAATTGAACGGATGTTGCTCGCTAGAGGCAGAGTGGTCACTGATTTGTGTAGCTTTCACTTGAATAATTCAGTCAGTGTGTCACTGGGTGGAGCGATCAAGCAGGCAGATGCTTGCTAATCACTTCGCTTGCTAACCTGCCCTGCTAATCGTAGTTCAGAGTTGTTGTTTGTTTTTTTTATTTCTCTTAGAACACAATCCCAAAATCTGTCTTTTGCATCATATTTTCACTCTCGGGGATCTTTTTTTTTTTTTCTTTCTTGCAGCTGACTGCAGCACCAAAAGTCCTCCCGCCCTCTTTGGTCAGTGCTGACTTTGCTGCCAATCAGCTGACAAAGATCTACCCCTACACCTTTGGCCAGAAGCCCAAACTGAAGTAAGACACTTATTTATGCAAAAACAATTCAGTATGTGACACTGCCGTTTCTGCTGCTGCTCTCACTCTCCCTTGGCTCGCAGGTCTGTGTATCTCCACAACAACAAGCTGAGCGACGCTGGTCTCCCCGAACACATGTTTAACGGCTCCGACAGCCTGGAGATCCTCACCATGTCCAGCAACTTCCTGCAGGAGGTCCCGAGCAATCTGCCCTCCAACCTCTACCGACTGCACCTCAAGGTTCCAGCGACCGCCGGCCAGCTGAGTTTGCTTTTTTGTCTCTTTGTCCTCCATCCATAAGCTTCCTGATGCCGAGCGACTGTTTCCCTGTAGAGTAACAATCTGGAGAAAATTCCGACGGGAGCCTTCAACAGCCTACCCAACCTCAGGGAGCTGTACCTTCAGAACAACCACCTCACCAATGAAGCAATGGACAACGAGACCTTCAGGTGCACACCGGTCCTTGACAGTCTCTTTTATCTTTTAATGTATTCAGAGAGAGAGAGAGAGGGGGAGAGAGAGAGAGAGAGTAAGAGAGAGAGAAAAAGAGAGAGAGTGAGAGAGAGAGAGAGAGAGAGAGAGAGAGAGAGAAAGAAAAATACATGACTGAGCCTCTAAGGTCCAAGGACTGATTTCACGACTTCCTCTTCTCTCCTGGCAGCCAACTGAGCAGCCTGGAGTGTCTGGACTTGTCAAATAACAACCTGAGTGTCGTCCCCAAGGGTTTGCCTCGCAACCTGGTGCTGCTGCATCTGGAGAAGAACTCCATCCGCAGTATCCCTGGAGACGCCCTCACGTCTGTGCGAAACCTCGAGTACCTGCTGCTGCACAATAACAAGCTCCGCTCCCGCTCCATACACCTCACTGCCTTCCAGGTACCCCTGCCGGTCTCAGGATCAGGGTTAGGGGACCCTTGGGACCTTCTGGCCCTGGTCCCCTGATGCAGAATGATCCAAACTGTTTTTGCTTTATGCACAATTGCATGATCTAACTCAGGGGTGTCAAACTTAAGCACGCAGTGGGGCCGAAATCTTAAGCGTGGCCAAAGTCGCCGGCCAACATTGATGAAATCTTCCTCTGGATGTGTACCTTTCTTTATGAACAGTGAACCTTTCTTCATGAAACCTAACAAGTTTTGCTTTAACCTGAATATGGAACAAGCAAAGCTAAATACAAACTAGACAATAAAGGACTTAATATTGCACCCATCCTAAATAGAATTTTCTTAGCTATCTCAGGATTCTTAGATAGCTAAGTCGGGATCTCGAGATAAGAAGAGAATTTTTCCCCCAACCTGATTGTTCCCATCGGGGACTCCGTAGTGGGGTAAATGTTCTTCTGGGTCAGTCAGATTGTTATGGAGCCCCAGAGGGGGCTTAGCTTCAAGAGGCATGGTTTCACATTGCCTCTTGCCACTAAGCTATCCCGATGGCTACTGAACTGATCCGGAAGTAAATTGACCTCGAACAGTTATCTCAGGATCCCAAAGAACTAAGTCAGGATGCCGAGATAGCATCCAGAGATAACAAAAAAAATTGTGATCCTGACATAGTTATCTCATGATCCTGAGATAAGTGCTCCCCGACCCCCCCCCGGCCCCCCCAAACCTCATGTCCCCTCTGGGGCTCCGTAGAATTTCAATTAAAAAAAACAAAACAGAAATAACTCATCAAATTAAATAAAATGTTAATCATATACCTTTTTTTATACCTCTCTTTTATACCTCTCTTTTTATTTGCAGCCTTCTGATTTAAATTTCAATGGTGACCTTTTCCCACTGGCTAATAATATATTTTAAAATAAAATAGCAACAATAAACCAATGACGTAATAATAATGTACTCCAATAAACGTCCCGTCCGGATTGCCAAAATACCAGCAAGAGCATTCTGGGATTTGTAGTGTTAGCAGTACATGTACTGTATAATACTGGTGGGCCTGCACTAGCGGTGATTTTGTATTGCCTCGTGGGCCAAATAAAATCACACCGTGGGCCAAATTTGGCACCTGGGCCAGAGTTTGACTCCTATGATCTAACTCAATAAGGCCAAAGCAGTGATGAAGGAACAGTTCAAGTACAGTTTTTTTCCATCAGGGTTTGAAGAAGCTACACACCCTCCACATGTACAACAACCTGCTGGAGCGAGTCCCCAGGGGCCTCCCCCGCCGGGCCAAGACCCTGATGCTGCTCCACAACCTGATCTCCGAGATCAGCCGCAACGACCTGTCGCTGCTCTACACGCTGACCGAGCTCAATCTCAGCTACAACAAGCTGACAAGCGCCAGGCTGCACCGTGACGCCTTCAGGAAGATGCGCGACCTGGAGATCCTGGACCTGTCGGGCAACGGCCTGCACACCTTCCCGCAGGGTCTCCCCCGCAGCCTGCACCTGCTGGAGATCAAGAACAACCAGCTGAGCTCTGTGCCGGACGGCTCGCTGACCGGCATGACCAAGCTGCGGAAGCTCGTCCTCAGCGACAACCAGCTCAAGCTGAACTCCGTCTACCAGGGAGCCTGGATGGAGCTCAGTGCGCTGACGGTGGGTGGGATAGTATTGGACGTTGTGCAGAGGGGAAAAAAAAAATCGAATGAGATTTAATGCAGAAAAGCAAAACAGACTTTGACACCATCTGATCGCCCGCCCAAACTGAACACAGGAGCATTGATGCTCTTTATCAGTTTATATTTTTTCTTTTTTCTTTTTGTACAACCTTAAACTAGAATGCATTTATCCTTACACACAGCAAATAGTAGAGATTCAGTAGTAGAGATTATATATTTGTGAACTTTGAGTGATTGCACCTTTTAGGATGAAAAATGTGTTTTAACCTCCATTCGTTCTTTTTCTTTTTTGAAAATATATTTTTTCCATTCCATTTCTTCTGCTTAGACTCTGGACCTGTCAGGCAATCAGCTGTCGCACGTTCCCTCTGACCTGCCGGAGACTCTGGAATACCTTCACCTGGAGAGTAACCGCATCTCCAGTGTTCCTGTGTCAGCGTTTGAAGGAACTCCAAACATCAAGGGCATCTACCTTCGGTAAACATACTTCACGTGGAGGCTTGCTATTCTCCTTGCAACAACACACATGTTGAATCCCTCGATTGGACTCTAGCAGGAGTGGCACGATATGAAGAGGCCTTATGTCCCCTTGAAATTTAATGAGTTTCATCAGGCACTGCAGCTGGATGAGGGTCTTTTTAGGTCCTTTTACTTTGTTTCTCTTCAAGAAAACCTGAACACAATTAACTAGAGACATTAATTCCCTACTGGCCCAGGTTTATATCCTGTGAATTCTGTTTAGGATTTAATGCTCTGGTAGAGTTGGGGTACTTTGGTCAAATCAGCCAATTGAGATGGAAAGAAGAGTGGACAGACAACTTGCGTGTTGGGTTGTCATCGAATTTCTCTTCTTTTACTATTTCATATTGAGATTTCAAGTCTTGAATTGCAAACGAGTGAGTTTAAACAAGTGCATGTTATCGACGCATCGCCACGCTGGGGCATCTTATCATAGCAAATCTCTCTAAATCCACAAAAAAGTTTGGTCTTTCTCTTCCAGCTTTAACCGCCTGGCCGTGGGCGCAGTGGACGAGAGCTCCTTCGCACATCTGACCAAGCTGCAGGTGCTGGACATTAGCGTGGGGAACACTGATCTGCCCTTTGACAGGGAGAAGATGGAGGAGGAGCAGGAAACATAAAGGCGGACATCGCGGTGGAAGTGACAATGGACTGCAGGGAGGGTGGAGGCCGAGCGTGATTCGGGCGTACGTCACTTCTGAAGGTCCACATCTGTTTGGTGCAGAGTGACAGGGTTGTTTGTTTCTGGTGCAGGATACCGGATGTTTGTTAAGTTTCAAATTCTTTTTTTGGGGCTGACTTGTTGTTACGTATGAGCTACTGTTTGTCTGTATGTATGTATCTTGCACTTATTCCAAAGAGGAAATGTCAATTGCCATGCAGTTTCTCATTTTTTTTTTCCTTTTTGCATTCCACTCAAAAAAAAAAACAGGATTTCACGTCATTGTCTACTTTGCTAGCAGACTTTGCAGTCTGCTGGCCTTCCCACCTTCCTCGTACTTGTAAAGCACCTCACGCTGAATCTTGCCTTCAAACATGTCTGACTGTTCTATACATGTTCTATACATGCAATGCCGTGCACAGTGCAGGACATCTGGCGGGAGATGTCTATATCCTCCAGAGAACATTGGCCCATGATGCATTTGCGACGCCAACGTTATGTATGCTGCCCCCTACAGTTTCGGAGCTGCTTTTGCCACTGTGTCTGCATTGGCTACTTCCGCCAATGTCAATGTGCAAGCACGTTATACTCCATATGTGATCCACGTGTCATTTTTCACAGCCCATTTGTCTTGCCTCCTCAGTGAGAGGTGCCGAGTCAGAGCAGGTTCTTTGCTCCAAAGTACAGTATTTCCCAAGTGTAACATATTAAATGACACATTTCCTTGCTTGTCAAGTTGACCAGTAATTACACCGTGTCAGAATTGCGGCGCAAAAGGCTGCTGGCTTTTCCTTGAGAGGGTTTTGAAATTCGTGTCGGACTGACATTTAGAAATATGTTGGATGGCTAAATAGCAACCTGGCCATGATTGCTATGCATAGCATCCCTCTTTTTATGTATACAAACTATATATTTTTTTACTTTGCGCTGAATGAACTATTACACCCACATCAAAGAAATGTCAGCATATTTTAATGTCGTGCTGCTTGTGACAACAAATATATTCCTCCTATTTCCCCACACTATAATAAATGCAGTGCCACTCTCACAACCAGCAGTATCATAAACGCTGTCACATATGGCATCAATCACCGCAGCAATAAAATGAAACAAAAAGCAAAAAAGGCGTGTTTGTTTCCTGACATTCAGCAGATCATCAGGAGTTTGTTTACTCTTAGTACACCCTCGGTGTCGCAGGTCAGATACTGTGGAAGGGGAAATAAAGCATAGCCAAGAGATGGATGAAGGGGAAAAAAAAGGCGTGAGGCAGACAAAATCACACCCCAGGCCCGATCTGTCTTTCTGTCTGTCTGTCTGTCCGTCTGTCTCGCTTATTGTCAATCTCCCCAACAGTACTCAGTGTTGGTACTGCAGTCATTTGTATTTTTTTTTATTGTACCACGCATTAAAATTTGTAATCGCTTTTTTTTTTTTTTTTTTTTTTTAACCAAAGTCATCATTTTAGATAAATGCCACAAACATCAAAACTATATCGGCTGATACAATTGACAATTCAAGTCAGAAAAACCACGAGCCACACATTCCACACATTCTATCTGAAAAAAGCGACATCTTGGTCTCGCCTTGCAAGACACAGTGTGTTGTGTTCTGACCATGGCTTGCATGGACGCAACAGAGGGGAAAAACTTGAGTGAATGTGTGCATTTGTGTCACTGTTGAACCCCGGCAGCACCAGATTCTTTAAGGCAGAATGAAAACGGCGAACGGACGGCAGGATTTCCCTTTTTTCTCACACAAACGACCAATATAAAATGTAAGAAAACAACTCCATCATTTATTAGCATGTTGCACACACAACCGAAAAAAGTCTCAATATAAAATGTAGATATCAAAGAAGTCAGTTTTATCGCACACCTGTGATCGGTGTGTGAGCTCACGCTGCAGTTCCAGACTTCTGGAATCTTCTGGATCAGAACCAGAAGCAGAATTCCACTGATCAACAGACCAGGGATTCAAGAGTTTTGATGCATCAGAGGTCACGTAGTTCCCCTCTGACCTCCAGCGCCCAGTCGGCACAGAGGCTATACGTTGGTCTCCAGGCCGTTCATGTCGACGGTGCAGTGTTCTTTGCTCTTCACGTGTCTCGGCGGAATCGGCGGCTTCTTCCTGTCGCCGTGCGCCGGCCGCACGCCCTCCTCCAGCTGCATTAGCCGGGCCACGTCGGGGGGCACCAGCTGGTGTTTGAGCCCCGAGGAAGGAGGCCGGAAGTTGGCATTGTTGCGACAGTTTATCAGGGGCGTGGCGTTCAGGACGGGTTTGGGCTCGCAGATCAAAGGCACCTGGGAGTGGACATGAAAGAAAACAGACGATGAAAGTCTTTGAATTATCCCCGCAACAGGTAAAATGTCATCTTCAACCGATGTATTAAGCGGAAAAAATGTTAACATTTCAAGTGACAGAAACAGTGACGCATTGTAAAAGGTTAAATGTACACAATTATTGTTTCTTTTTGTGTCATGGCATCATCCGCAAGTCAGCCACTCACTCCATCTCCCTCCTTCATGAAGTCCTTCCTGCAGATGTGAGCCATGATGCCGGTGGCCAAAGCGTCTCCCATCACGTTCACCATGGTGCGGAATCTGTCTCTGCCGGAGGGGTGGGCAGGAAAATAAACAAACAAACAAAAAACATTGGCGAACATTTTGGTGAATATGCAAATTTGAAGGCTTCCTAACTTAACATAAAAATAATATAAAAAGACAATTTAAGCAAAATGAATGAAACACAAAAGAAAAAACAAGTGACCTAATTGAAAAGGAGTGAGAAGAAGTATAGCTTGTTGGCTCTCACCCCTTTCTCCAAATATAAATGAACAATTTATAGATACACTCCTGATCAAAATCTTAAGACCAGGTAAGAAACTGCAAAAATGTGCAGTTTGCACTGCTGGATCTAAACAAGGTTCTAAGGAGAGCTTCAGAATGCAAGAAGAAAAAATGGGTGAAAGAGACCAAAGATTTTGAGAAGGCAATTTATTTAAAACAACAATCTAACTGAAATAGGCTGTTAGTCAGCTGATCAAAAGTTTAAGACCAAAGCACAAAAAAAAACTAAAACCCCCTCAAAACAGAAATTAAAGGGTCAAAAAACACTCATTAATGAGTAGCTCCACCATTCTTGTTGAGCACTTCAAAAATTAGTTTCAGCATGCTTGATGCGAGTGAGTCTCGAAGGCTAACAGGAAGGTGGCTTCACGAAGGGCATCCACCGTCTGGAACTGATGCCCATTTTTGTAGACTTCCCTTGCCATCCATTCCCAAATGTTCTCAATGCGATTTAGATCAGGGGAACACACAGGATGGTCCAACAGAGTGACGCTAATCTCCTGGAAGAAGTCCCTTGTCAGGCGAGCATTGTGAACTGCAGCATGGTCCTGTTGAAAAACCCAATCATCAGCACACAGACGAGGGCCCTCAGTCATGAGGGATGCCCACTGCAACATCTCCATTTAGCTAGCTGCCGTTTGATGCCCCTCTGCATGACCTGAAGCTCCATTGTTCCATTGAGGGAAAAGGAACCCAGATCATGATGATGCCCCCTCCACTGTGCCACGTAAAAAAAATCTCAAGTAACTTCTCCTTGTCATGCCAGTAACGTTGGAAACCATCAGGACCATCAAGGTTAAATTTTTTCTCATCGAAATGACTGTCTTACTACGTTCAACTTCAGCAGCAATAGCACGCTGTGAGAGGCTTCGCTTAAGCAGCTCAACAATCGTACCACTTTCAAAGACAGTGAGCTTTTGTGCCTTTGCTGTCAGGTCTTGACAGAGTGATTACTTGACAGAATATGGTATGGAATCCTAATTTTTGCACAGATTTTGGCTATGTGGTCTTAAACAGTCAATCAGCTGATGAACAGCCTATTTCAGTGAAATTGTTGTTTTCAACAAATTTCAAGCTCAATTTTTTTTCTCTTGTCCCATTTCTTCTTTTTGCATTTTGAAGCTCTACTTAGAACCTAGATCCAGTAGTGCAAAATGCAAATTCTTGCAATTTTTTTTCACTGGTCTTAAGAATTTGATCATAAGTGTACCACCAATAGGACACCAGTACACCAATGTAAACATACAAACAAGAGCCTCTACCTACATATTCATAAACACAGAACAATAAATTAATTAAATTCATTTATCTTGTCACAGACAATTTGACTCAATTCTAAAAGAAATAAAGTGAAAGAGTGCTTCTCACAAGGCCCAGTCCACCGCGATGATGAGGGTGATGTCGTCGGTTGGCAAGCCGACGGAAGTTAGCACGATCACCATGGTGACCAGTCCGGCCTGCGGGATCCCCGCCGCCCCGATGCTGGCGGCTGTGGCGGTGATGCTGGTGAAAAGCGGGAGAAATCGCAAACTGTGGGAACAAAGTCACTGCTAAAAGCATTTTTAAGGAAGCCCGCATTTCGTATTTAGGGCACTGTCAGGCGGGCTTCCTTAAAAAAATGGCGGTGCAAGATGGCAGCTAACTAGCAACAAGACCCTTGTTGCTCTATGTATATTCTTGTATAAATGAGAACCATTCTAAGGGTAGGAAAATCAAATATATTTTACTCTACCACCAGTACAGTAAAAGTACTTTTTATACATCGAAATCGAACAAGCTCCAAAAACCAGCTTTGGCAGCTGCTGCTGGCAAAACCATAGATTGCAGGTTTTTGCTGCTTGTCTCTGTTTTGAAACCGGTAAAGCTCCGCCCATCTTTTCACAGAGCCAGCAGGTGGTTGAACGGCCTTTGTTTCCAGGGTGGTGCCCTGATGCATGATTGGCAACATGATTTGGCTGTGTCAGGACAAAAAAACATGTCCCAGGTGACCTCACGTGCGCTGCATCTGTTGCCTTGTGCATGTTTACATTATGTGACGCCAGACACCTGGTCTGCAGGTTGTCAGCCTGGCCCTCTCAAAAGGAAGAAAGAAAAAACAGGAGTTGTTTCGACACATTTTCTACACCCACGGCGCAGACAAAGCGAACTGAACTGAAGTCAGCACAGCGAGTCATTCCATTCATTCGTCTGAACCAAAACCTGAAACACTTTTCTACAAACTGAAGAACGTCGGTAAAAGTCTCAACCTCCTGCAGGCTTGAGTTCAAACCAGAGGAGATGCAGCATTCAGCTTTCACCCGCTTTGCGGATTGGAAGCGTCTTCTTGGAACGCTAACAGAGTAAAATCGTGCGGCGGTGATGGCGAAGGCACACGCTGACGGCGTGCTGAGGGAGGGGCTTTGGGATCGGGGTAGGCAGCGAAGCGGTGGCGTGACAGCGATACGGCTCTTTATCTAGGCCAAATGGCCCCTTTATTCTGGAAGATAATCTCATACTGTCAGCCCACGACCGACGTATGGAATTATAGAGGAGACGCATAAAGGGGGCGGGGTTTACTGTCAGTGTGACAGTGCAGGCCTGTTGATTCTTTTGTGGCCTCACTGTCAACAACATGTTTCTGTCTTTTTTGCGTGTTTGTCCGTTCAGATATTTTAGGCTTTCACTGACGCAACCATCAGTGTTTCAGTGTTTCGATCAAGTGATGTTGGATAAGCCAGTCCTTGACGTCTCTGTGATTGGCTGCTGGATATGATGGTCATTCTGGCGGGACTGGGACAACCCAATCGGTGGGTGTTCTTTCACTGTGGCGATCAATCAATCGATCATCAATCACTCGCGAGGCCACAACATCAGAGCAAACAGGAGTTAAAGGTCCAGTGTGTAATACATGTAATATTTCTTCTTAGGATGCAAGCGTTCTCCCTCAATATAAAAAGTACTGTTAGGCAGCTATATTGTCCACATCTGGCTTCTTTAGAAACATGGCGGCGCAAGATGGCAACTAACCTGGAGCGTGACCCTTATTGAACTATGTCTATACTAATACAGTTGTTCTCAACTGGTGGAGTCTCAGGACACACATTTTTTTCCTTATAAAGACGCTGTGACCCAAATTTTTTTCCACAATAATAAAATCGCTAGCCCAATCATGTCTAGTAAAATGACTTATTGAAATTATTGAATTGAATTGATCGTCCTCCAAAATAAACATTTCTCTATAAATATATGTTTTAAAATCCCTATAACAAAAGTGAAACTGCCCCCGAAACCGCAACCCAATCAAAACAGTTCTGTGACCCACCAGTTGAGAAACGCTATTCTAATATATATGTAGATAAGAACCATTCTATGAGTAGGAAAACCAAATGACTTTTATTGTACTGTGATCATACACTTTTATTAATGCATTTAAGGGCAACACTTGAAACTTTTGTTTTATTCATTTATTTCTTACCAAATTGAACACTGGACCTTTAATGCAGAGACAAGGGGGGCGGAGCCACGTGGCGTGACGCCTCTCCACCATCTCATGTGGAAGATTTGACGTCACCGCCCTGAAAATCCCATGTTGCTGCCGCCGCCACCACCGCTGTCGCGTATCAGCCTGGAAGCACAGATGGCTGGTCGACTGACCTGATGGTGATGATCTGGCCAAAGTCCAGCTCGTAGTTGTTGACTTGTGCGATGAATATGGCGGCCACGGCTTCGTAGAGGGCGGTGCCATCCATGTTGATGGTGGCGCCCACGGGCAGCACGAAGCGGATGATGCGGCGGTCGATGTGGTTGTTCTCCAACAGGCACTTGAAGGTGATAGGCAACGTGGCGGAGCTGGAGGAGGGGGAGGAAGAGGACGAGGTCAGAGGTCAGTCATCAGGGGCGGAATGTTTGACCCGCACAACCCAACCAGCCTGAGATTTAGCATTCCGCTAACAGCTCTGAGTGCGACAGGAAATCAACCGACTCCGATTTAGAACGATTCAGACACAAAGTTGGACCGGAGAGGAATTTGAATCATTTGTACAATGATTTGTTTGACTTTTCAGCTGAGAATATTCAAACAAATCTTCTGAGAAGAACCAGAGACCAATGCGCAAATCACTGCAGAAACACAGACACACACACACAGACACACACACACACACACACACACACACACACACACACACACACACACACACACTCTAGACGGTGGCGGTCATTCACTTCACTTCCTCAGACAGCTCTTTCACTCTCTTACCTGAATCTCACTAATCACTAATTTCTTTTCGCCTGCACCTGCATGGCTGCCCTCGCTCCATTCAGCCCTTGTGTGTCGTTTATTTTAGGAAAACATTGCATTGTCGTAAATAATATAGGTGTGTCGTCGATATGCTGTTCTGAAAACATTTTGAGGCCACCAAATGTGGAACAAATAAACGGCAGGGAAAAAATGTTAAACGTTTGGATGCTTGGGGGAAAAACAAAACAAAACAAATCAAAACAAAATAAAACAAAACCGGAACACAACCACAGCGGAACATATTGCAGAAAAGTTTTGGGTTCACTTGCTCCTCCAAAAAGCAGAAAATAGACTTTTTTTTACCTCCTCCAAACAGATGGAGCTGTAATTGTCACTTTTTGTTTGTTAAACAATGCCTCACTTCACGTTGAGTTGCTGAGAGACACACAAGGAGCCAATCAGATGGCCATTGTTTTGTTTTTCGCGGTGCGAAACTCAGGATACACCATCTTTGACTCAGGAAAGTAACAAAAGCTTCTGTGTAAACTCACTTGAGTCCCTTTCAGTCTCTACAATGTCCTCATCACTCCTTCTGACTTCACCTTTCCTCATTGCAATTTAAATTTTTGTATGTGTGTATTTATGTGTGTGTAAGACAGAGAGAGAGACAGAGTGAGAGAGAGACAGAGAGAGAGAGAGACAGAGAAAGAGAGAGGGAGAGAAAGAGAGAGGGAGAGAGCTTCTGAGTGTTTTAGTTTTGCTTAGTTTTTTTTCCTTCTAACTCAGGCGTGGGCAAACCTTTTGACTGGTTGGCCACAATGGGTTCTGAAATGTGACTGGGGGGCAGGAGCAGGAGCAGATGAATGGAGTGTTTTGGTGACCCACCTCATAGGAGGAAAAAAAATATACCATGGAATATATAGAAAACATCTGCTTTAATGTCAATTGAAAATGAACAAAAGCACAAAGTCTGTGTCTTTGAAGCCCCACGGTATTTAGCTCTGTATTGAAATGACTCTTGATACACGGATGGAATACAGCTATTTTTATCAATTACTTACTATTAATATAATTTCTTTAAATTCAGCGGGCCAGATTAAAAAGCTTAACGGGGTGCATATGGTCCCCGGGTCATAGTTTGCCCACCCATGTTCTAATTGCATCCCAGTTTGCTCAAGATTTGACACCTGTGTGGGCAGTTTGGTCAGAAGTTCCTTTGGGTATTTTTCTTTTTGTTCTTGTTGTCCTTAATAGCCGTTTGAAATGAAAGTCTGATTTTCAAAAGTTGAAGCGGCTACCTGGAGGAGGTTGCCAGGGCAATGAGCAGGGCCTGCAGGATTCCTCGGATGTAGACGATGGGGCTCTTTTTGGTGATGAAGAAGTACATGGCGGGCAGGATGAAGAGACCATGCAGCACCAGGCCAAACACCACCGTCACGGCGTAGAAGCCCAGCTTCTTCCCCATGGCCGATGGGTCGCTCATCTCCAGGATCTTGCCGGCCACCAGGAAGACAATGCCGAACGGAAAGTACCTGGAAATTATGCGGAGTGGGGGGCAGGGAGCAGTCACAACTCAATGATTTTTTTTATTTATTTATTTTTTAATTAGCGGCCACTCTAGTAGGTGCAGCTAAAAATCCCTTTTTGTCAAAATCACAGTTCATAATGAATCTTTCTATTGTATATTTTTAAGTCAAGGATTTCATTCCATTTTACCATTATGGAATGGTAATAATATATATATTACATATGCCATTATGGGTAATTTTGCTCCAAGCAAAAAATCACAACCGGGTTCAGAAGGCCAGATTCGGAACATGGGATCAATGTGAACACAGGAGGAGTTCAGGATTTCAGCCAGTCCAGGAACAGACTGTGGAACAACCTAGGGAACAGCCTGGGGAACAGCCTGGGGAACAGTCTGGGGAACAGTCTGGGGAACAGTCTCGGGAACAGCCAGGGGAACAGTCTGGGGAACAGTCTGGAGAACAGCCTGAGGAACATCTTGGGGAACAGCCTAGGGAACAGTCTGGGGAACAGCCTGAGGAACATCTTGGGGAACAGTCTGAGGAAAAGCCTGGGGAATAGCCTGGGGAACAGCCTGAGGAACATCTTGGGGAACAGCCTGGGGAACAGCCTAGGGAACAGTCTGGGGAACAGCCTGAGGAACATCTTGGGGAACAGTCTGAGGAAAAGCCTGGGGAATAGCCTGGGGAACAGCCTGAGGAACATCTTGGGGAACAGCCTGGGGAACAGCCTGGGGAATAGCCTGGGGAACAGCGTGGGGAACAGTCTGGGGGAACAGCCTGGGGAAAAGCCTGGGGAATAGCCTGGGGAACAGCCTGGGGAACAGCCTGAGGAACATCTTGGGGAACAGCCTAGGGAACAGTCTGGGGAACAGCCTGAGGAACAGTCTGAGGAAAAGCCTGGGGAATAGCCTGGGGAACAGCCTGAGGAACATCTTGGGGAACAGCCTAGGGAACAGTCTGGGGAACAGCCTGAGGAACATCTTGGGGAACAGTCTGGGGAAAAGCCTGGGGAATAGCCTGGGGAACAGCCTGAGGAACATCTTGGGGAACAGCCTGGGGAACAGCCTGGGGAATAGCCTGGGGAACAGCGTGGGGAACAGTCTGGGGGAACAGCCTGGGGAAAAGCCTGGGGAATAGCCTGGGGAACAGCCTGGGGAACATCTTGGGGAACAGCCTGGGGAACAGCATGGGGAACAGTCTGGGGAATAGCTGCTTCCTTATCTTGACACCACTGTTTACCGTTCACTGAATTCCAGATGAAAAATTCAGTTTCATCATGATAACTTGTTCTTACTAGTATTGTTATTATGATTAGGAAACAGAATGAGAAGGTTGGTAGGGCGGACCATCACTGACTCAGAATGTTTCTGTGGGAGGAGGACCTTCAGATGTTTTCCTTCCAAATAAACCAGATCATGACGTGATGGAACCGTTGTGTAACTCACAACGCAATGTGTGATTCCGTCTGGTCCCGCTTACGCTTCGAGTTGTTTTTATAAGTTTGCTTTTAACATTTTAAACTTTGCCAGCTGCTGAGAAGAGAAGAACATCACCTACCAAATGACGATGGCCACGATCCTGAGCACAGCTTCGTTCAGGCTCTGGCAGAAGTTGACCAGGGCGCTGCCGTTCGGCCCCATCCTCCCCAGCATGATGCCTGCAGATACACACACAGGGACACAGGGCCATGACACAAGCTGCTGCTGCTGGTAGCAGTTTTATAATTTTTCTGACTTAGCCCAAAAGTTTTCGTACAAAAGCTGTATTTATCGATCTTAATATTAGTATGGACAAGATGAGCATTGTTTATTTTGGTTTGTTTTTTGCACTAGTAACGTTTTCTCTTTTAAAATTGTGTTAGTTAAGAGGAATTGGTTTAATATTTTTATGCTGCTCAATTGTAATTTGCATTATTAGCTAGTTAATAAAAAAATAATAATTTCCTAGAATCTTTGACCTGGGTTTTACCATGATCATCATCAACTAACTAAAGGGGAAAATCATAAATTATTCTCTGATCAAAAACTCTCAAGGAAGAAAGCATATCAATATCAGTATCAGTACTAGCCCGGTGGCTACTTGGTCTCACCACAGTACCAAAACCCCAACTATCGCCCTGCCCTCTTCCTCACCCATCGTAGCGGAGAAGATGACAATCCCGAGGACGTTCATCCCGTCGCTGGTTCCTTCCCGAGTGCGGACGAGCACGTCCGGGGGCGGAGTCAGATCCAGGGCGAAGTTCTGGATGTCCGTGCCATTGTCGTCCTGGATGCCGTAGATGAGCTGTCGCCTGGTGGTGGACTCGGCCTGGGCCTGGCTCACCGTGGGCTTGGGCTTCACGCTGTATTCAATGCTGGTTCGATACTGTCGGTGACGGGAGTGCGGTGGACAACAACAAGAACAGCCGCTGATGTGACTCGCACGCGAACAAACAAAAAGCCTGTCTGCCTCCAGAGTTGTGTGCTCTGTCAGCTGTGTTGTGTTACCTGCTGAAATGTGGCCTGGACCAGGTTGGCTGGGAACATGTTGCTGCAAGGCAAGATGCAGATTTTACTCCAGAGATGAGGATTACGTAAGTATCATCTTCACATCTGACAGCCAGATCACCAAAACCCGTTCTGCTGGTTTCGACCTCAAGTCGGTGGACCTGTGCAACACCTGCTCTCTGTGTTTAATGTTTATTTTGCAGAATAAACATCCAAATGATCAATTCCACGATTTTGTAGCCCGTTTATTTCGTGGTTTCCCACATTTTTACAACCCAATTACTATCTTTGATCATCGTGTTTTTTCTCTCTTGATGTCTTGTGATGCCTTCCAGGTGTGCGCAGGCTTTAAATGGCCACACCTCTGTGTGTGTGTGTGTATTCTGCCGCAGGTCCAGGTCAGCGGGGCCTGCTGCTGCTGCTGCTGCTGCTGCTCCTGCTGCTGCTGTGGCTCAGATCTTGGTGTGTTTATTTTTAGTTGTCAGAAGAATTGCAATAAATCTATTAAAACCTGAGCTTGTTTGTGTGTGTGTGTGTGTGTGTGTGTGTGTGTGTGTGTGTGTGTGTGTGTGTGTGTGTGTGTGTGTGTACACGATTCGTTGTGTTGCTTCCCTTCGAGCCACACGCAGTAAGATGCAGCGGGCTGGCTGCTTTTTCAGGCTCCACAAAGTTTGTTAATACAACCACATGAACTGGAGGCCAAACTCTTTTTGCTGCCCCCACAGTAAACTGAACTTCAGCACCAAAACTGGAGTTAAAATGGTGTTTTCATTTTTAATTCTATGAAAAAGTAGTAACTTTGAAATTTTGAAGGCACAGGATCCATTTAAAACAGTCACCTTGACCTAGTCACACAATGTTTCAGCAGCTCACAAAGTCACACAGGGTCAAATGGAGCTGGAGAAGCTGCTTATTCCACTTTTTTCCCCCTGACATTTCAGATCCCTGTTTTAACAAAGATCAGCTTGGGTCATGAGAGATGGCTTCTGTTCAGAGCCAACACTTTGGTCTTTGGTCTTGGATGCTGGAGCTGAAGGTCAAGGTTGTGTACACTGATATTCCAGGACGTTAAAAAAAATCATCAGTTGATGAAAAAAAATCAATACAATTAAAACAGTGGTATTGGGCGTGAGCCAGTGTACCGCCCAGCACCAGTTCACAGAGTTTTCTCTGTTCAGTGACTGACAAGTTATTTTGTTAATTTTTTAAATTAATCAATTTTGTTGTTTTTAAAAGGACAACGTTTCAGCATTGAAAGTTAGCGGATGTACCTCAGTAAAGTTCAGCGCGAGCGTGCGACTGACTCACTGCATGTGAGCCGACAGCACGACAACAAGCTAACACAGCGAGTAGCTCCTGCCGCCGCCACCGCCGCCGGGGCTGTTCACTGATAACGACTCTGCCAAAATAAATTGAGTGACATCTTCCCACAAAGAGGCTTATACGTTTTGGGGCTTTTTTTTTTTTTTTTTTTTTAGATTTCCTCCTCCCGGTCAACAAAGACGTTATCCCGGCGTTTGGGAACGGAGAAGATTAGGGCTGTGTTTTTAATCTTGTCTCTGGCAAATTGACACACTTTGAAAAATACAAAAACAAAACGAAACGAGAAAAGAGAACAAGGTTGCCGTGGGCATGTGGTGCTCTGTGGCAGAGAGGTGTGGTTTGGCAGCGTGAACAGTCGAGGCTGCTGGGACTGTCTGGGGACGTCTGATTTCTATTCAGCGCTTGTGTGGCTGCTGTTAATGTGACAACCACTGATGCTCGACTGGGGATGTTCATTCTGTGAGCTGTTCATCTCTTTTTCCCCCCCATATTCACCTCTTTCTCTCATGATGTTACTGTGATTTAATGTAGCTTGCAGGTTACAGGTTGACTGCACCAAATGAGTTTAAAATAATCTGAATCTGAATCTGAATCTTGAAGCTTGAATCAGAATCAGAATTGGAATTAGAATCAAATTTGTTTTCCGACTCTGCAACCAATCATGCAGGATTGTACAGTATGTCTAGACTAGAATAGAATAGAATTGAATAGAACGGCTTTATTAATCCCAAATTGGGGAGAGCAAATTGGGGAAAGCAACAGTATAGTGCAAGGAGAAAGAAAAATATATTAATTAAAAATAAATATATATATAATATAATATTTTGTACTACTAATATAATTTCTTCAAATATCAGCGGCCCGGATTAAAAAGCTTAACGGGCGACATATGGCCCCCGGACCATAGTTTACCCTTGCCTTGTGTAGCCGCTGCTGCAGGGTGGTGAAGTGTGTGTGTGTATGTGTATGTGTGACCTTCACCTTTTCGTGGAATCCACTGATGGATGTTGGGGAGCTTTGGGGAGGCATGAGAGAAAAAAAAGTTTTCCAACTCACCGGATGAGGTCCAGGAGGGCGTCGGCCGAGCTGGTGATGGACTTGCCGCTGTCCTCCGAGTCCTCCTTCTGGGCGGCGCCCCCCGGGTGGATGATGGACACCATGATGATGCCCACCACCACGGCCACGAAGGTGGTCCACAGGTAGTAGGACACGGTGATGAGGCCCAGCCGGCTGGAGCACTTGGCGTCCAGGGCGGCCAGTCCCGACATCAGGCTGCAGGGGGAGCAGACGAGTCAGTCAGAAGGTCTCTAGGTTTCTGTTTCGCGGTTGGCGTCGTTTTCCCGAAGTGACGGGAAGACGTGAGAGAGTTTGCAGAAAGTCGACACAAACTGGGACCCTGGGGCCTTTTTCGAGATCACTTCCAGATGTTTTTTTTCCAGTCGTTGTCAGAACTCTGAGCAGCAGATGGAAAAGACTCACTCACTCACTCACTCAGTCAGACAGTCAGTCGAGCTGAATTATGATCATTATGTTCATCAGCTGGAAAGACTGAATGTTTTCTTTCCGACCCAGTCTCTGATTTCATAAATTGTGTATTTGAAGCCAAACCAAAAGAGTTTTTCTAATTGACTTTTGCTGTATTTTTTTTTTTCTGCAAGAAACTGAGCTTGCTGTTGTCCTGAAGCAGCTCTGTAGGCCACCTCCACCAGCATGGGGTCAGCCTTTAGGACCGCTGCTGCTGAAAACCTCCATGATGACTCGGCTGTGTGGGGAGAATAATCCTGGCAGAGTTTCTCGGTGTCTCTTTCCCTCCCACTGGCTCTGTTTCATCCTCTGGATGTTGTCAGCAGTCCTGATGCTGTGCCAGGTTTTCTCTTCGTGGCGTTTCACCTCAGCCACAGGCTCCGAAACTCATCCGTTCTAGACATCTGGCAGTGATGCCTGAAGAAGTGAATTATTTCATTTCATGATTGTAAATATGGAAGCTTTGTTCTATATCATTTATATTCTAGCTCTTCTTAGTTCACTCATTTATGGGTGTTGTATTTCTACTGCGCGTATAATTCTAATTTTAGGGCATGATGACGATAAAAGATCTTGAATGTTGTCTCTGCTGAGAAGGCGTGTTTGTCTTTGTTTCCTGCTGCAGTTTGGGCTTGAGGAAATTTTTAACTCCACGATGAACAGCAAACAAGGCGCCACTTCATTCATTCTCTGCCACTGCAATTGGCTGGTTCTCCATCATGACGAGGTCACTCACATGCGCTCTGAAAGCAGGAACCAAAGGACCCCTTTGCTGCTGTTTTTTTCTTCTTCCTGTGCCGACAAGCACTTCAGATCAATTTGTTTCATTTCTAAAACTTAAACAAAATAATAATAAAAAAATGAAAAATAAAACTGAAAAAAGGTACTTCAGCCAGACGCTGCAGGTTATCGACTCACGTCACCGCTCCACCGTCCTCACGGGAACATCACAGGCCAGTGTTGTTTTTCTCTCCTGTGTCCTCTGTCTTTTTAATTCATCCACTTCTACCGGTGCCGGTGTCTTGCCTTGGAGTCTCTCTTTTGAAAAGATGTTTTATTCAAAGGAAGTTTTTTTCCAATTTTTTTTTTAACTTGACCCTGGGGTGTTGCAGTGCTCATGTGTTCAAGTCTAATTCATTTTATTCCTTTTCTCCTGTCTGGCTGTCAGACTCCGCCAGTGTGCCGCAAAGACCGACAAGCTCAGTCTGATGTCACATCATAGTGAGAATCAACGTTCCCTCTGAGTGAAACCTCATTTCAATCTTTTTCTGCCAAGCACTGCAATGGCGCCCTTTCACCTCTGCGGGCCTCTTGTTCTTCTTTCCCGGCTTCCCCCTCGAGCTCGTCTGTTTGCCGGAGTGTTGAGCCGGAGTGTTGCACCATACCTCCGACACGGGGGCATCATAAATCCTTCACAGAGACGCCTCTGATGCTCTGATTGAATCTCCAAATGACTCAGATGGGTTTTCTGTTGAGTGGCTGTGTCATGCTGACAGGTGACATCGGAGGCCTGTCTGGCGGCATGTGACTTACTGTTTGCAGATTATATATGTATATATATATGTATATATACATATACATATATACATATATTCAAGGCAAGGCAACTCCAAAGGGACTCCTGCGTTCTTCTTCTTCTTCTTCTTCTTCAGTCTTTTTTCTGTCAACATTCACTGGAGTCCAGTTTGCCAGTTGGTTTTCTCATTGCTCCTCCTTCTGCCAGAAAGCGGTCATGAACCCATAAAAAGGGGCGAGGGACAGAACTAGCAGGCGGCAGCATGAAACGCCTCCAGAAATCCAAATCAAATGAGGGCCGAAATTACAACAGCCGCTGGAGCTGAAAAGATCTCTCGCGTTAAGATAAATCTGTGCGGTCTGATGATACTGTCATTTTAGGGCAAAGCAATGTGATTATTTATTTTTGCTTTTTACTGTAATATTGTTTTTTATTAAGCATCTCCAACATAGCAACATAGCAACATGTATTTATTACGGGAAACGGATCTGATGTTGTTTCAATAAGTATTAATTAAAATTAAATCAGAATTAAGTCAGTATGTAAGTACTTATGTAATATAATATAATATAATATAATATAATATAATATAATATAATATAATGCAATACAATATAATATATCATTTTGGAATGAGATTAATTATTACTTCTACTAACATTTCTGTCATCCTCGTATTAGAAAAGCTATTAAGCTATTAATTATTATTATTCATGAGTGCACACCAATGCTACACGTGTTCGACAGCACAGAGGGATTTTTCTTTTGTTTCTTCTGCTGCAAAACCTATGAAAAATCTAATTTAAAATCAGCACCTGGACACGACCAGCGGGAGGATGAGCATCTTCAACATCCTCATCAGCAGCTCGCCCGGAAACTGGAAATACTTCACTTCCTGTGGGAGGCAGGAGGAGAGAGAAAGAAAATAAAGTTGTCAAGAAAAAGAAGATGATGTGAAGAGCTCAAATGTTGACGGCGGCAAGAGGAGAACATTGAGCAGCGTCGCTTTAGGAGATAGGAATGAAAAGCAGAGTGTGCACGCACGTGCATATACACTCTCTCTCTCTCACACACACACACACACACACACACACACACACACACACACATACACAGAAAAATGAATCCTGCAACTGTTGGATCATTTTATCTTCGGTCCTGCTGGGCGGCTATGAAGTCGTCTCAGCAGCAGGCGGTGAAACGCTGGAGGAAGCTGAGAGTCAGCGTATTTATGATGATACTTCCAACCCAACTAAGAAACTACAACTACAAAAATGCTTCATTTCTATTTTTAGCAACAAAAAAACAAAACAATAACCAAGTGGTGCTGTCATACAAAATGACTATCGAACACAAATCACAAACTGGACAGGAACCTGAAACCAGGAACGTCAACAGAAACCTTGGAAGTGGAACTACCAAAGGGCCTTAACAAGGGGTTAAAGTAAATCCAAAGAAAGCTTGACAGGAAATCATTAGATCACAAACAAAAACACACGCGTCACTAATTTCCCCCTGATCCGTAGTTTGTGACATGAGAGCTCAGCAGTGCTTGGGTCCCATGCAACAACATAGCACAACTACACAACTTGACGTCACACTGTTGGACCCCGTGCCGACCCACAACTGCACAACTGCCACATAAAATCATCAAACAGGCTCAGATTTTTGATGTGAGTGCAATAACAAAACAGTCAATAAAAACAACTATAAACCCATCTGGAAAAGTCATAAATCATCTTGATATCATCATCATCATCATCGTCGTCATCGTCATCGTCATCATCCCGTCATTGTTCACTCATTTCATCTCTTGTTAACCTGAAATCTTCCCCCTGCAGCTCCAGCTGAGTCTTTTCGGCCCAGTTTGTCTGACGTGTGCAGATCTCACCGGGTCTCTCTCTCTCTATGTGTGTGTGTGTGTGTGTGTGTGTGTGTGTGTGTGTGTGTGTGTGTGTCCCCGCTGGGATTAACACTGACCTCTATCCAGAGCGGCTCGACAGCTGTTCTCTATCAGCTGCGCTAACACAGCCGGACGTCAAACTCCAAATTAACTTGGCCATGTATCGAGAGCGCAACGAGAGAGAGAGAGAGAGAGAGAAAAAAAAAAGAATATTCTTCCACCCTCTCAGTGCAGCTGCACACTCCTGGCTTTAACTTAGCCATTTAGTTAGCCAAGAGTGGATGTCCAGCTAAAACCTTGCAGCAGACCCTGAATTCATTTAGGCTGCAGGTGGCACTTGCAAAAAACAAAACAAAAAAACAAAGTTCTCCAACCTTGCTTTGTTTTGTTTTTTGGCAATATCCAATAAAAAAAAGTGGCGTTGCACAGCCGATCAGCTTTTCCTTCAGATCATGAAGGAATAGGCTGCCAAGAAGAAACAAGAATCAAAAAGATGAGGCAGAGAAAGGATTGTGACTAGACTAGACAGGAGTGTGATCTGAGCTGCTGCCAGATCAGCAGGGAGATTTTGTTTGTTTTGTTTTTTTTACAGCCGGCTAAAAACAGTGGGGCAACACATGTCCAGTTTGCTCAAAAACTCTTTCTGTGGGCTCTTCACACAGACGTGCGATGGGTCTCCTCCTCCCCTCCGGCCATGACAGTGGTGATAAAAATAAATGGCGATAAAGCAGGTGATAAAAATACGGATCAGTCTCAAGAACATTTTTCAATTTCAGTTTCCCATTGACTTTCATTTCCTGCTGCAGCATTGGGAAGATATGTTCAAGCTATAATTTTTTTTTAGGATTTAATCACTCTGAGCTTCCTGCTGCCTCTCGACTGATGGCCTTTGTTGCTCGAAATTGTTGTTTTAGTTTTGGGGTTTTTCAAATTGAGTCTCTTTCCATAGTCTCTTGTCTTTTTATTGTTTCCTGTCCTCTTGAAACGTTATGCACTGGACCAGAAAAAAATCAAAAAAAACTTTTTTTTCCTGACGTTCCAGTTTGACATCAGTCAAACGCTTGATCTTCTGGTGGAGTCGAGTGATTCTGGCACAGAACCTTCTTCCTGCAACTCCACAGCGCAGCTTGTATGTTGTTGTTTGTTTATTTATTTGTTTGTTTGTTTGTTTGTTTGTTTTCCTGGACATTTTTATGGACGTGGAGAAGGTCTAGTAACCTCACAGCAGCTGTGGAACTGAGAAGCTTTGCGGACGAGTCAAAATCGACTGATTTGAGAAGCTTCAGTGGGGGGAAGTAAATGGAAAAATATTGAGAAAATTATTGAAAAAATATGGTATTATAGAGAAAATGTAAATTGAAATTTTTCCTTCCTGGCTGTGAAGGTGGAAGCACTGGGAGCTTCTTGTCTGTTGATGGAGCACCAAGCGGGTCAGAGGAACCAGAAGCACCTTGACAATGACCGGGGCTAAATATGTTCAACACAACAACAACAACAACAACAACAACAACAACAATGAACTGGATCTTCTTAATGAGACAAGCTTGTTCTCTGAGCTAAGAGTGAAGCCTTGCAGTGTTTTTCCTCAGATGCCAATAATCACTTCCAAACCCTTCAACATATTTCTTTTAAAAACAGCCGCAGCTCAAAGTGGAGTGAAGTTCTTGGCAAAGAAATCTGAATGGCGAGTTGCATTTGTTTTTCTCTCCATCCTTTCTGTCCGGCCGAGGCGCAAAAGACACAACACACCCCTGTCTGAAAATAACATCCAGCACAACTAAACGCAGAATTGATTTCACGCAGACTCCCCACTGGCCTCCATCCAATCAAACAAACCAGCCGTGACCACAGAGCCTCAGCAGGAGGACCGGCCAGCCGCCGCACTAAGCCCGTGTTGTGGCTGTTTGGCTGCCCACAATTTAGCTAATGTCTGCAGTAGAGAGCCAGTGAGAGCAGGGGGCGCCAGAGATGTTTAGCGGGCCGGAGGGAGGCTGGGTGGAGGATTGATGGAAGTGGGATGGAGGATAGATGGAGGTTGGATGGTGGATGGTCCATCCTCCATCCATCCTGGATGGATGGTGGAGGTTGGATAAAAGATGGATGGAGGCTGGATGGAAGATGATGGAGGATGAATGGAGGATGGGTGGAGGTTGGATAGAGAATGGATGGATGTTGGATGGAGGATGGGTGAAGGATGGATGGAAGATCATGTTGATATAATCTTTCATGGTGGTTGGGTCAAAGTTGGGTAGACAATTGAAGGCGGTTCAGTGGAGGATGGGTGGAGGTTGGACGGAAGTTGGATGATAGGTATATGAATGGAGGTTGGGTGCAGGATGGATGGAGGTTGAAAGGAGGCTGAGTGGAGGCAGGGTGGATGGGTGGATGGATGGATGGATGGAGGTTGGATGGAAGATGGATGGAGGGCCACTGGAGGCCGAGGCGGCTCCGTAATGACGGCTAAAGAGCTTTTCTGTTGGGCATTAAGCGGCAAGAGCTTAGTTTGCTGTGTAAGAGCAGGATCAGCACTCAGTCAGGTTGGTCTGCTCATCTTGCACTGACTGCGCGCGCGTGTGCATGTGCGTTTGTGTTGGTGTGTGTGTGTGTGTGTGTGTGTGTGTGTGTGTGTGTGTGTGTGTGTGTGTGTGTGTGTTTTAGGGGGGCAGGAACAGTGTTTTTTCACCCCCCCCCCTGTCCCCCACCATTCAAGAGTGTGACAGGTTCACTGAGAACACCAGTCACAGAGGAAACAGTGAAATTAGAAAACATCGAGAAAACTGTCACAGCGTCCGACTGCAGCTCGTATCTGATTAGAATTCAGCGCAACTCTGTTGACTTTATGACATTTCATCCCTCTGCAGCTTAAAGCCTGTCAGAGGCTCTACTCCTGGTGACCAGAGACGGAGCTCCGTCTCCAAGAGTCAGCAGCACCGTAGAGAGACATGGGACGACCTCGGACCTCAGACAACCTCTGGCGTCACTTCACATCTTCGGTCGGAATTGCTTTTTAGTCTCCACACACTCCAGACACAAGAGATGTGTGACTCAATTAGTTTTTAATAACGACATTGAAGATCAAAGAGTCGCTCCTGCAGTTTCAGTGCAACGTTAGCTTAAGTCAGACCTCTAATGCTGCCGCTGCTGCTGCTGCTGCTGCTTATGTAATCCGCGCTCTAAATCTCTGACGGACTTCAAACTTCCCAGGCTGCACTGCTGCACCAGCCAGTTCTGAAGAGTTCCTCTTCCTCAGCTTGGAGAACTGATCTCACATGTGTTGGAGGAGCCTTCCTGACGAGAGCTAAGCCTCAGGATTCAATCGCTACAGCTAGAATCAGGCCCTCAGCTGCGCACCTCAAAGATCTCCGCCCAGCTCTCCAGCTCAATGACGGAGCTTCCTCCTCACTGTCTGCTACTGATTGCTCAATGGCGGCGGGAGTGAAAAACTTTATTCTACATGATGCAACAAAAAAAAAAGGATCTGTCATCTCAGCCTGTTGCACTCATGGCTATGACCTTTTTTGCTGAAATCTGGTCAGTTTGTCATCAGATTTAAGAGGAAAAATCACAGAAGCATGTGCAGAGTTCGCATTAGAGGGAGGTGCAGGTGCGAGTGGAGGACATGCATCCACTGCATCCACTTAAAGATAATTCAACCAAGTGGCCACCTGCTGCAGCTCCACTGACGACCACAAGTACAGGATGGAAAAGAATGAAAAAGGATATTAGCCGTTTGGACTAGAACCGCAGGTGGAAATCATCACGCTCAACTCTTAGAAGAGGAGCACTTTCACTAGCAGTCTAAAGAGATTGGCTGTTAAAGCTTGTGGGCGGAGCCTTGGGGACAGACGGACTTCCTGACTGAGCTACAGATCCGCGCCGCTGGCAAACACAAATCCAAACAGTCCTATCTAACGCCACGTGGTGCGCTGCGCTGAGATAATTAGACAACTGGGAGATAATTAGACACCCTTCAGTTTCCCACAACATGGTTTAAAAAACATAGTCCTCTATGTTTTTTAAACCATGTATTAGACTATAAAAGAGTTTCCCTGTTTTGTTTTGTTTTGTTGTTTTTTTTTGTTTGTGTGGGAGAAGTAGATCTCAGATCAGATCACGGAAGAAAGAAGAAAAACATGGGAGCACTTCTGGATATAATCTCACATCCTCAGTTCCAGTTAGTTCAGCCTCAGCCTCCAGCCTGGGTCATAGTATGGGATTCCAGACTGGGGGAAAATCCAGGCCCAACTGGGAGCAGAGGGAATGTTGGATTATTGTGGATTATGTGGACAGATAATAGATAGTTAGTGCATCAGACTGTGGCAGACATTTCTGGAACAGTGAACCCGAAGTGAGTGAACTCTTCCCACTCTTCCAGCTGATCCTACTCTTCCTGCTGTTCCTACTCTTCCTGCTGTTCCTACTCTTCCTGCTGTTCCTACTCTTCCCACTCTTCCAAATCTTCCTACTGTTCCTACTGTTCCTGCTGTTCCTAATCTTCCCACTCTTCCTGCTGTTCGTACTTTTCCTGCTGTTCCTAATCTTCCCACTCTTCCTGCTGTTCGTACTTTTCCTGCTGTTCCTACTCTTCCCACCCTTCCTGCTGTTCATCCTGTTTTTACCGTTTCAAATCTTCCTACAGTTTCAGTTCTTCATACTGTTCCTACTGTTTATACTCTTTTCCAATTGTTCTGACTGTTAATACCAGTCCTGCTGTTCCTACTCTTCCAACTGTTCCTATGCTTCCTTCCTAAAAGAAACAGCATCATCTGTGCTAGGGCTGTTGTTGTTGTTTTTTTGTTTTGTTTTGTTTTTAAGACTTCCTGCTGCTGTAAAACTAGAATGCAGTTAGAACGGTTTCAACCTCCCCGGAAATTGAAATGAATGGCTGAAAAATGAGCCAGAAGGAGCCAAAGTCGAGCTAAAACCACAAAGTCAGCGCCCCCTGTCCACCTCGCCGTGCGTCACACCACAGGGCCTCCAATTAGAGGAAGCATTTATTTGATTGAATGGTAATCCGCTATTGTGAGGGGCGAAAGAAGCCGGGGGTTATTTTTAGTCTCTCGGCTCTATTTGAGAGTGGAGACGTTGAGGCTTTTGGCCAGGGGGCTGATGGGGGAAAAAAAAAAGAAAAGATGGCTCTTTGTCACCGGGGCCCCCTCAGTGAAGCTGCTTGCTGGGGTCTCTGGACACCCTGGAGGCAAAATAGAGAATTTGGAGGTGACATGGAAAAAAAAACAATGTTTAAAGACATCAAAAGAATCGGTAACATTGATGCACTGTCCCATTTCAAAGGTTTGTTTGTCAATTGACTGAATTCAGACACGAAGCCCATCAGCATCGCTGCCAGTCAGAGAGTGCTTTGGATTTTTTTTTAAACCCCCATGTTCAATCCAAGCAAAAAATAAATAAAAAAGACACTCAGAAATGTTTGGCTGAAGAAAAACCTGCACGGAGAGCAAAGCAAATACAAAGCGGAGCGTGTCTCATCTTAGTTCTTGTCTCCTCTCTGCTACTTCAAATTTTTTAACAAGCTTCATGTTTAAGATTCTGGAAAAGACAGAATTTCCCAGGATATCATTCATGTTGAAATATTTTTTCATTTATTTTCACTTGGAACATTGATGGCCAGAGCCTTTTTTTCAACTTCGAGCTGCAGTTGCAGACAAATGATGTTAATTGCTTTTATCCTGATTCTTACAACAAAAACATGCGGCCAAAGGAAATCAAACGCATTGTTTTAAAATTCTGTCACAATAAAAGTGCTTTGCAGTTTGCTAACGAACCGCTACATTGCGTCGCATTCAAACTGGAGTTTTGGGTCGGCGTGCGGAGGAAGTGTGCCAGCTCTGCTCCAAGACCCCCCGCCCTGTCTCCGTCCCGCAGCCCTCGGTGACATCACAGCAGCTTGGCAGGGGGGAGGAGAGGGAGGAGGGAGGGGGTCGGTTGCACTGACCTGCTCGGTGAGGCGGCGAGTCCTCAGGAAAAATCCCAAAAGGCAGCCGATGACCACGGCCAGCACCGACATGATGAGCAGGCCATTCTGCCTGCAGACGTTCTTCACCCGCTGCCACACAGCGTCCAGAGCCATCGCCATGGCGCCGAGTCACCTGTCAGTGGCCCCCAAACGTGCCCACCCCGGGGCGAGAACTCCAGGCAGCCCGGCCGGAATAAACTCCAGGACTGGATGAGACGTTGTGTCGGGAGATGAAAAATATATATATACTTTTACATATATATATATTCATATATATATATATGTATATATCTCGTCCCCGGGCAGCTTTCAGAGCACCTTTGGGCTCGGCATCCCTCTCCGGCAGTGGCGGTCTGCGCTAAGCCAAGAAGATCCCCTCACTTTCCAAGCATCCCCTCCCCTCCTGCTCCACCCACCGGTGGCCCGGCGCTTGCTGACCCACCGCGAGGGGGGATGGAACAGCTGGCAGCCGCGTCCCCGGGAGTCAACATCTCCAATCCTGTTAGCGTGGCTGCTGTATTAAACAGGTCTGAGGAAGGATTAGAGAGCCGGACCGACCTCGCTGGTTCCCCCGGTGGCCGCTGGCATCAGTGACGTCGGAGCGGACACACGCAGCAGCGTCCACCAGGGAGGTGTGTGGGGGGGATAAAATTGAATCCCGATTAGTCTGACTTGAATCATTCCATTTTAACCAGTTCTTTGCGTTGACAATGTGCATCGAAGGATGTCAGCGATTTATTCCGGGCAGCATTCTGTCACACCTTCATAAAATGGAAACCAAATATTGGTCGACCTTCATTTGAGGCTGTGCAATTAATTCCAAATCAGCTGGACTTATTTCACATGCACATTTAGCAAAGGACCACCGAAAAGCACCAGTCAGTGACAGCACAGCACTGTTCTATTGGTCGTTGGAAGTCCGTGTGCACCATGGGTTCCTGAAGCTGGCCGCCCAGCTCCGCCTCCTTCCCATCACAAGTTGCTGATTACTCGTGACTGAAGAGAGCCGAGCCAGATTGCAGATGTTTAAGACAGAAATGGAAGAAATTTGTCTTCTGTGCTAAAGGAAGATAGCTAACTAGCTAACAGGTTAGCTGTTTGCCCTCCCTGTTTTTCCAATTTTTCTTCATCTCTCCTTCTTTGTGTCTTTGCTTTTGTTCAGAATTTGGATTTCTGAACTAATAATATATAAGTCCCCAGCCTACAAATATATGATATATCATAGAGAAATAAAGACAAGCTAAAAACCTGATTGAAAAAACAATTAAACCGCAGGAAGTTCTGCTGATTGGCTCTGACCAAAGGGGGATGTGGGGGCAGGGCCAGAAACGAGGCCGGCTGAGCCGGAGTGGAGAGAAATCCGATGCTTCGTCCTCGTCCTCGGGACTCTGATTAGAAGCAGGAGAGACTTCACCTCATTCAGCCTAATCCTGGGCAGCTGTGATTGGTCTGTCGCCACTAATGAAGCCGTAATCACTCGGCCGTGTGGACAGAAGAGAAACAATTTACTCAAACAGTCGCTCGGTCGCTGTGTGATTAGAGATTCGATCGCTTCTCTCTTCGCAATAAAGGTCGATAATATCCATTTATGTTTATATAATGGTAGCAGACGAGGTGAAGTGACTCATTTTTCTCAGCTTCAGCTTGACGTCACTGAGGGGAAACGTACAAGACGAGCTAGAGGCAACTCACCAAAAACTTGGATCATCCATGACTCAGCTCAGTGTTTGTCCAGCACCGAATGTTGTTTGCTGCCGTCGCTGGCAGCCGGCAACCCGGTGCCACCATTCATGACGACAATTAGCCCTCTGTTTGCAGCCTCCAGCCAAAACTCCCGCTCTGTTGCACCTCCTACACATTAGGAAAGGGTAAAAAAAAAGAAAAACTAAGGGGGGGGGGTCTTGGAGTTTGCCATAAGGGCACTGCAGGCATCTGTGGCCCAGTTAGTAGAGCGGGCTGCGAATTGATGAAAGGTTGACGGTTCAAATCCCGACTCCAACTGTCCACATGCCTGAAGTGTCCTTGGGCAAGACACTGAACACCAAATTGCTCCCAATGCTGCTGACAGCGCCTTGCATGGCAGCAGTCAGCCGTAGGTGTATGAATGTGAGTGTACATGGGTGAATGAGAGGTCATTGTAAAGCGCTTTGGGGTACCAGGTGCTGGAAAGGGCTATATAAGTGCAGTCCATTTACCATTTACCCAGGGTGAGGTCAATAACCTCAGGGAGGCACCGGTGCCCTCCGTGACATCACAAAGGACACTGATTTTCAGGTGTGTGCTTTCCATTTCCAAACTCGATAGATGGACTTTGGGAGTTTCTGGCCAGTTGGTTCACTGATTGTTGGTGAAAAAAAAAAAATTCCATGGGAATTTTAGGGTATTGTATTTATTTAATAAGTAAGTTTTTTTATTCGGGACTGAGCCTCAGCGAAGGCCTGCTCTCATCATTTAACGTGTTACTTTACATACATTTCATATTTCCCAAATTCCTTCCATGCATGAGCCGCCACTGAAGGTCATCGCTGAGAGGCAACGTCCGCATGTAAAACGGGACACATATATAGGATTATGTCTATTTTCCTCCCCCCCCCCCCCCCCCCCCTCAACCCCTACTCCTCCACCACACACACAAATTAAAAAATGTTTCCTGTCTTCTGTTTCCAGGCAGTTTTGTGACGTACGGAGCTCCGGTCTCCTTGAAATGTGCGTCCATACACAAAGTGCCGTCGTTCCGACCAATGGCAGCGGCCCGGCGATGTCACGTGTCCAGTGGGTCGCTGCTGCCGTCGCCGCAGCTGAGTGACGTGCGTGAGGTCTTTACAGTTCAGATGGATTTCATTTGGTAATGTATGCATAAAAAGTCTGTTTTCAGAATAGCCGGACGGATTAGCACAAAATGCATTTAGCCAGGCCTTCACATATGGCCCTATATGCACAGTCGACTGACCCAGTCTGTTTACTTTTATCTTTGTCACATGACACAGCTGTGTGATGTGTGTGATGCGTGGGGGGCAGAGGGAGAGGAAGGGGGCAGGGGGACGTGTCCTATCAGGATGCAACAATAAACGGGTTTAAAATGTTGAAACACTGAAGACGGATAAAAAGCTTGCAAATCTCTTTTATTCATCTCGTGCTGCTGAGAGCCCATAGATAATGTTTGGAGAGAGGAAGTCCTGTCAAATAATAGCAAAAAAAAAAAAAGACAAAAAAAAAACTCACAGTTGACTGAACAGTTGTTGTACACATTCAAAGTGGCCAATCAGATTAAAGTTTAAAGGTCCAGTGTGTAAAATTTGGCTTGATTTTTGATTTTTATATTGGTAAAATCCTAAAATACTGCCCATGAATACATTAATAAAAGTGTATGACCGCAGTACAATAAAAGCCATTTGGTTTTCCTTTAGAATGGTTATCATATCAGAATATACAGTACATAGAGCAATAAGGGTCTTGCTCCTATTTGCACTGCAATCTTTGAAGGAAGCCAGCCTTTCAGTGGTCTAAATACATAACGCGCTGTCAGGCAGGCTTTCTTAAATATCGGGATTCCTTAAAAAATGTCACGCTTTAATGGGACCTTCAAGGCTTTCCGCTGGAGTAAGGAGCAATACTTTCAAAACATTGTTTCCAAACTAGCTAGCTGGTTCTTCCTCAGCTACACACTGGATGCAGCTCCATCCTCTTCGCCCGTCAAAAGGAAACTGCCGTCATTCTACGGCTGGCAAAGAACAGTTCAAATTGGAGCTTTCCCAAAAATTGCAGGACTTCAATTCGGAATTGACGGACTGTGCGGGTGACTTGTGAATTATTTTTGAAATAACCCTGTAGGGGCAATTTTTTGGCCTCTGCCTTTTCAGTTTTCCTATGGATACTCAACCAACGAACCATAAAGCAGCAGCAGTCAGTCGTAAAACAAACTCTGCTGAGAGTTAAAATGCTCAGAGTTGAAGTTAATGAGGTGAATATCTCCTTCAGCCAAAAACCACCGCAAATCTCTCATTCAAACCTCAGAAGAATAAAAAAAAACATCTCAAAACATCGTAAATCTAATTTATTATTGAATTATTTCAAGTCCCAGTGAAGCTCGTTCTTGTCTATTTTGAGGTCAAATTCGATTTTTAAGATGATTCGGGTTGCCAGTTGTGGTCTGAGGCAGCTGAGACGCCGGGCTCCTCTCTGCGTCTGACTCTATCTTCCTTGTAGTTAAGTGAGCACACTTCAGAAATGGTCTCGGCCTGCAGAGGTGGTGTGGGGGAGGTTGGGTGGGGTGTCTTGATCCATGAATGGAGGCTGCATCTTGCCTGTGAATGCCAGGCCGAGACGAGAGCCGTCCGACTATGTGTGAGTAACGCATGTGCTCGTGCTGCGCTCACATGTTCCTGCCAGACTTTATGGACGCTAATCCACTGCTTCTGCCAATATTTCCACTCTCTCTGGTTTCATCAGGCCGGGATTACACTGGATTAGACAACCTCCCCCAGGGCCCCGCATGCATGTGTTCATTCATTAAAACACACAAGTGCAGATCCCCCCCAACATCCCGCACCCCCCCCCCCACCCCCCCCACCCTCTCTCGCGTGTCTCGAGTGGACGGAGAAAGACACAATTGAGCTGAAGGGATCCACATGTCGGGATGATGGTTTTTATTATTCCATGTCTTTGATATGATATCCATGACGTGCCCGTGTGTGGATAAGACTCTTGTCTTATGTGCTTCTGCCGTTATGTAATGCAGCGGTGACGGAAGTCGAGGGGCCCCGGATGTCATCACAGTGGGACGGCCGTCCTTTAGTTACGAGTTCACTCAGTTATAAATTCAACACTGTCAACAACGTCGCCGGCCGATGTCAACAAAAATCTTGAACAATATAAATACATTTCATTCCTGAGCCTTTCCAATGTTTTTAATAGCGCTGAGTATGCCAATATTAGATCTAGATGTCCTTCATTCATTAGTTGTTGCATCCTTGAAAAAAGAACACCATTTATCATTTATCAAGTAGCTTCTGATGTTTATTTATCTATTCACTGGTTCATTTCAAGGTACATGTGCAAAATTCAGCTCAGTCGACTTGAACGTGTGAATGAATGATGGGCAAAGAGCTTTGAGTGCCTAAGAAAAGCACAATATAAATCTAGTTCGTTATTATTATTATTATTATTATTATTAGTAGTAGTAGTAGTAGTAGTAGTAGTAGTAGTAGTAGTAGTTGTAGTGGTAGTAGTAGTAGCAGTAGTATTTTACAAATATTCTTATAATTTTGAAATGTAAATGTTTCTCTGCACAGGTTCTTCTTGGCCAACATGAAATGTAAAACTGTCCACACGGGAAGGTTGCCGTTTTTTTTTCTTTCGCGGGGTCGAAAAAAGTTGCGTCCACACGCTGACAGATGGAAACGGAACGGTGGGTGAAAACGATGTAATGCGTATGCCACACCGAAAGGTGGCGCTGTTCACAGACGCTGACACAGCCACCGGACCCACGATTTAGAAAGAGGGCATTTCTGCGACACACTAAACACAGCGAAAACAAAAACGGCGAATAGCGGGAAAAAGGTGAGCCTGAGGTTTTGTGAGGTTGTGTAGTAATATCGCCAACAAATCTTGAAGCGCCTGAGATACAAAGACAACTCCGCTCGCCGCTATTGTTGTCCGACCGTGTTTTTTCCGGTCACATGACAGTGACGGTGCACACACACGACAACGATGTGACAACGGCGAAACCACTTTGCCAGATTTTCCCACTCTGGGACCCGTTTTCAAAAAATACCGTTTCGCGGACCCAAAACGCCGTTGCCGTGTGGACGTAACGGTTAAATACTTTACCGTTTCCACCAAAAAACGTTCCCACCTAATGGTGAAAATGTAATGCACAGCGTGTCTTTAACCATATGATGGTTTGCTTTTAATTTCTCTGACTTTTTCATTTAATTCTATCTGGGTTTAATTATGCTTCTTTCTTTTTTTTCTTTTTTTTTTTTACTTATTTGTCCTCTAATACACTTTGGTGAAGTTACACCAAAGTGTATTGCTGCCACGCCACATAGAAAGAAAAAAAATAAATAAATACATGTTGTGACATTGCAGACCTTTACTGTTTGAAGTCTTTTTATTTTTTATTGCTTTTTCATTTTCATCCCATTTTGTATATTAAGCTTCAACCATTCACACAGTGGTAAAAAATAAAACAGGATCATTCTGCCGACACTTTTCTTCTGACATTTTAGTTTTTGGCAATATTGCTATTCTATTCTTAACAATTTTGAGCGTCTGAGTGCCTGGAGTGGAAGGTTTCAGGGGAAAAACCACAGCATCGGTGAATAAACATGAGAGAAAGAGATGGTCTGGTTGGTGAAGGACGCAGAGGTGGAACGTGTACAAAACATCAATAAGTTCCTCAAGAAAAGTTTGCCAAAAAAAAATGTTTTAAAAACTTTTGGAACTTTGAAATCAGCTTCTTCTAACAGACACAAAAGATTCAAGAAACTCAACGACTCGGACACAAAGTGTCAGTGGTTGATTACATAACTATATACTATATCGTACTATAACATCATATACTAACTGATGTTCAGGAGAGGGTTGCAGAGCGACTTGTTTGCCTTTGTTGTGCTGAACCAAAAAAAAGTTCAATGTCACTTGTGGCGCGTTGGTCAGTGAAGGCCTCCTCCTCCTCCGCATATGTGCGCATCTCAAAAAATTTACCACTGACTCGTAAATATTCAGTCAGACCCTTCTTTTTCGCCGCCGTGCTCCGATCACATAACGAGTTGCTTATGACTGGTTCACACTGAAGCCTTGGGATGACGCAGCAGCAGCAGCAGCAGCAGCAGCAGGGTTGTGGATTTCACTTCCCCTCAGCCGTACAACAGAAGAAGAAAAAAAATAATTCTTCAATCCAAGGTATGTACATTGAATTTTGTGGAGTGCAACATATCAACTGCAGAGCCGAGAGTTGGGGCAGAAAAAAAAATGTATGATGGAGGAAAAAGGAGGGAGGGACAAAGAAAGATCCCCACTGGATAAATAATAAGAAATAAACAAATGTACGAAATGTTCAAATAAAGCATTTGTACAAGAAGTTCTTCTCTCAAAATCATCTCTTCCCCGTCCTCTCCCGTCATCTCCCATCCACTAACATCCCACTGATCCCACTGCCAGACTGGAGACGACGGGGTTTGCCTTTTTGGTACGATGCCCTCTACAGGCCGATCAGTGTTACTGCGTGAATCCAAGCGTCACGTCTCCAGTGTGGCCTTCAGGGTCAATCCAGCACATTTCAGAGACCACGCAGACATTTACATGTTGAAAGGTTTACTTTGACTATGTCACCGTCGATTTGAATGCATTTAAATGATATTTGACTCAGGAATTCTGATCAGGGCAGAAGTTGAAATGAGTGAAAACTACACTCATAATCATCATGAACAAACTAATAACAGTTGAATTAATTAATTGCATCACAAGTTTTCACGCCACGCTGTTGCTGAATGGAACCATCTGTTAATATGCTGGAAGCAACAGTAAAAGAGAAAAACAGGAAACAAGTGCAGCTGCCAGCAAGATTAATGCGGACGCTGCAGCAGTACCTCTTATCAGAGCATTAAGCACATTAATTCACATCACAGGAAGAACAAAGAACAGCACACAGTTTTTTTTTCCCTCAGTTGAAAACATGTTATTCATTTACTTTCATTAATTTGGCAAGAGTTTAGTTAAATGCCGCCACGCACCCTTGCACTGCCATGAGCTTCAAGCTGTTGTCTGGCTCAACTGGCATTAAGAAAAAAAATAGATCTGGCCAGCGCTGAATGTGATAAACAGATGGTGGACTGGGTTTGTTTCCCATGTCTGGTCTTCCCCAAAAAAATTTAATTAGCTCTCTGTTTAGCAAGACTTCGTGAAATAAGTCCAATTGATTTTGAGAAGTCTGCCCTGTCAGGTTAGAAAAGTGCAAAGGTCTTTGTGAATATGCAACTGCAGGACTAAAGCCAATAGAAGCAAATTTGAAGATTTTGGAATTTGGTGTGGTATTATGTTTTAAATTTTCAAAGCAGGTTTGGGTGAAGACTTCAGTTGTTCTTCTCTGTTGTGTCTGTTCAAGGTCATGTCCAGGTGGCAGCAGCTTGGTGCAGGTGTTCCAGCCTCAACCTCCTCCCCGGGGACCCTGAGTCATCCCGCATCAGCAGCAACACACTGGGGCCAGTGAGGAGTAGAGGAAGAAGAAGAAGAAGAAGAAGAAGAAGAAGAAGAAGAAGAAGAAGAAGAAGAAGGAGAGGGAGGAGGAGGAGGAGGAGGAGGAGCTGGAGGTGCAGATGGAGGAGTCAGAAGAAGAAGAAGAAGAAGAAGAAGAAGAAGAAGAAGAAGAAGAAGAAGAAGGAGAGGGAGGAGGAGGAGGAGGAGGAGGAGCTGGAGGTGCAGATGGAGGAGTCAGAAGAAGAAGAAGAAGAAGAAGAAGAAGAAGAAGAAGAAGAAGAAGAAGAAGGAGGTGGAGGAGGAGGAGGAGGAGGAGGAGCTGGAGGTGCAGATGGAGGAGTCAGAAGAAGAAGAAGAAGAAGAAGAGGAGAGGAAGAAGAAGTTCTTGTTGAAATAAAACGAAAACATGAAAAGTTGGCAGGTTGATCACTGCCTCAGACTGTGTTGCTTGTCTTCCTGTCATTTCAATGAAAACACAATCTTTTACGTTATTATTATTATTATTATTATTATTATTATTATTATTATTATTAGTAGTAGTAGTAGTAGTAGTAGTAGTAGTAGTAGTAGTAGTAGTATTATCTAGTTAGTAGTTGTTGTAGTAGCTCTCCAATTGAAACTAAGACAGAAGAGAGAGAGGGATATGGGGGGCGGGAGGGGCAGACGGCTGTAGTATCACCCACCACCGCCAGGCTCCGCCACTGTGGCGACACACGGGATACTCGCCGCTTTGCGGAGCGCGCGGGACTCGCCAGCCAGCCCCACGCGCGCCACATCGGCTGATGATGAGCTCCGCGTGCGAGGGCTACCGGAGCAAGGAGAACGTGCTGGTGGCGGGATTCACGTGCCCCAGGGCGGACAGCGACGCCACGGCGCTGTTCTGCTGCGGCTTCAGTGACCTCAAGTACTGCTGCGATGACCCCAACAGCTTCTTCCCCTACGAGTACGGATACATGTGGTGGCTGAGGTGAGTGTGACTGCCACCTGATGATTATTATTAATATATCTAATATAGTAATATATTAATTATCCTGCCTGCTTCTTTGTGTCGGGCGACTACTTTGACTCCTGATATTAGTTTTCTCTTTGTTGACATTGTTGCCTGTTGCATCATTTAACCCGGACGGGTGATTCTTCTTATTAGTTTTTTGCGGTGGTAATTGTTATTCTTCACTGACGCTGTGTGATGGAAGTGTGGAAGGCGTTGGCGTCGCCACAGTAATTTTCATCGACAAAAAAAATAATAATTATCACACATTAACTCAAACGGGGGAGAAGATTTGTATTTGTACATATGTTAACTTGAATTTGACTCCAAATTGTGTGTGAGCATGGCCATGTGCACAGTACACACAGTAATATATATGTATATATATATATATACATATATATATATATATATATATATATATATATATATATATATATATATATATATGTATGTGTATATATATCTGTATATATGATATGATATATATATTTATATATGTATACATATATATATATATATATATATATATATATATATATATATATATACATATATATATGTGTATGTGTATATATATCTGTATATATGATATGATATATATATACATATATATATATATGTATATATATATATATATATATATATATACATATATATATATATGGGAGTTCCCCATATATATATATATTTATATATATATATATGTATACTTGAAATGCCTGCAGACAGATACCTTTGTGCAGTGCGTTTTTGATCTCGCTGCTGCAGTGAATGGTGGGGGGGAAGGAGGAGTTAGAGAGGGACGAGGGGGAGGAAGAGGAGTGGCTGAGGTGCATGAGTGGTTGAGGTAAAATGATTCAACAGGAGCAGAAGATATTAGTGGGGGACGAGAGCTAAAAACCAGCGACCACAAAGAAGGAGGGCACATTGGTGTCTTGGAGGGACAGCATGATGGTCCTGAACGAGTGAACTTCTCCCACTATCCCCAGCACTGCGTTGGGTACAAGAAAACAATGACTTAATTCAGTATGGTTTGAAAGCTCTGGTTAGAACATCTTCAACTGGAGCTGCAGACTTTTGTTTCTCATGTTGGATGTTGTAAACGAGAACGCAAGAAACCACCTGCAGTTAGTCAAACACATTATGTTCAGAACATGAGTTGGAAATCAAAGCGAGGCAGGAGTCAAACATCATATTAGCCCAATAAAGGAACTCCATGTTCCATTCTGTGGCCACCATGAGGCCAGTATCAGGACACAACCAGGGACATTTGCTTGGGTGCTTCAAAGGTTTAAAACGGTTTGATCGTGTTCTCCAGTCATACTCATAGTACACGTTTACAATTTTTTGCATTTCATTCCAAAGTGAGATAATGAAGCGCTGTGCAGAGACGGCGAACTGAAATGTGAAGCAATGTTTTCCGTTACTGCAGATGAAGCCTGAGATGAAGAAGACACACAGTACAGTTGGCCATGTGCTTTTGCTGGCAACGATGAAATCGATGGAATTTGATGGATGGTTTGGCCATTTATGTGCACCGCTATGCACATCAGCTAAACGTAGTGCTGCTGAATCACACCTGCCAAGCAATACCAGGCAAGCCAGGGACTTGTATGAGTTTTTGTAGTCATTTTATTTTTTCGAAGCGTTTCTCTCGGAAAACCGATTTGTATATTGCATCTCACAAAACCTCCCCGTTGTTCTTCACTGCCTCCTCATCGTCAGCACCTCCGACATTCAAGGTCTCTCTGTCTCCAGGCTGAGAGCCGGCCGGCACAAACATTTGTGCAGTCAAACAATGGACTGCTGCTGATTTGTGCGATACAGTAAAGACCCTCACTACAGCTGTATTTTTTTTTTATTTGTCATCCCATGCTACAAAGTACAAAAGAAATGAAATAGTGAACCCCAAGGTGAACAGCGGCACAAAAGTCAAGGCGTAAAAAAAACAGCATACAAAGCGCACATCTTAACAATGCTAAATAAATACAATAAATAACATTGTAGAAATAATAACAATAAATCATATCCCAGGGCCATGTCAAAACAAAAGCCAGACAAAAGAGGACAAAGAAGGGACGCACACACGTGCAGCTGGTCGAGTGTGGTTATGCACTTTAGCAGTGAGCGACTGCAGGGGTTCAGGAGGAGCTGAGGAGAAAAACAGGTTCCAGCTCAGCTGTTCAGGACGCTGGCTGAGGTGGATGTCCAGCGTATTTCATTTTCCGAATGGCCAAATTCTCAGAAGAGCTCCAGCCAGTGACCCTGAGATCAATTGCTCAAAAAAGAAAAGCCTGAGTCGCCAAGCAAGGACATGCGGCACGTTTTTCATCATCATGTCCCCCTTGCACTGATGGAGGTCACTCAAGTCTCCCGAACAATCCCAGTCAATAGCTGGAGTTGTGAAAAGGTCACTCTGGAATGTTGCAACGCACATGGCTGTGATGTACATTGGCACAAGACGGCCTTCACTATCCTGCTTCCTCAGCAAGTGAGAAGGAAGAACTTTGACAGCTGAGTCACGGTCAAGTCATTTGGCCCCAGTACAGCTTCATGCCTCGCAACGCCCCCAGTGGTGGGATTGTTTATTTTTTTTTCCTTCTTGTTTTATTCCTGTTGATTTGTGGTTCAGTGAGGCAGGAGCTACTGCAGCGTCAGTGTCCATTGTTACCCTCATCAGTTTGCATTACACCTAGAGCCCCCCTCCCCCCACACCACCACCACCACCACACACACACACACACACACACACACACACACACACACACACACACACACACAATGCGCACAATGCACACAATAGAGTCATTACATCATTAAGATGTAGCGTCTGACTCCAAACACACACACACATATATATGTATATATATATGTATATATATATATATATATATATGTATATATATATATATATATATGTATATATATATATATATATATATGTATATATATATATATATATATATATATATATATATATATATATATATATATACATATATACACTGATGATGTGTCCCAGTAAGCATCTCATGATGTATCTTTCATTCATTTCAAACTGGCACAGCCAGTGACACCCGGGAACAGGCTGGGAGACAACCAGGATCAGGCTGGTGACGATTGGAGAGACAATTGACAGCCCGGAAAGACGGCAACCCGGAGCAGGAAGGGGTAGCATCCCGACTTGCATCTTCCTTGAGGGAGAACCCAAATAAGCTACAGAACGACCTACTGAGAAATACCCCCAGGGGAACCCGAGGGGGGGTGAGTTCCCCAACAGGACGGACACAATGATGACGACTTTGGCAAACGGCTTTCCGACGACGACAACTGAAAGATGCATTTGTTGCAAGGTTTGCAAGAATATGCACAGCCTAAAAAAATCCATCAAGGCCGAATGAAATGCTTGGTCCAGGAGAGTGGAACACAGCGCACAGGACCCAGTCCTGGTGAGACGACGGAGGAGCCCGGCCGGGAGACACCCCACAGAGCCCAGAAACTCCAAGTGCCAAGCTCTCCAGTTCCCAGCATAGTAGTTCAGCAGCATCGCATTAAGTGGCCTCCAGCAAACCAACAAAGAGTGTGGCACCAGTTCGATGAGGACGTCTCCAGAATCATCGAATCAACAGCAAAAGGGGATGTCGACAGGCGACTTCAGACCATGACGACCACTATTGTCACCTATGGTACGGAGAGGTTTGGCGTGGAAGAGTGCAAGTCGGCCAGTCCTATCTACACCCTGAACCGTAGGGCCGAAAAGATCCATCAACTGAGGCAGGAGCTTCGGTCCCGGGCAAGACAGTACAAGGCTGCAACCGAGGAGGAGAAACCGCCACTGGCTGAGCTCAGAAACATCATCAGGAAGAAACTCACAACCCTGCGCAGAGCTGAATGGCACAGGAGACGCAGGAGAGAGAGAGCCAGGAAGCGAACTGCTTTCATTGCTGATCCATTTGGATTCACCAAACAGCTTTTGGGGCAGAAACGCAGTGGGCGTCTAGCCTGCTCCAAGGAGGAGGTAGACCACTTCCTGAAAACCTGAACCTGAGCGACCCTGAAAGAGAGCAAGACCTAGGCCCCCTTAGTGCCTTATTGGACATACCATCTCCTACAGTCGACTTCAACACTTGCGAACCCTCCTGGAAGGAAATCCAGGAGGTGGTTACTGCTGCCAGAGCCAGATCAGCTCCAGGACCCAGTGGAGTAGCCTACACGGTGTACAAGCGCTGCCCGGGGCTCCTTGGAATCCTCTGGAAGATCCTGCGTGTGATTTGGCGCAGAGGAGCTGTGGCGGACCAGTGGAGGCAGGCGGAGGGGGTCTGGATACCCAAGGAGGAGAAGTCCACCAAGCTGGAGCAATTCAGAACCATTTCGCTTCTTAGCGTTGAGGGGAAGATTTTCTTCAGCATCCTTTCCAGAAGGTTGACAGACCTTCTCCTTAAGAATGCCTACATTGACACCTCCGTCCAGAAAGGTGGCATCTCCGGTGTGTCAGGATGCTTAGAACACACCGGAGTAGTCACCCAGCTGATCAGGGAGGCCCTGGAGTGCAAGGGTGATCTCGTCGTGCTTTGGCTTGACCTGGCCAATGCCTTCGGCTCCATACCCCACAAGCTTGTTGAGACTACTCTAGACCATCACCATGTTCCCAGGAAGATCAAGGACCTCATCCTGAACTACTACGGGAACTTCAGGCTCAGAGTCACTTCTGGGAGCTCAACATCGGACTGGCACAGGCTCGAAAAGGGCATTATCACTGGGTGTACCATCTCAGTTAGCCTCTTCGCCCTTGCCATGAATATGGTAGTCAAGGCAGCTGAAAGGGAGTGCAGAGGTCCTCTGTCCAGATCTGGCACTCGGCAGCCACCCATCAGAGCCTTTATGGACGATCTCACCGTCACCACGACATCTGTGCCTGGTGGGAGATGGATACTCCAGGGCCTGGAAAAGCTCATATCCTGGGCAAGAATGAGCTTCAAACCAGCCAAATCCAGAGCGATGGTGTTGAAGAAGGGAAAAGTGGCTGACAGGTTTCGTTTCTTCGTGAATGGCTCGGCAATCCCATCTATTCCCGTGAAACCGGTCAAGAGCCTGGGAAAGACCTTTGACTGTAGCCTCAGGGATTCCGTATCAATCCAAATCACCATCAAGGAGCTGGAGACGTGGCTTGCGGCGGTAGACAAGTCTGGCTTACCCGGCAAGTTTAAGGCGTGGATTTACCAGCATGACGTCTTACCCCGAGTACTCTGGCCTCTGTTGGTGTACGAGGTGCCCTTGTCGACAGTAGAGACTCTGGAGAGGAAGATCAGCGGATACCTCCGTAGATGGATGGGCTTCCCACGTAGCCTATGCAGTGCAGCACTGTATGGAAAGACCAACAAACTCCAGCTCCCATTCAGCAGCCTTGATGAGGAGTTCAGGGTCTCTCGCACAAGAGAGGCTTTGCTCTATCGGGACCCCAAGGACTCCAAGGTTGCATCAGCGGGCATCATGGTGAGAACTGGCAGGAAGTGGAGGGCCCAAGATGGTTTGGAGTTAGCTGAGTCTCAGCTGAGACACAGGGCGCTGGTGGGCACGGTGGCAACAGGTCGAGCTGGGCTGGGAGCGTTCCCTCAACCTTGCTATGAGAAGGCACATGGAAAGGACAAACGACAGCTAGTCCTGCTGGAGGTGCGGGCAGGGGTCGAGGAGGAACGGACCAGCAGGACGGTGGCCATGCAGCAACAGGGAGCTTGGACAAGTTGGGAGGGTGCGCTGGAGAGGAAGGTGACCTGGTCTGAGATCTGGCAGGCAGACCCCCAGCGCATCGGGTTCTTGGTTCGTGCTGTCCATGATGTCCTGCCCAGCCCAGCCAATCTCCATCTCTGGGGTTTGGGTGACTCTCCAGCTTGCGCCCTGTGCTCCAGGAAAGGCTCCCTGGAGCACATCCTAAGCAGCTGTTCGAAAGACCTTGGGGAGGGCCGTTACCGCTGGCGGCACGACCAGGTGCTGAATACAGTTGCTGAAACCATCTCTAAAGCCGTGGTTAAAAACAACAGCCGCAAGTTACAACTTGGCAAGAGAAACATCGCCTTTGTCAGGGCTGGGGAGCAGCCACAGTCACAGCCCAAACCAGCAACCGGCCTCCTCACCTCAGCGGTGGACTGGGATCTCCGGGTTGACCTTGGCAAGCAGCTCAAGTTTCCGGATCAGATTACACAACAACAACTTCCATTCATGTTAGAACTGACAGTTCCCTGGGAGGATTGCATAGAGGAGGCAAACGAGCGGAAGCGGTCAAAGTACCAGGAGCTGGTCGAGCAATGCCAACGAGGAGGGTGGAAGGCACGGTGCGAGCCAATTGAGGTGGGGTGCTGGGGCTTTGCTGGCCGCTCATTGTGCAAGGTGTTCACGCAACTTGGCATCACCGGGGCCGAGAAGCGGAAAGCCATCAAGTCCTCCATGGAGGCGGCAGAGAGAGCCTCTAGGTGGCTGTGGATCAGGAGGAGCGATCTGTGGGCCATTGCTACTGGGACACAAGCCAGGGAATGATCAACCCTAGGCTGGGTCACCTGAGGGAGGACGTATGATGTTGAAAGACCCGAAACGCCCGATGAACTCAGGAACATCACTGATGATGTGTCCCAGTAAGCATCTCATGATGTATCTTTCATTCATATATACGCACGCACGCACACACACACACACACACACACACACACACACACACACATATGTATATATATATATATATATATATACACATATATATATACATATATAGATACACATATATATGTATATATTTATATATACAAATACACACACAAACACACATATATATATACATACATATATGTATATATATTACTTACTACTTACACAAACACTTTGTGCAAAATTGCAGGCTGCTGCTGTTCTTATGAACGGACGACATCAGGCTGATTAATAACCTTTCATTAAGAAGTGACAGTTAATTTACATTTGTATGTGCTTTATACTGAGATGACGCTCTGTTTTATTTATTTCTGTTGCCACGCAGTCTGGGTGCCTTTGTGGGCCTGTCGGTGGCAGCGGTGGTTCTCCTGGCCTTCATTGTTACCCTGTGCGTCCTCTGCTACCTGTTCATCACCACCAAACCCCGCGGCCTGGACAACGGCCTGCCGCTCAGAGCACCAGGTGACCCCGCTCGCAGCCAAGCACACATTTTTTCACCTGAAACAAACCTGATTACTGTTTAGTATTAAAATAAAATGGTTAACTGCTGCTGGGGCGACACGGTGGGGCCTCACAGCAAGAAGGTTGTGGGTTTGATTGGCCTTTCTGTGTGGACTTTGCATGTTCTCCTTGTGTCTACGCGGGTTCCCTCCAGGTTCTCCGTCTTCCTCTGACAGTCCAAGAACATTCATGTGAGGTGAATTGGAAATTCTAAGTTGTCCCTATGTCACAGTTCTGTTAGTAGGTCACAGTACTTTTCCACTCAGCATGCCAGCCACTCCCACCTCATCAGCCACTCCACTCACCTGTGCTCACAGCTGCTCTTCATCTGCAATCAGCTCAGTATATATGCTCCTGCTCCATACCCATTCTTTGCCAGATTGTTCTTTGTCCTCATGCAAGACCTTCCAGCGTTTCTCTGCCTGATCACCCGTTGCCGACCGAGCCTGTCCCTGACCCGATCCTGCTTGGATTTCCCTGGTGTTCTGACCTGCCCGCTTCCGCTCTTGGTAATCCGCCTCCTGCCTTCTCGGTTCCGACCCCTTTTATCCCTGACGTCCTGCCCCCCAGCAACCCGACCAGCCTTCAGTCCCTGACCTGTCTCGACCGCCAGCTCCCCGGCAACCCGACCAGCCTTCTGCCCCCGACCACGTCTACAGCCTCTGCGTCTCTGGTGTCTGTCTGCCTGTTCCCTGGTCCTTGTTGGTTCGGGCCTGCTCCTGATCCAACGCCTTCCCCCTCATTGCAATCTCAACTACGCTGTTCGTGCTGCATTTGGGTTCACACCACGCCCGTTTCAGTACAATCTGGCCAAAACATGGACCCAGCGCACGCAGCGTCACCAGAGTCACGCCTGGAGTGGATGGAGAGTGCTCTGCAGCGGCATGAGACTCTGCTTGCCTCTACTACAGCAGAGGTGCGTCAGGCTGCTGCCATCCAGCAACAGGCAGCTACAAGCCAGGAGCAGGGGCTAGCTGCGTTAGCCGCACAGGTCCAGCTGCTGTCAACTACCCTCTCACAGATGATTGCTCCAGCTGCTCCTACAGCAACCTCTGCCATACCTCCACCAGTTATTCCTGGGCTCGTTTCTGAACCACGTGTCGGGGCACCGGAACGCTACTCAGGGGATCCGGAATCCTGTAACCCTTTCCTCACAAACTGCTCCATCCTGTTTGCCCTGCAGCCTCACACCTTTGCTTCTGAGGCGGCCAAGGTGGCCTTTACTATAAACCACCTCACAGGAAGGGCTCGCCTGTGGGGAACTGCTGAATGGGAGCGCCAGACTCCAGCCTGCCTCTCCTTCCAAGCCTTTTCTGCGGAACTTCGAAAGGTTTTTGGAGTGGCTTCCCAGGGTCCTGATTCTGCAGGAGGTCTTCTGAATCTTCGCCAGGGGGGTCGGACTGTGGCAGACTACGCTATTGACTTTCGCACTCGGGCCCGCCATAGCAGTTGGAATGGTGCTGCCCAGTGTGATGCTTACCTCTTGGGCCTGGAGAGTTACGTTAAGGATGAGCTGGTCTCTTATGAACTTCCCACAACACTGGATGGGCTCATTGAGCTAACAACGCGATTGGATCGTCGTATCCAGGTCCGGCAGGATGAGAGACAGCGAGAGTGGCGTAGCAGACGTCTTCCAGACCAGCCTCAGCCTCCTTCAGCTCCCCTGGCTGCACCACAGAGACATGATCCTGAGCCCATGCAGGTCGGTAGAACCAGCCTTACACCAGTGGAATGCCAGCGTCGCCGCCAGGGGAACCTTTGCCTGTATTGTGGTCAAGCTGGTCACTTTGTTGCCCGTTGTCCAGCAAAAGCCCGGACTCACCAGTAGAGGGGGACGTACTGGTGAGTCAAACTACTGAAATGTTCCCTAGAAGGCGCCCCCTCTGCCAGGCTCGTCTGCTGCTGGCGAGGGGGTCACACACCCTGGCTACCTTCATTGATTCTGGGGCTGATGTCTCCCTCATTGATGACAACCTGGCAAGGCAGTTGGACATCGACCGGGTTCCACTTTCTAAGCCAGTTCCTGCCAGTGCCCTGGATGGTCATCTCTTGGGGACGGTCACTCATCAGACCATTCCAGTACAGATGCTCATCTCTGGGAACCATCATGAGACTATCAGTTTTCACATCCTGAGCTCACCTCGTGTTCCTCTCATCCTTGGATATCCCTGGCTCTGCCGCCATAACCCACACGTTGATTGGACGACGGGGTCCATCCTGAGGTGGAGCTCCGCATGTCACAAAGTCTGCCTGAAGCAAGCCTCAGCCCCTGAAATCATGCCCAGAACTGTCTCTTCTCCTGACCTCACCGGGGTTCCACCTGAGTACCACGACTTCCAAGAGGTCTTCAGCAAGGCCAAGGCTACCTCCCTGCCTCCGCCTCGTCCGTATGACTGCGCCATCAACCTTCTTCCTGGTACCAGCCCCCCTCGTGGTCGTCTTTACTCTCTATCTGCTCCTGAAAGAGAGGCTATGGAGACCTACATTAATGACTCCTTAGCCGCTGGAATCATCCGCCCGTCCTCTTCTCCTGCTGGCGCAGGATTCTTCTTTGTGTCGAAGAAGGACACCACCTTGAGGCCATACATAGACTATCGGGGCCTTAATGACATTACAGTGAAGAACAGGTATCCTCTCCCTCTCATCTCGTCAGCTTTTGAGCTCCTGGAAGGTGCCACGTTCTTCAAAAAGCTGGATCTCCGTAACGCCTACCACCTGGTCCGTATCCGTGAAGGGGATGAATGGAAGACGGCCTTCAACACACCCACCGGGCATTACGAATACCTGGTCATGCCTTTTGGTTTAACCAATGCCCCAGCAGTATTCCAAGCCCTGGTCAACGACGTACTCCGTGACATGCTCAACAAAAATGTATTTGTCTACCTGGAAGATATCCTCATCTATTCTCGTACCAAGGAGGACCATATCCACCACGTCCAGGCGGTCCTTCAACGACTTCTGGAGAACTCCCTCTTTGTAAAGGCTGAGAAGTGTGAGTTCCATGTTTCTTCTGTAGCCTTCCTGGGATACATCATTGGCCAGGGAAGCATCGAGATGGACTCGGCCAAAGTCTCAGCCGTCACCGCCTGGCCCATCCCCGAGTCCCGGAAGCAGTTGCAGAGGTTCCTGGGCTTCGCCAACTTCTACAGACGCTTCATCCGAGGGTACAGCATGGTGGCAGCCCCTCTCACCTCGCTCACCTCCTCAAAGGTGCCCTTTTGCTGGACTACTGCTGCTGACGCTGCTTTCCAAGCCCTCAAGACTCGCTTCACCTCTGCCCCCATCCTCCGCATGCCAGACCCTGACAGACAGTATGTGGTGGAGGTTGACGCCTCGGACGTCGGGGTGGGGGCGATCCTCTCCCAGCGGTCGGTTGATGATCAAAAGCTCCACCCCTGCGCCTTCTTCTCTCGGCGGCTCTCCCCAGCTGAGATGAATTATGACATTGGTAACAGAGAGTTACTGGCGGTCAAACTGGCGTTGGAGGAGTGGCGTCATTGGCTGGAGGGGACCAAGCAGCCTTTTCTTGTCTGGACCGACCACAAGAACTTGGAGTACATCCGTTCGGCCCGGAGGTTGAACTCAAGGCAGGCTCGGTGGTCCTTGTTCCTCACACGATTCAACTTCACTCTCTCCTACCGCCCAGGGACCCGCAACGTGAAGCCGGATGCCCTGTCCCGCCTGTTCCAGAAGGGGGAGGATGACGCGGCAGCCCCGGGTTCAGATACCATCCTTCAACCTGTCCACATGCTTGCTGCTCTGACCTGGGGAGTGGAGGAGAGAGTTAAGGCTGCCCTGGAGAACCAACCTGGGCCCAGTGCCTGTCCTCCCGACCGGCTCTTTGTCCCCGCTGCTCTGCGCTCGGAGGTTCTCCAGTGGGCCCATAGCACACACCTCACCTGCCATCCTGGGATCCAACGTACCAAGGAGTTTCTGCAACGGAGGTTCTGGTGGGCATCCCTGGACCAGGACACATGGGAGTTTGTTAATGCTTGCCCTGTCTGTAGCCAGCATAAGACCTCACACCAAGCTCCTGCTGGTCTCCTAAGACCCCTCCCTGTGCCTCATCGTCCTTGGTCCCACATCTCATTGGACTTCGTTTCAGGCCTTCCACTCTCTCTGGGCCATACCACCATCCTGACCGTTGTGGACAGGTTCAGCAAGATGGCTCACTTTGTTCCCTTGACCAAGCTCCCCTCAGCTAAGGAGACAGCAGAACTAGTCCTCCAACACAGCTTTCGTCTCCATGGTCTTCCTGTTGATGTGGTGTCTGATCGAGGCCCTCAGTTCACATCTGTTTTTTGGAGGGAATTTTGCACACTCATCGGGGCTTCAGCCAGCCTGTCTTCCGGGTTTCACCCCCAGTCGAATGGCCAGACAGAGAAGAAGAACCAGCAGATGGAGGTAGCGCTTCGCTGCATAACCTCCAGCCATCCTTCGTCATGGTCGCAGCAGCTGTTATGGGTGGAATACGCCCATAACACCCTGATAAGCTCCTCCACCGGACTCTCTCCCTTCCAATGCGCTTATGGGTACCAGCCTCCTCTGTTTCCTGACCTAGAGAAGGATGTCTCCTGCCCCTCTGTCCAGGCCTTTGTACATCAATCTGCACTGAATATCTGCACTGCAGAGCCTCTCCAGCCTGTTGTGGAGCTTTAATTTAAAATATGAAAATCAGCCACCCATTTCTCTCCGGTAGGCATTTCAACAACAATGCCTGCATTGCCTCTGTTTTCCGATTTGTTTTTTTTTTTCCTCATCTTTTTCGTTGTCCAGAACCTCAACCACGGAGAGGACAAGCACCTGTCTGTAGTTGTTCTGTGCTTTCACAGCTACTTAGTGGATTTCCACACAGCCTTTTTGATTTGCATTTTGAAGAATATCTTGCTTGAAATTTTTTGGCAACATCAAAGTAATAAAATTAAATAAATAATTCCTAGAATTCTCAAAAACTGTGTAGGCTGGCTGGAGGCGGCAGGTGTGAATGCCTCTGCGAGGCTCCATGAACACTACGTGGATGAGATGTTAATCAATGATTCATACAGCAGCAGTCGATTCTGACCTGCCTGGTTTCTTTGTTGCTGTTTTTTTTTGTTGTTTTTCTTTTCTGAAGCGCGCGGTACCCTTTCATCCACTGGGTGGCACTCTCCAGGGACTCTGGAGCAAAGAATCTGCTTAGATTATGTTTCTTTCCACCGAATAAGAAACCTGAAGACAGAGTGCTGCAGCAGCATCATTTATTTTTTCCCCTGGCTTGTTCACCCAGAGGAGCCTTGCAAGTGGGTCATCAGCTGTCAACTCAGGAACGCACAAGAAATGGTTGATATTTGCATTTTGTTTTGGCTTGGAGAAATGGAAACAATTTCCCTGTCCTGGAGTCATATCAGAATTTTTTTTTACCGCCAGCTTCTCCGGTGAATTATGGATGCGAGCAAATGTCCCTGAAAACTCAGTTTCAGACGACAGAAACTGAACAGAAAGACAGAAAGACAGACAGTCGTCTGTCTGCTTTATCTACAATTATCACGATAATCACGATAAACTTGTTATTTCTCTCACTTCAACTTCAAGTTTTCCACTTTTTTTTTTTAAACTATCCTGACTTGGAAGACGTGATGTTTTTCCAGTTCCGCTGGATTCACTGCACAGATTCGGACAAGAGCCAATGAGAAAAAGAGATTCACCTTGCAAAACACAAGACCTAAACTCAACTTGAGAACCTTTGGCTCTCTGCTCTCCTTCTAATGATGAAGTACTGTGTTGCTCTAATCACACTAACCTCACTGCAGCATCCACGCACATACAGACACACAAACTGCACTAATCCACAGCAGCAGCTACTCCAGGTTTTGGCAAACTACGTCCCGGGGGCCATATGCAGCCCGTTAAGCTTTTTAATCCGGCCTGTCAAACTTGAAGAATTTATATTAATATTCGGTGAGAAATAAAATAGCTGTATTTCATTCTTTTTGTTGGTGTTTCAAGAGTAATTTCAATAAAGATCTAAATACAATGGGGCTGCAAAGATTAATTTTCGGTTGCCATTAAAAGCACATGATTTCCACATATCCCATGATGTATATTTTTCTCCTATGAGTTGGGTCACCAAAACACTCCATCCATCTGCTCCTACTCCAGCCCCTCTGTAAAATTTTAGAACCCATCATGGCCCACCAGTCACACATTTTCTCCACCCCTGGCCTACACCCTGGCTGTAGCTCCGCCTCTTCCTCCTCCTCTGGAGGTCATGCCCTGACTGGTCTTTGCATGTACGCCCCACTAAGAGGTCATATTAAATAAGGTCCTTGCATATTGCATAGGAAAAGCTTTAAACACCAAAAAATGACAAAAAAAAAAAAGCTAACTTGTCCCCTTTTTTTTTCTCTCTCTCTCTCTCTCGTCTGTTGCACAGGTCCACAGGGAGCGGGACCGAGTCATGTGGGCGCCCCGTCAGGGCCCCAGGGCTTCAGGAAACATTTTGTGAGGGGGAAGCTGGACTGTGACAACCAGCCCCCCGACCCAGACCGCCTGTTCCAGCGCTGCTTCATGGCCACCGTCACCTCCATCAACGTGGAGGGCCCCACCTAGGCTGCAGCTCCAGCCAACGAGCCTTCACCTGCAGGCACACGTCCTCAACCAGGTCTGGACAGTGATCAGGAATATAATGGGATCAAGCAGGGAAGAGCGCCTTCTATGACACATCACAATGAAAATGGAGACTCGCTGTACAGCAGCTGATTTCTTTTCCTTTGCCGCGGCTCGCCACCACCACCAACACCACCACCACCAACACCACCACCCACCAACAACATCCTGTCTTTTCCCAGCTTTGGCACGATGTCGATAATATTTATTTGTGCTGTACATGTTTGTGTTTTGTGTCAGAGTAGTGGTGTTACTGGAAGTCAGTGCGTTGTTTGTTGATGAGTGTTGTGTGCTGAGCAACAAGACAAGTCAAAAGCTCTTCGGAAAAAGATTCGGTTTCCATTAATTGAAAGGATTAAAAGCTCATCTGCCCAAATCCAGATGTCACTTTACTATTTGTTTAGTATATATATATATAACAGTTTGAAAAAAAAAAAAAAGGTATGGGTGATCTTTTTTTTTTTTAACCACATAATTGTCTTTTAAGACGCTCACTGAGCGAGTCTCAGTCTAAAGTTCTCAGCGTGATCTAATCCTTTAGCTTTAGATAAAAGCTGAAACACATTTTAGCTGCTCCATGCGATTAGAAAGTCTTTTTGAACAAACATCATAAAGCTGCAGATGAAAGTGCCATTGCAGCATCATAAAGACGGAATATCAAAGTGTGAGGGTGAGTTTTGAAATATTTGTCAGATCGTATGTTGGCACCTTCACATACAACATTCTCAACAAAACTCACTAAGCTGGCAGCTTCCTGGCCCTGTCACAGCTGAACCGTGGCTGCAGCTCCCAGTTGATCAGAATTCAAACCAGTCGGGAGCAGATCAGAGCTTTTTTAATGTGGATTTGTCAGAATTCAGACTTCACTACACTATTTTTAACGTGCACTCTGCAAACATTTGTAATATTTTATGTGCTGTTTTCCATATGTTTTATGCATAAATGCAAAGTGTTGAACTGTTTCAAAAGAATAAATGTTGTAAAAAAAATAATAATAATAAAAAAAGTTTGGATGAGTTTCCATTTATTCCACGACACGTTTAATGCAAAACCCAGATGTTGGTCAGGACCCAAGCAGTTACTGTACACAAGAATTGAGAGGAACAAGTCAGTGCTGCAAGTCAGCAAATTAAAGGTGGAAAGACTGATTGATTCACAAATGAAAAATAAAAAGAAATCTCCTGAAGCAACAAAGAATTCAATCAATAAATCAATCAATCAATCAATCAGTCAATCAATTTGTATATGTAAATCATATCCTAAGCTGTCTCAAAGCACTATCAGCAATCTAAAGGAGAACGAGCAGATCCCTCCAGAGCAACAATCCATCATCTTGTCATCTAGAATGCATCTTCGGAAAAAGCAGTCACATCTCGCTTGAAGGGTGTGAATGAATGTGACTCTTCTCGCCATGAAGTGCAACAACAACAACAACTAATTGAACGAGGGCTTCAGATGGAAACGGCCTTTTGCTGATAAGCCATTATGAGTTCTGTTAGTTGTTCCTTACTGAGCAAAAAAAACCGAACGTAATAAATAATAATAATAATAATAAATAAACTTTTATTTGTACAGCGCTAAATCACAGCCAAAGGCGTCTCAAAGCGCTTTATACAATCAGAGAGAACCAACTGGGCCCCCGGAGCAAGCAAGATGCGACAGTGGCTGGGAAAAACTCCCCTGTGGGAAGAAACCTAGGGCAGAACCAGACTCCAGAGGGCCATCATCTGCCTATGAGTAGTTGGGGTGAAGTAGAAAGATAGAGGAGAGCCAGAGAAAGAGAGAAAGGAGCAGAGTGAGCCAGGGTGGCAGACAGGACAGAGTGAAAAACAGATACACCAACCAGGCAAAACGGATATAAACACAAAGAATAGGAACTAATTCAAGGCTGCTGTCCATGTGGAGTGTAAGTGTCCATGCTTTGGAAGGCAAGAGCCTAGCTCGATGGACAATCTGCCGATAGGACTAGTCCAGGTCTTAAGCGTGGTGGTGGGATGAAGCGATGAAAGCAAGACCCCCAGGACAGCACAATCCAGCTCCTGGCGCAGTGGTCATCACCTGCCGGGGACACAGAGACTGCGGCAGTATCATGCATATCGAGCATACTGTACAAAGCATAATGAGAGCTTGGACAGAGTGGATAGAGTAAAAGATTGGATAGAGTAAAAGATTGATTGGGTGAGGAGAGTGATAAAGGCTCCGCCTGCACAGAGCAACGATCCCTGTAACGGGAGCGAAAGATCTCCCTCCACGGCGTAAGCCTACAGCAGCTTAACTGACAGTGGATGGAGTCTAACTATAAGCTTTAAGAAAAAGGAAAGTCTTAAGTCTACTCCTAAATAAACTAACTGTGTCTGCCCCCCTCACCGAGGCTGGAAGATGGTTCCAAAATAGAGGTGCCAGGAAACTGAAACACCTACCTCCTGACCTAACTCTAGAAATTTTTGGGATACCTAAAAGACCTGAATCCTCAGAGCGAAGGGCTCTTGGAGGATGATAAAGTTCAATGAGTTCCCTAATATAAGAAGGAGCCTGAGAATGAAGAGCTTTGTAAGTTAAAACTAGAATCTTAAATTCAATTCTAAATTTGACAGGCAGCCAATGCAAGGAAGCTAAGATTGGAGTAATATGCTGTCTCCTTTTAGTTCCGGTTAACAATCGTGCCGCAGAGTTTTGGATTAACTGTAATGTCCTAAGGGATGAATTTGGGCATCCTGCTAGTACCGAGTGACAGTAATCTAGCCTAGACGTAACAAAAGCATGGATTATTTTTTCCGCATCTTTGAAGGACAAAAAACTTCGAATTTTGGCAATGTTTCTGAAGTGGAAGAAAGCTGACCTCCCTACATTCTGTATATGAGAATTAAAGGTCAGGTCCTGATCAAAAGTGACTCCTAGGTTCCGCACGGTAGAACTGGGTGTAGTACCAAATAGACCACTTTGTCCATCAAAAACTCTGTCCCTACTCTCTCGCGATCCAAATATAATGACCTCAGTTTTGTCGGAATTAAGCAACAGGAAATTCTGTGTCATCCAAGTTCTGACATCACGAAGACAAGATTCCAATTTGGCCAACTGATGAGCCTCGTTTGCCTTCAAAGAAAAGTACAACTGTGTGTCATCTGCGTGGCACAGAGTCTGTGGTAGCTGCTGCTGCTGCTGTCATCACCACCTCTGGTCATTCATGCTGCTTGTTATATTTCTGAAGATCAAAATTGTGTTTTCTTTTTCAAGCAGATCCCTTCATCTTTTCCACTGAACCTGGACTTCCCAGCTTCAAGTTGGCAAATGATCAAGTTTTGCACCTTTTGGACTTTGACAGCAGCCATTCTTTTTTCCATTAAGGCCAAAAATATCTGCGCTCTTGAGTTCCTGGAAGACTTGTTGCTCTCTTGCGTAGTTATCTCTCTGGAGCTTATTGATCTGGAGGCTTGTTTGGGGTCAAAGAGGTGGGTCTCCTTTTCATTTCCTCGCAACTTGTTTGGCCATGATACAACTGATCTGCTGCTGTCGGTACAAATTAGAGAAAAAAGAAAAGGAAAAGACAGCGAGGATGGGAACAGAGAGCAGAAAACTTCATGACGCTTTTAGGTCTATGCATGAAGGACAGTGTGTAGGCACACACACATTGTCATCAGAGACAGACACACACATCCTGATTGTTTCCCAGGTGACCGCCATTGTTGCATGAATGAAACACATTAACATGACAAAAAACAAAAAAAACAAAACTGCACATGCTGCACTGCTGGGAAAAAGAATTTAATTTTTTGTTTAAAAAAAAATGTTCTGGCTGTGAAATAAAAGAAACTGAAGCCAATTAAATTTGAGGGCCTGTTGAGTTCAAAATACAAAAAAAGGAACATTCAAGGTTCTTTATCTTCATTATTGTTGGTGTCTGATGCAACAAGCGAGCACAAGGACACGTGCAAAACCATACCGTTAACAGTGCACCACTCGTGAAACAACAAAGTAACAGCAGCAATCTGGAGAGAAGTGCTGCGTGCCATGGTTCGCTGCTGAAGGAGATAGAAGGAAGGAAGAAAGGAAAGACTGGCTTTCCATCTGCTAATGGTCAGAGAGAGAGAGAGAGAGAAGTCAAAAGTGAAGAAGCAGAAATAGACACATGACCTTGTTGTGAAAATGGTTTTACAGAGTTGTCATATTGTGTTTTTTATTTTTTATTCAATGTTCATTCTCATATATTTCTATTTTTTTCCCCACACGTGTGTAGCCTCAAATGTTGAAGGTCCCTCATCCATATATTTCCATTACATCACAGAATCCATTTGGGAGCAGCTTCTGGTGACTGATTAATTCATTAAAGCCAGAAAACAACATGCTTAGCCTTACTGTTTACAGCCTGCTAACTGCGGCTCGCAGAGACGCCCACTTAAATAACAAAGACATTTATATGAAACATTTATGAAAAATATAATAAGCCATTGGGGGAAAAATACTTACAGAGAAAATATTAGAAAATGTTAATAAAGTGCAGCCTGGTGCCAGTCTTCGAAATGTTGTGACTGTGTGATTTTCTTATTGCAGAGGACGGATGCTGTTTGATTGTCAGCAAAGGTGTGTGTGTGTTTATTGTATGTCAGAGGAGGAGGCGTGCATGCGTGTGTGTATGTGTGTGTATGTGGTGGGGTGGGGGTATAGGGGGCTTGTGAGTGTTTCCCGACAGGGGAGCGACTGCTTTTACAGCTCCGGGGAAGACGCTGTTTTCTGTTTGCGCTAATGCACCTCCACTCTATCCTGATAGAGGGTGATGTACAAGCAGTGCGTTGACAGGGGCGGATGGGAAGGTGGAATCTGTCGCAGTGCGTCTGGCCTTCTGGACTTCGTTCAGCATGAACTGACTCCAGATCTGGTGGACCACAATCCATACTGTCCAAGTCCTTCCTGTTCAGTGGTCAAGGACAAACTTTTCTCATTTTTGCAGAGCTCAGAGACAGCACAGAGACGCTGATTATTGTTTCAAAGGAAAAATGAAAAACACAGCTGAAGATGATTTTGGATGAATGTGGAGAATACTAGGGAAAGTGTACGAGATAAATCACCCGATTAACAAACTGTTGGCAGCAGGTCAGGAAAGAAATGATTATACTGAAAAGGCACACGAAAAGAAAGAAATTCTCTTCAGCTGCATTTCCTTAGTATATAGAGTACATATGTGTGTGTGTGTGTGTGTGTGTGTGTGTGTGTGTTTGTGTGTGTGTATGTTTCTACCTACTGATCTGGACTCCCTTGAATCTTTTGTGAAGCCTACTGCTACCAATCTAGGGGTGAAAATCGACTCTGACCTAAAGATGGACAAACAGATGAACTCTGTAATGGGAAAGAGCTTTTTCCAGCTTCGGGGGTTGTCTAAGGTTAAACCTTTATTTTTTTTATTATTGTGTTCTGTTTTTGAAACTATTACACATGCTTTTTTGACATCCTGCCTTGACTATTTGAAGTCCTTGTATGTTGGTGTTAGTCATGCCTCCATCTCTTGGTTGGTCCAGAACGCTTCTGCTCGTCTTCTAACCGGTACATGGAAGCAAGAGCACATCACCCCTGTACTGGCCTCCCTCCATTGGCTTCCTGTCGACTTTAGGATTGATTTTTAAATTTGATTTCTTGCTTTTAAGTGCCTACACGGCCTGGCACCCACCTGCCTCTCCGACCTGCGGTAACCCTATGTTCCTTCAAGGTCCTTTAGGTCCTCCGATCACCTTCTCCTGGCTGTTCCTAGCTGTGGAACAAGCTGCCTCTCTGCATGTTAGACAAGCCCGCACTCTGCAGGTGTTCATTCATGCCAAAAGATATACTTTTATTCTTTGGCTTTAAATACATAGCATGAGTGACTGCTCTTTTTTGTGTGTTACACCATGTATGTTTTTACAATATTTGTTTGTTGCTTGTTGTGACCTGTACTGCCAGTTCTCCTTGGATAGCCACCTTGCTGTGGTGGAGAACCTTGCGTGTTCCAGGGAACCTAAGAGCGATGCAGTCGGGAGCTTAGTTCAGTGGCGGAAAGGTCGAGGGGGAGGTTTTAGACAAAGAGCGATCCAAAACAAGACCACGACGGCGGAGTGGGCGGATGATGGCGGCAGAGAAGCTCCACAACGGCCACAGAGGAGGAAGAAGGCTGCGGCAAGGATGGGCACCCAATTGTGTTGGTCCCCAATGCCTTTGGATCCTGTCCTTCTCTTTCTTAAGGACAGTGTGGTGGCTGCTCTTGCACCACTCTCCCCACTTTAAAAGATTCCACGCACAGGCGTTTTCCTGAAGGAGCAACCATTACCCAACCCCCTCTACAAGTCCTATTGCGATCAGGAAATGGTGACGGGAGCAGGAAAGTGAAGTCTGGGAGCTTCTAGCCATGCACTGGCACAGAGGCGGTGGGTGCCTGTTTCAGTCGCCTTGCTCTCGGACTGAGGCAATGAGAGCATCTCGGCAGCAGCACCCATGTCTGAGCAGCCATATTGAGGACCCACTCTGCTCACCCCACATGGCGAAGGGGCTAGAAAAGATGCCCAAAAAATAGCCTGACTCTCACAACCCGACTGGATTACCGCGCCAAGTGGATTTAGCTCATAGCGGTCGAAAAACAAAAACAATGAATTTTGGAGCCTGGAACGTAAGTACACTCATGGACAGTGCAACCAGCAATCGTTCAGAAAGAAGATCTGCAACTAATTTCCAGGGAGCTGAGAAGGTGGAATATCAACATTGCTGCCCTGTCTGAAACCTGTCAGGCCGAGGAGGGGTAACTAAAGGAGGAGAAAGGGGGATATACCTTCTTCTGTAAGGGAAAAGCAAGGGAATCGCACTAATATCCCAGCAAAGTTTTGGTGACCGGGGGCGTGGGGGGAATCGGTTACGCTAAAGTCCTGCCAACGTTTCGTCGAGGGGGGTGTGGGGGATTTTCGAAGATACTTCCCAAGGAAGTATCTTTGTGACTCTCTCTCTAACTAGTTTCGCAATCAACGGGTAGATCGCTTGATTTATGACTGGCCTCACGCCGGCCGGACAGAAAGAGACATGCAGGGCGTCGGATGTGGCCCGCGGGCCATGCTTTGCCCAGGTTTCCCATAGACTATGTCATTGTCAGGGCTAGAGATCATAAAGATGTTAGACTCACCAGGGCCATGACCCGTGCAGACGACTGTTAGACAGGCCATCGCCTCATTCGCTCTACAATGAACATCAAGTTGCGGCAGTGGAGGACACAAAGGAGACTACGCCGCCTTAAATTTAACAGCAATTGCCTTGGACAGATGGACATGGTGCAACTAAACAAAAGGCAGGCCCACGCTAAGGCAAAGGCACTTGTCCAGAGCAGAGTGAGAGAGCTGAAAAAACAATGCTGGATGGAGAAGGCCTTGGAAATCCAGAGGTGTCGCTGTCAGCGTTTTGAAGGAAGCCAACATCCCCAGCATCACCACAACCATCATCCGGCACCAGCTGCGATGGATAGGACATGTCATCCGCATTGTCCATCTCCGGCCTCCTGAAGCAATTGCTGTATGGCCAAGGAAGGCAGAAAAATAGGTGCAAAGATAACATCAAAACTCACCTGAGAAAGTGCCACTTCAGCCTCAACACCTGCGAGGAGGCTGCCCTCCAGAGAGGCATGTAGAGCAGGATGGTCCATGAAGGCTCAGCACAACTAGAAAGGGACGTCCACAGTGCCGCAAATACAAAGAGGCAACTGAGAAAGGAGAGACCTACCACCAAGATGGCTCCTTACACCACCCCCATGACAATCATTCACATATGCACCCACTGCAATAGAGACTGTTGATCAAGGATTGGCCTGTTCAAGCACCTGAAGATCACCACAGATGAGCAGACCCACCGACAGGAGGACAATCATACTCGCTTCGAATGATCGCCGAAGATGATGAGGATGACTGCACTTTGGTTCAATTCTGTTGTCTTTTAAGTGTGCTATATAAATAAAGTGGTATGGTATGGTATGGCTTTTTATCTAGATAGAGGAAAGACAAGACGCTCAGAGAGAGTCGCAGCAAATTCCAGCTGACTTGGGCATGAAGAAGAAGGGGGAGGGGGAGACGGAAGAACTGCCTCAGCCCCACTACAATACATGTGCAGGGGGGAAAGACTAAATGAAGAGGAAGTGAGAATTGGTTTAGCACATCATTAGAAGTGAATGTGCCAGAAGATTTTTTTTAACAGTAGTGATGGTTTTACCCTGCTCAGTTTTTAATATATATTTTTTTTAAGTAACTACAAAGACTCTTGTCAGAGGACAGAGTGCTGCATTAGTTGAAAAAACCTTATAACAAACATACAGTGGGGGAAAAAAAAAAAATCAGATTTTTTTTGTTGTTGTCGCTTTGCTTTCCAGAATTATATGTAATACGTCCTATATCTAGTACAATTTTTCACTTCAAAAAATTTAACGCAACTTGAATTTGCATGAACTTTACACTCAAAGCAAAAAGGTTTGATTACTGGCTGCATGTCGCTGTGACTGAAAATGCTGCTTATGCAATTGTCTGCACCTGATACGGATCTCCCGGAGCAGCCGGAATAGCGGAATAGATTAAGAAAATATGAGCCGTGCCTTGGCAGGCATGGCAACACTCATGGAAAAAAACACGTATGTGATAACAGCATTGATGTAAGTGAAATAGAATTGCACCATAATTTCCACTTAGATGGGGGCGTTTTTTCTTCTTTTTTTTTTCTCTTTGTAGTTGTAGCGGAGGAAAACACAGAGCGAGAGAGGTCAGACAATGAGGAGGGGATGGTGCTGATGTCAAGCTGTGCTAAAATCTCGCTGGACACCCTGATGTCAGTTGGAAAGATTGTTGCATTTCAACAGCAGGAGAAAGCACTGGGTGGCTGAGGGCCACACTTCAGGTGTGTTTTTTCCCCTCTTCTCTTTTAAGTGTAAAGGCAGCTGTTCAGTTGTTGGAGTCTGTCAGTGGGGAAACTGCAGTGTTCACACTGTGTGAAGCTCAATCTAGTGTTTTGTCTTTTCCTCTCCATTGAAATTCAAATCGTTCACAATACAGAATTGCACAATACAAGCCTACAATTTGAGCGCGCAACCCCTACAGTTATCTGCATCCATTTCCAGCACGATGGCCACAAACGTTTCTTCAAAGACTGACAATGCACACGCACATCCCCAGCCTCATCTCCGTGAACAGATCCTTGGATGTCTTTGTGTTGAAAAAGAGCGCGGGAGGTGCTGACGTCACTATGGCCGGAATCAGCGACTGATTATTGTGTGGAGATCGTCACTCAACAAGTGTGTCAACTGTGGATGCGTTTATCATCCTTGAAGATGTGGAGCTGTTTAGAAGTCATGTTTAAGGTCTTGAAATTTTTTTTATGATTGTTTGAAGATTGTACTTTATTAAGTGAGGACATTTATCCAGTAAAGTGTTGGATCTTTATGGCAGACTGTGGAAGATGCTAAGAGTTTTTTTGTTTTGTTTTGTTTTGTCTTTTTGAAGAGCGCCTGCGTTGCACACTCCGGTACAGCAGGTGGCAGTACCGTACCAACTTCTTCCAGCGTCGCTCAGCAGTAATGGCTACAATTACATCATAGAGCGTTTTTTATATACTTCACCAAACCCAGCAACTCTTCGTTTTATTTTCTTTTTTAATTTTTTACTCGTGCCGCATAAGTTTGTGTTCGTGTGTTGCCAATGACAGACGTGTGCACAAAACACAGACGTCTAGCCTGGCGGAATTTGCGGGAGAGTAGAAGAAGATTGGAGAAGTTCCTCCATGGTGACGGGGGGACGCGGGAGTGGTCGCTGTGTGCAAAGTTAGACGACACCATATGGGAGGTTTCAAAATAAACATGTGATGTGAATTCGAATAACACACATGTGTGTTTAACAAATGCTTCTTTCGGTGCCAGTCGGCGCTTGCAAACATGCCGTCACTCGCAAACGGTGACGATGGCTGGCTCCGTTTAGCTAGCCGATAGATGCTAACGCCAGCTAGCGGTTTCAGTCTCTAGGAGGCGAGTTGTTTCTTCGCTGAAGGTGAACGATGTGGAGACGAGGCGGTCGAAGCGCAGCTCTGGACAGGGCCCAGGCACTGCTGTCCTCACGGGGGAACGGCAGGGGAGACGGCGAGTCGGCGCAGTGCTTTCTGCAGGAAGAAACATGGCAACAAACGGTGAGTTTTAAACTTTAGAACTGCGGTGGCGGTGGTGAAGAAACTGGTCGCGTTAAATCTGGAGCTTGTTGATTTGTTTGTTTTAGAACGCCAGATCCGCCCCCTCGAACACACACACTTTGCCGTCCGATGTCAGTGACCTGTCCTCTGTGAGCTCAGCTTCGGATCACGGCGCGGTAGGGAAGATCCAGGAACGGCCCGCGGGTTCCCCAAAGGTAAATACCTCCACAACTGGATAATCGTTCCAGTGTCTTCTTCATGGGGTACTGACATTAGTTTCCCTCCAGCATCTCAGACCTCAGAGCTCTCTGGCTGGAGGACTAGGTGATGGAGGAGGAGGAACAGGAGGAAGCAGGTTCTTGAAGAAGAAGGCTCTACCAACTGATGCCCTCAGCAGCAGAAGCAGCCAGTTTGTCAGCAAGGGTCAGCTGAAGCAGGAACAGCCACCACCGCCTCACCTCCGTGGCTCCCAGACTGCTGCTCTCAGCCGACTGGCTGATCTAGAAAGTCGCATTCGTGGTCGCAAGCCGGCGGGGCAAGTACTGAAACCTGCCTCAGACCTCATGCTCTCACCAGCACCATCATCACCGGCACCAGCTGCAGCAGCACAGCCACTCGGACCATCAGCTGCTGCTGCTGCTGCTCAGCCTTTGGGGCTGTCACCACCATCCAGTGACGAGCAGAGCCTGAAGGGGAAACGTTTCCTCAAGTCAAACAGAGCTCCAGGTGTGAAGGCCGGTCAACCTGCTGGTCCAGGTGTCGGTATGGGTCCCAGACCCGGAGCTGCTGATGGTGCACAGCCTTCAGCGAGCACAGAGATGAGATGGTTGACTGGTGTCAGTTTGGAAAGTGATGAAGAGGACATGAAGAAGCTGCTTGGAGACTCTCTGGATTCTGTCAACAGCTATTTCACACATGCAAGACCCAAATCCTCCAAAACAGCTCATGAGGTACCTTCATACTGTACAGCACAGGGTCTGTTTGCATGTTCATCACTGGAAAGATTCATTCCGTAACAGAAAATCAGAATAATTTCACTCATGCCCCAAGAAAAAGTGCTACAGAGTTGTTTTTTCTGGGTTATGACTACGATTTTGGATTCTCACAATTAAATGTAAACTTCTGAAGCACCTCTCTTTTTTTTACCCTGTCCGTCTTCTAGATGAAGAGCAGACACAGCCGCAGTGTCTCCACCACACCTCACCCACCTGCTGCCATCCCTCCGTCTCCCCCGTCCTCCCCCTCTGTTCCCACACCCCGCTCCCCTGCCTCCCCTTTCAGATTCACGGGTCACACTCAGGCCCAATTCAGCTCCTCGACTTTCTCCCCACCCCCCTCCTCTCCCCACGCCTCCCCATCACCTGCGGGAAGTCCACAGCGCCCCCTGTCATCTATGTCAAGCAACAGCGTCATCCTTTCCCTGGCAGAGCTCTTCCCCGTCGGAAGCCAAGAGCCCCGCAGTGACACCAGTTTAGCTTCTGCCGACGGTGAGACAAGTCGGATTAACTGGGGAAACTGTTGTGTGAAATTAGCTGTTTTTGTTCATTTAACCTGTTTTCATCCTGTGCTCCGTCTCTCATGCATCCTAGCTGGACAGACAGGTACACAAATATTTCATTCGCCGTCAGAGTTTGGTTCTGGAAATGTTTTTACACAGCTTTTTGGAGCGGGAAGGAATGTAAAGCCTCAAACCAACTGGATGCATCTGAGCCCATAGATTGTTTAACTTCAAGACAGCAAAAACTGACTTTCTGGTTCCTGACTATTACTCCAATTTTCTTTAATTTAAGACAGTTTTTTTGATTACGTTAGGCAGATTGTACATTTAATGAATCGTAAAAAGTATTCTGAAACATAACATTTTGAACAAGGAGCCTTTGAAATTAGATTTTTAGAAAAGCGCTACATAAGTACAGTCCATTTACCATTTTAATCTCACATTCTGATGCTTTTTGAAGCACTGATGAAAAGCAGTTTGATGTCTCACTTCACTAACACCCCTGGGTTTCTGCAGACTTCAAGATAAACGCCTTGACATTAGACGACCTGGTTCCTGTCAAACTCACCTCGACTGAGGAAACGCCAGACAAGGAGGTGAGTCAGTGAGGACGCGCTGAAGCTTTCTGCACTCAGAGGAAAACTTGATTTTTGCATTTCATTTGTAAAACCTAATTAAATTTCTTTGATGCATCGTCAACCTCGCGCAAATCTGTGTAGTTATTCACCATTTATTATCATATCTAATCAAAACTCAAGTGTTTTTTTTTTTTATTCATTTCTGTTCTGGATTCTCAAGCAGGGAGAACAAAAATCTGCCTCCCACAGTCGAGCAATTCAGCAGCATCATCAACAGCAGCTCAGGCACGACAACAACCAGCACGAGGCGCCAGACTATGAAAGTGACTTTGAAAGCGAGAGCAGGAGGACTGACGTGAAGGAGGTCCAGTTGTCTGAGTGTCGACTGGGACAAAGCGACGATGAGGAAGAGGAGGCGGAACCAGTATCTGAGGTCATGGAAGAGGTGTCCAACGTTTCCCGTGGAAGTGAAGACGTGGTTTACTCCGACACCTTCTCAGAAGTAAGCAGCTCCTACACGTCGCGGTCCTCGGACCACAGCGGAGGGAGATCCAGCAGGGCGTCCAGGTCATGTGACGGCCGTTTGGAGAGACGGGATTCGGCTCGCAAGGTTTTCAAAGACGCTGTGGTTCAGACTCAGCTGGCGCCGCCCACTTACAGCTGGACTGCAGGTCGACGCACATCTCAGGAAAAGTCATCATCAGCAATCGAGAAGGCACCAGGCCACCGTGGCTGCAGCTCCTCTGCTCTGTTTCTCCTCTGCTTGCAGGTTTGTCCCCTGCTGGAGGTGAGGCCTTCCCAGATCCGACGCCAGTCATCACACACCTGAGCGCAAAGACGGTGGAAGGTACAAGACAACCTCTTGGTCTGCAGCGAGGAACGTCGTCCGGTAAAAAAAACAAAAACAAATCAATAAATCCACACGTCTGGTTCTTTTCGTTCGCATGCTCCTCTCTCAGCCATTGGCTCCTTCAACCCGTCCGCATTTGTGCTGACCGAGCTACTGAAGCAACAGCTGGCAGCGACTAAGCGCTTTATCGAGAGCAACAGGCAGCTTCACGATAGCCTGCTGAGGAGCCTGGAGCCGCCAAACTACAGGTACACCACGCTGGAGGACACCCGTGAGGTGAGCGCTTTGACAAGGTCTTTATTTTAAGCATTCTCTAACTTGCAACTTCATAACATGGCGCCATCTACTGGCCACTGCACAGCCCTGCTTGTTAGCCTCATATCAGTTGGTGGAAAATGTGCAGACCTGCCCACCATCCCCACCCCCGCCCCCCCTCTGCTTTTTCCCCTCTGCTTTTTCTTTTTGAGGTAATCCAATCAGTGTCATGAGGAACAGAAAGCAGGCGTCCTTCCGCTCTGAGCTGCGTGCAGAGCAGGACGACAGCAGGCTGGATTCTGATGTTTTCTTCTTCTTCTTGTCTATACAGCTGATCAGGAAGCACCGACGGACGGTGCGGGGACTGGATGAATGAGGAGCTGCAGTGAAGAGACAATGTGAACTGACAGCTGCGAGCAAGCAAGAGACACTTAACGTAGTTGTTTTTTATGAAGAGGATATTTTTTATTAAAAAAATAAAATCATTTTTCTACTCTGGAGTCATGTTGGTTATTGTTTTGTAAAATCACAGTGACATTTTAACATAACATTTCTTGTCTGTCACTTTTCAAATGATTACCTCGATGATAAAATCCCTGAGAGAGACTTCCCGGACCCTGAGTGTAGTCGGTGTTTAGCTTTGTGTAGTTGTCTGATATTTATTCACTGTGCAATAATTAAGATTAGAGACAGAGTCCTGTGAAGTAACAAAATGTTTATTTTAAAAAAAGAGCACAGACGCAGATTCTTTAACCACAGTAAAATGGAAATGATCTAATGACCAGTGCAGCATTTGATATTTGACAAACTTTGACGGGGAGTTTCGGGGGGGACATTTAGAACTAATGATGGTGAGGTTGAAGGCACAATTCTTGCAGTACTGCGAGCCGTTAGTAGGGGTCGTTGAAAGGATAATGAGGATGTCCGGCATCCCTGGGAACGCGCTTCCCGTCCACCTGCAAACAATCAAAACTGCAATGAGTCTGAAGGTTCTGGATTTAGTTAGTGAGTTGACAATATTCACTGTGCAAAATCTGACATCAAACAATAGTTCTCTCGTTTATTAATTGTAAAAACCAAATATTTTTGGTTTTCCTTTTTTTAATACATGCATGATTTTTGCATTAATCCACCAAGAAGTGACTGGTGAAATGTAATTTTCATTTTTTAGATGAAATTGTGTCATATGAATTGTTACACGGCAAGAGAGAAACAGCCAATGAGGTTTACTCACGTCTATCATGGGGACGATGTAGCGCCAGTCTTTGTTCAGCGAGGTCACGCTCTTCATCTCCTCCACATCGAGAGTGAAGTCGAAGATCTGGCAAATAAGCAACTTTTCATGAGAGCCTGTTTGTTTATGGCACAAACGCTGGTATGGTGAAACTGTAATGTTTCATAAACAACCATGTTGTGTAGAATTCCCGCCGCTGATTTGACTCACCTGTATGTTCTCTTTAATGCGAGACTCGGTCACACTCTTTGGAATCGTAACGACTCCTCGCTGTGTCTGCCACCTTCAGGTACAACCGTTTGGAAAAGGTTTAGTAATCCAGTTTTCTTCACAGGATTCCCACTAAAAATGACTTCTACCCCAACAAATAGACCATAACAATAAGACTAAAAAAATCACCTCAGGATAATCTGAGCGGGAGACTTTTTGTATTTCTCTGCCAGGCTGATGACGGCAGGCTCCTGCAGTAGAACAGGCTCGTCCGGATGTTTCCAGGCCCGGTCAGGAGACCCTAAAGGGCTATAGGCCGTCATCACCAGGCCTCGGTCCCGGCAGTGGGCCAGCAGCTCCACCTGAGCCAGGTAGGGGTGTCCTTCCACCTGCCAGATCCAGCAAGGCATCACAAAACCAAACGTGCCCGCACCACACACACGCAAACACAAAAAAACGGCGTCGCACCTGCAGCACGGTGGGCTTGATGCTGGCCACAGACAGGACGTCGTCGATCTGCCGGCTGTTGAAGTTGGACAGGCCGATGGATCTGACCAAGCCTTTCTCCACCAGCTTCTCCATGGCTGACCAGGTCAGCTTGTAGTCGATGTTGTCGTACAGCAGGGCACCGTCCTCCTTTCTGGGGAAGGGAACATCCCCTTGTCTGGAGAGGGAAGAAAGTGGAAATTATATTTTTTTTTAAAAAAAGGAAAATTTAATCTGCCGAGCTTCATGTGTGGGACACGGTTGCACTCACTGGAAGGCGTAGGGCCAGTGGATGAGGTAGAGGTCCAGGTACTCCAACTTCAGGTCCTTCAGGGTCTTCAGGAGTGACGGCTCCACGTCCTCCGCGTGATGCTTTGTGTTCCACAGCTTGGATGTGATGAACACGTCCTCCCGTCTCAGGCCCTGACGACCAAATGCATCACAAGCCACCGTATCAATACATTTCATGTTGAACTTGTACAGTGGCTAAGGGGTGAAGAGACGGAAGTCCACCTTCCCCTCGCCGAACTCCTCCTGCAGGGCTTCTCCGATCTCCGCCTCATTGCCGTAGATGGAGGCGCAGTCGATGTGGCGATATCCAGCTTCCAGAGCCCAAGTGACTGCTTGTTTCACCTGTGGACGAGTCACACAACTTGAGAAATAAAAATACTTGCAGCAGTTGTTATTGTAACCATCTGGCACAGAAAACAGTATCTCAGTCGACCCCAATCGCTTTACGAAATGTTTCTCTGTGCATCGTCAGTGTGAAATTGAATGTCGCTTCAGTGTTTTTGGCAGGAAACAGAGGAAATGAGTGCAGCTCGTACCTTTCCTGGTTCACTCTTCCACGTGCCCAGTCCGAGGAGGGGCATCTTGCGCCCCGTGTTGAGAACTGCAAAGTCATTCATGCCTCTTAGCTGCACCTTAACAACAAAGGCAGAGAATATAAATCAGGTTTTTTTTGTGTTTTTTTTTTAACTGCTGTTATTCAAGTAAGATACATCTTAGACGTAACTTGCATTTATAGAGAACCAAGACTAGAAATGCAATAAAGAAGCATCTCTCCTAAAAAAAAACTATTAGTAAATTCAGTAATTCATTAGAATCAATCAAAAAAAAAAAACATCAGGCATTTGTATTTATTGTTATTTCATTTGAGTCATGCCCTGCCTTTAAATATTCTTCCATCTTTGCTCTTTTTATTATTAGAATAACATGATTTCTGCCACTCAGTTGCCTGGTACACGATTTCATTCATTTTGAGCACAAATTACAGGTATTATTATTAGGAACAAATGGTAAAAAAGAAGCAACAGTTTTTTCCCGTACATAGATGCATTTATGGTTCCCGCTAATATGTTCTATATATGCTGCAGTCTATCTAATCTAGTGTTTCTCAACTGGTAGGTTGCGACCCAATAGTGGGTCGCGGCTTTGTGGCCAGCTTCCTCTTTATTTTTTGGAAAATAATAATAATAATAATGATAATAATAATAATAATAATAATAATAATAATAATAATAATAATAATAATCATAATTTAAAAAAACAAAAAACTAGTTTAATTTAAAAAAAAAAAAAAAAAGCATTTTTATTTTTGAGTGCTGCAGAATAAATTTGGGTCTTGACTTTGTGACAAGGGGGAGGGAAAAAAAGTGGGTCCTGAGACTGCACCAGTTGAGAACCACTTATCTAATCAACCCGCGTTAGACACTTCCAGATTTTTCCATAACATCCTGACAGGTCAGGTGATTCGATGGAAAAGTCACGGTCCGAGTCAGAAAGCATATTTAAAAATATACAACAACAACAACAACAACAACAAAAACAACCCCGCACGCAGCAAAAGCTGATCACACAGGTCTACCAAACTCGAGTCAGTTTTGTCAGTAAATAACGCGGTCAAAGAACTGTTCGTGACACCGCAACACCTTCAGTGTGTCCCGGTCCAGTCCGTTCCTGGTTCGTTGTCCCGCTACACTACGCAACACGCTAGCGGTAGTTTTCTCGCAGCCAGTAACCTACCACCACCACCAGTGTGTCTGTTGCCTCCCTCGCGGTTGATCTCTACTCACCCGCCTCCCTGAGTCACAAAACACCCGGCAGAGGAGCAGTTTGAGGGGCTGACACCGGAGCGGCAGCATGTTGGCATCGGTTTGCTTTATTAGATTACATAATGTTAGCCTATTAGCTGCGGCGCTACTCCCACTCTCTCTCTCACACACACACGCACACACAAAGAGACTTACCTTTTTGGAATGTTTTAAAATGAAACGCACGATTTCTCCTCGTCTTTCATTCAATTCTCAACCCAAAGGATGGACTGCCAAGAGTGTGGTGTACTGCCAAGTATTCAAAACAACCACCTCATTTTGGTGACATTCGCTTTTCCGGCAGGATGGACAGTCTGTTTCCGGTTAAAATCCTGACTGTGCACTTTCTGTTAAGAACCCGTACTCTCGGATCACATGCCTGCAGTTCTTTGTTTCGGAAATTTTGTAATGAAAAAAAGAAGAGTAAACAGCTTTGAATAAATGTGTTTTCGCTATAAAAGCGTCCTGTCTGTCCATTATAAATACTAAACAGCAGCAGTGATTAGGACAAAAATTAAGTCTGTTAAAGTAGACTCATAACTTTGAGGTTCATACCTATTCCACACATTTAAAACACAATGACGACGCTGAAGTTGGCATCACATTCGCCGAGGTGCTTCCGCGGTGCTTCTCAGGTTTCGATTCCGCGTTATTATGGAACCCACCGGAGTTCTAGGAAAACACCGCCTCTGCAGCTATAAACCCTGCTCCGCTGCCCCAGTGACGCCCCGTTACGCTAACCTGGCACTTGCTAAAATTGCCCACGCTAATTAAATAAATATGCAACGCTTGCCCTCGACTTGGCCTTGCATAAATGGAATGGAATAATGTACGTGTATGTACTAAAAATGCCTGTCATCCTCAGATTTGGCGGGAAGAAATCTTGCCAGAACGCTTGCATCAATATATCCCACTTACCTGCTTTGAAGGTAGGCTACTCATTCTAGCAAAACTAAAAAAAATCTACACAAAACTGTTCAATTCAAATCAATGTAACACACACACACACACACACACACACACACACACACACACACACACACACACACTTTAAAGGTCACCTATTATACAAATTTTTGGGCTTTTGTATTTGATGTCTGGCCCCTCCAGAGCAGCAACGCACGATTTTCCGCGCTGAAAGCTTTTTAGATGTGCGTATTTCGCGGCTCGTTTACTCGTATTTACTGCATCCCGCGAAAACGCTCGGTTGCACTTCACTCCACCCCCAGCCTTGCCGGTGTACGCCCCCGCCCGGGGTCACACTCTTCGTCGCTGCTGAGCCTCACTTCCTCATTTTGCCGCTGTGGGAGTGAAGAGGAAACGGCAAACTTTATGAAAAAGGCACAATTTAAACACTTACCGTCGTGAAGGCTTCACTCTGTAGCAGCTAACCGGCTAATCCAGCTTCGTACGGACCCAGCGTGGGCGGAGTTATGGCCGCAAGGCGGACCGAAGGTCCCTGGACGTTTTTTTTTGTGCCTTCCGTGTCCCCGGAAATATATTTTACTTTGTGTACTGACCGTGTTTTTGTTTTGTATTTTTGCAAGACATTTTAATAGGGCTTAGAATGATTTGGTTTCATACTGTTGACTTTTATCAAAACACTGTCCTAGCAGAGAAAATATGTACGCTGAAACGATCACTTCAGTCATAGAGTCGTTTATTATTAGACAAGAATATCTGCACAATTTAAGTCTGCACAAAGCAGGAAGAGCTCTATACAACCCATGTTACCATGCTGGCAGCGTGAACATCGCTATAAGGAGTGAAATTGCGAGTCGCTGCCTCTTCAGTTTCGCTGCCAGCGAACACAACACACATAACAAGCAGAGCACGGAGTTAGCGGTGGTGGCTAACAGTTCATCAACACGATGCAGCGGTTGTTCGTTGCAAGTAGTCTTAAAACTAATGTTGCTTGAGGTCACAATACACTCACAGTCCTCATACATGTTTTCAAATATTGCCGTGGCTGACTATTCTCTCGTCGTCCACCAGGGGGCCGAGTCGAGCCCGTCTCACTCCCGTTGCCGACCGGACCGGTGTTCCATCGCATCCGCATTAGGCTGAACAAACCTCCAACATTTTCTCTCTTCGTTCCACTCTGACCGTTGTGGTCCTTGGTGCTTCGGTAGTCACTCTGTATTTTTAATTTTTTTTAATTTCCCTGACACCAAAAAAACATTTTCTTGGAGCAGCGCACTGCGACATCACTTCTGGGGCAGAGCAGGGGAGGGCGGAACCAGTCCGAGAGTGTGCCGGAGCTTGGCCATGAAAGGAGATCCGGAACGCGTTCACGTCAATGCGTTCCCAGCGGTAAAAAAAAAAAAAAAGAAAAGAAAAAAGAAATCAAAACTCATTGAACAGAGCGTTCAGAACCATGCCCAACAACTTGCAGGGTTCACGTCCAAACGCATGAACCTCATTATTTGATGATTTTGGGTCGTTTGACGATAGGGTTCAACATTGTAACAGTATTTAGAGCTCAGAAAAGTGGAAAGGCATCATAGGTGCCCTTCAAAATAAAGTAAAATGTAATTACCCTCCTTGCTGGTAGGGGCAGTGTGCAGAAAGTCATTCAGGAGCCACCGGAGAAAGGGCAGGCATTACTACCGGAAGTAAGATTGATGTAAACGATAAGCGAGCCAACTAACTTGAGGGAAACTTTTCTGATAGTGAAACCTTTTCCAAAAAAAGTTCCCACCCCAGACGCAACCTCCTTTAAGTTCCTCCAGCACGTCATGGAGAAAAGATTTTCATGCTCGTCGTGGCTGCGGTTCGTGTTTGTACTCAAAGTCGGCGGCTAAGTTTGGACATTTTTTGTTAGCAGCTCTGCTAGCTAACTTGTCAGCTGGAACGTATCGACATAACATTTATGCACAGCTCTCAGTAGCAACGTCACCTCCCCGCAGTTTACTATGATCAGATTCCGCCCCGAGTTCACTTCCGACCGGGTTGCGGGTGCTGGTCTGCTGTCCTGCCGGTTGTTTTACATGTGGCGTTAAACAAGCCCCCCCCGCCCCCCGGTTTTGCGGCGTCCCCTGCAGCTGTTCCCACCTGTCAACTCGCCGCCGCCGGCTCCTCTCCTTCGGCCTCTTGTCCCGTCGCCTCCCCCCGATGGCTCACTGCGGCTCGTCGGAAACCGTCGCCAAGGTGCAAGCACCGCGTCACACCGCCGACAGCGGCAACCGGTCGCCGCAGGCCGCCGTGGACCAGAGCATGAAGCCGGTACTGTTCGAGATCTACGGCGAAATATGGACAGTCCAGTCCAGGCTCGGCCAGGGAGTCTCGGCCTCGGTGTACCGGGTCAGCTCGGGCAGGGCCACCGCCGCCGTCAAGGAGTTCCAGGCCGACACTCAGGGAGGAGACTACGGCTTCCATAAGGAGAGGAGCGTGCTGGAAGACATCAAGGGACACAAAAACATAGGTAACCTAACGCGATGGTCCGTGGGCAGTGGATTATGTAGCATAACACTGCCAGGTTGCTACCTGAGCAACTAAGCATCATTGCATGACGTGTGTCTGTTTCTATCGTCACATGTATTCAGTCTCTCTGACACTGACTGTCGTTTTCCAACACGGATCTCAGCTAAATGGGAAATTCTTTCACGTCTGCGTGATGCACCTGGCAGTGTGACGGCACCTCAATTATTAATAGACGTGTAGACCTGCAGAAAGGTTGGTTACAACCGCCTCTGCATGATGTGTGTGCTCTCCTCTCATCAGTGACTCTGTACGGGGTGTTCACCAACCACAGCTGCATGGGCGTCGCCACCCGCTGTCTCCTGCTGGAGCTCCTGGACGTCAGCGTGTCTGAGCTGCTGGTGAGAGGCACCAGTGGCGGGCAGAGTGGCAGGTGAGTCGCACAACAGATGTTTCGATCGAAAGGTGTAGAAGTGACCTGCAACTCTGTGTTGTTTACTCAAAGTTCAGCAGGATAAACAACTGCTTGGTTGCGCAGTACTCAGTTTGAATGATTTAAAATTGTATAAATACACCTTGTTTTCCCTTCATATGCTTAAGTATCTGCAGCTTCTTTTCAGCATTTCTGACCCTGTTGTTTCTCCCCTGCAGACCACAGCAAGGCCACTCCATGTGGCTCATCCAGCACTGCGCCCGGGACATCCTGGAAGCTCTCACCTTCCTGCACGGGGAGGGTTACGTCCACGCTGACCTCAAGCCACGCAACATCCTCTGGAGCGCCGACGACGAGTGCTTCAAGCTCATCGACTTTGGGCTCAGCTTCAAAGAGGGAAACCAGGTGTGCGGGACGAGTCGGCGTCGCTGGTCGAAATTTAGAGGATGTCGTCCCATTTAACTGTCTCACCCCTTCACCTCCAGGACGTGAAGTACATACAGACAGACGGGTACCGCGCCCCGGAGGCCGAGCTTCAGAACAGCCTCGCCCAGGCCGGCGTGGAAATGGAGGGAGACTCGGGCTGCACGGCCGCTGTGGACCTGTGGAGCCTGGGCATCATCCTGCTGGAGATGTTCTCAGGAATCAAACTCAAAGACACCGTCCGCTCGCAGGAGTGGAAGGTAAGGGGGAGGAGGGAGGCGGGGCTAGTGGGAATAATAATTAATTTGCTGTTCTACTCTTACTAAATAGTAAACCGAAAATAGATATAATTTAACATTCTAAGCAACCCCAGAATTTTGAAAAGCCTTGTTGCGGTCAGAAAGTAATCAAAACACAAGTCTGATGTCACAAGGTTTCTGACCACACCCACTGCCAGATGCTGCTCCCTCTTAGACTGCCTTGTTTTTGTCCCCCTCCAACGGAGGCAGTTAAACAGAGGCTAGGTGTTATGTTTTCTAGACATGAACAGAGGGTTTCTTGTAGGGCTGGGCGATTAATCGATTTTAAAATTGAATTCGGATTTTTCAGCCAAGACAATGTTGAAAAAAGGAAAATCGTAATATCGATTTTCCTCTCACATGCTACCAGGCTGTGCGCCTACCACCACTCCCCGCTGCAAAGAATGCCTGAAGGCGGTATCTGCTAAAGACTGCAGCGCGACAAACTCATTTCAACACCTGGCAAACACCACAAGCCAGAGTGGGAGCAGTGTGTTGCCTTGCGGGCTGAACATGAGGACGAAAGACCGGTGTTTCTGACCAACTAGCTGCCATGCTAACTGGCTACCTTTGTTTACTAGTATCTGTAGTTGTCCTAGCTAGCTACAGCAGATGTTAAAACCGGGAAGTGATTCCGTACGCTGCCCTCGCCACTGCCTGTTGCGTAGTGAAGTTGCGTACGACATGGACTTGTTCCGTTTTTGTAACATATTTAACGAGGAACGTCACGAGACTCAGTAGTGCTTTGAACGATGTGTCGTAGTCTCATGTCGCAAGTGCTCCCTGGGTATCGGAGATAAAAATGTCACACCCCCTTCCCATGCTTGTCCTCAATACAGAAATAATCAAAAACATAAATTAAAAAAAAATCGGTATGAGTTTTCCATTTATTGGCAAGTCGATCGCTAAGTGAAAAATAATGAACCCACTTTGCCGTTGGTTCACTTTTAAGCAGGACTACAAATTGCTGTGTGCAGACGCTCAGACTGAGTGAGTGATCTAGGTGCTGTCAACAGTGCGCTGCTCCCTCTATGCACCCACCTCCCCCGCCTCCCTTTTAAACATTTTAAAACCAGCTTTTAGACTTCTTCTGTTACCCCAAAAGAAAAATCAAAATTAAAAATCAAATTTTCCGAGTAAAAAAGAAAACGGGTACAAAATCGCCCAGCTGTAGTTGGTGTTTAACATGTGAGGATGTCTCCAATGAACAATAAAGATCCAGGAATGGGTTTATTGGGGGAGCTTTAATCCAGTTTTCCTTCCGTGTCTGCCTCAGGACAACAGCGCTGTCATCATAGACCATATCTTTGCCAGTAACGGCCAGGCGTGCCCTGCCATTCCCGTCTATCACCTCAGAGACCTTATCAAGAGGTAGTGGCACACACACACACACACACACACACATACTCGGAAGCAGGTGGGAGGACTGGCTCACCCTTTGACCTTTTCCTCACTGACCTTTTGCAGCATGCTTCACAACAAGCCAAAGCAACGATGCACAGCCAAAGCTGCACTGCTGAGCCCCTTCTTCAGTATCCCCTTCGGTACGTGTCACCGTCAGAGACGCCGACCAGGAGAGGAGAAGCCTCCCCAGACTAACACCTGCTCTGTGTGTGTGTGTGTGTGTGTGTGTGTGTGTGTGTGTGTGTGTGTGTGTGTGTGTGTGTGTGTGTGTGTGTGTGTGTGTGTGTGTGTGTGTGTGTGTGTGTGTGTGTTAGCGCCTCACATTGAGGACCTGGTTCTGCTGCCCTCCCCTGTCCTCCGGCTGCTCAACCTGATTGATGACACTCACCTGCACAACGATGAAGAGTACGAAGGTACGACTCTGTGTTTTTTCTTTTCGTCTCAGTAGGTCATACAGTAGATGTCAAACTCTGGGACAGGGGCCACATTTGGCCGAGTGTAAATATATATTTGGCCCGCGAGACTACACAAAACCCCTACCAAAGCTGGCCCGCTGGTATTGTGTGTTATTCTACAAATCCCCAAATGCTTTGCTTGTATTTTTGTGTGTCAATCAGGAAAGGACGTTCATTAAAGGATATTATTGTTACTTGAATGGTTTGTTGTTGTTATTTTATTTTTGAAATGTATTATTAGTCACTTGATTTAAATCAGATGGCTGCAAATAAAAAAGAGGCGTTCGATTTTAATTTACATTTTATTTTTTTGATGATGTTCTTTTAATTTGAAATTCGATTATGCATGTGTGCAATACTAACTTATTTATTGTTTAGTATGAAGCTTGGCTTATTCGATATTCAAGTTCAAGCAAAGCGTGTTTGGGTCCATTGGTTCATTGTTATGTCTGGAGGAAGATTTCTTTCAATAAATATCAATGTTGGCCTGCGACTTTGTCCAAGTTTGAAATGTTGGCCGCCCTGTGTATTTGAGTTCGACCCCGGCAGTAGATGATCCGGACCAGGGGTGGACAACCTTTTTGAGTGGTGGGCCACAATGGCTTCTCAAATTTGACAGAGCAAGGACAGATGGATGGAGTGTTTTGGTGACCCACCTCATAGGAGAAAGAAATATAAATCATAGGTATTACTTACTTACTATTAATATAACTTCTCAAAGTTCAGCGGGCCAGATTAAAAAGCTCACCGGGCTGCTTAAGGCCCCCGACCCGTAGTTTGCCCATGCCTGATCTGGGAGGAGTGATGGCCACTTTGGTTTGTTTCTGTGTAACTGCTTGACGCGGCTGCTCTCCACCTGCCAGACATCCTGGAGGACATGAAGGAGGAATGTCGGAAGTACGGCCCCGTTGTCTCTCTGCTCATCCCTCGGGAGAACCCAGGAAAAGGACAGGTGAGAGTCTCTACTCAATCACTCCGAGTGCAAACATTCGGTTCACACACACACAGTGGTTCGACCTCGGTGAAGTTCCACTGGATGTGTGTCAGAACAGCACACTAAGTAAAAATAACTCCTTCCTTGTACTCAACAGTGTTGGCGAGTAATCTATTACCAACTACTTTTTCAGTAACAGAGTTAATGTAACGGATTACTGTGGCAAAACGGGTAATTACTTGTATCAAGTAACAATTCAATCACTTTTCTGAAATATTTTGCAAGCTAAAAATGTCTTATCATCCACAAAATGTCTGAAATTTGTCAGAAAAACAACTGAAAACAACGATGCTGACGATGACGCACCAAAACGAGCATGACAGCGATATTGAGTTCATCTTGTCGAAATGTATTGTGGTTCGTCGTACGTTATGTGCAGGAAACAAGACGTTCTCAACTGTTACTGCATCTTTTATTCTTTTTTTTAAACTAAAATAATTAGTCAATTGATTAATTGTGGAACAAAGTAGTTGAAGAAGTAATTGGATTACTTTTTAAAAGGAGTAATCAGTAGTTGGATTCCTTTTATGGAGTAATCCCAACAACACCGGTACTCAATAATCCTGAAATCTAAGCATCCGTAAATGACCCTCCCAATAGCTGCAAGGCTGCAGGTGGAGAATAGTAGTTAAAATGAATTAGTTAAAATTCTGTCCCGCTAATGTAGAAACATGAACGCTGTCATGCCAAAGGCCTAAACCTCTCCACACCGAACACAAGGTCAAAGTGCTAAGATGTTTCCGATCGGGACTTTTCACAACGGCGAGGGGGGGAAAGTGACTCCCGGCTGCACCTCAGTCACCGACCCGCCGTGTGTCCGCAGGTCTTTGTCGAATACGGCAACTCCAGTGATTCCAAAGAGGCCCAGCGGCTGCTGACGGGCCGAACCTTCGACGGCAAGTTTGTGGTGGCCACCTTCTACCCCCTCAGCGCCTACAAGAGGGGCTACTTGTACCAGACGGTGCAGTGAAGTGCCCGGTCCTAACTCGTACCTCTTGCTCTGTTTTGCATGGATAGAAACACGACGCGACGCGACGCACGCATGCAAGGGAGAAAAAAAAAAATATTGCATCGAGCACCACAGGATAGAAATGTGTCCTCCTGTTTTTAAACATCTTGCAGACAGTCAGATTCTTGCTGTTGCAGTTTTTGTTGTTCAAACTTGTGCATGTCTCCCACCCACCCCCGTGGTTTTGAAATTTTTCCGGTCAAAGCCAGCAGGATTAGAACTGACCTGTGACGGTCGGCGCTTGATTTCTGAGAGCGTCCCTGCACATCTGAGCTGCGCTTTCGGTTAAAACGCCGCCATCTCACGTTAGCAAATCTGATTGCAGATGTGGAAACGACTGCGAAAGTCCCCGTCGCAGTGCGCTAAATGTGTGCGATCGAAACAAACAAGGGCTGTGATAAGATTCAGAGGATCGGCCTCCTGCTTCTCAGAGTGGTTGCGTCATCGCTGTCAGAGCGCCAGCCTGGCGCAAAGTGTGCAGTCCGAGTCATTGTGTCTGCTTCCAGTCGACGCGGTGCTTTTTTTTTTTTTTTTTTTTTTGTACCAAGCACAGCGTTTGGTGCAAGTAGCAAATACGTTTCCACACTTAACTGCAGGCGTCTTCGGACAAAAAATGCATAAAGGCACGTTGTTTTTCCTGACGATAGGAGAAGCACCTTCACCTTCACTTCCTGCAGGGCCGGACGAGCGCTGCAGGATCTACTCAGCGCAGACGAGTGAAGTAGCCGGGTTTGGATTTTCTTTTTTCCTTCTTTTTATATCTCCGTGCCCTCTGCCGTAACTGGAACTGATTCAAAACTTGACTTTGATAGTTTTGACATCAGCAGCGTTAAATTGTGGGCATCCGAGGATCCTGACATTAAATTGCGGAGCCCAGTCTGAATTGTAACCGATTAGCAGCGAGCCTTTTTCCGCCTTCGCACTCGACTTCACATCCAGGGTACAATATGCAAATGAAGCCAAAAGAGTGAGGGTTCTTGAAGGTACTCGTGCTAAAAGCCTCTCCATGCTTTCAGACACATGTAGCGTGAGCGCCCGCAAAGAGGACGTTTACTTTCAAACAAAATCCCCCTGATTTTCCTGTGTGTGTGTGTGTGTGTGTGTGTGTGTGTGTGTGTGTGTGTGTGTGTGTGTGTGTGTGTGTGTGTGTGTGTGTGTGTGTGTGTGTGTGTGTGTGTGTGTGTGTGTGTGCGCGCGCGCATTTATAAATACATATATATATATAACGTTGTTTTTTAATTTATTTTGTTAATAATTTATTATTATTTTTTCGCCATTTGTGGGAGGGCTATGTGGGCCCTGTCCCCTCGCCTTACGCTCTGTAGCTTCTTGTTTATTAAAGTCGACACACTCAGAGAATATTTTCCTCAGTTGGCAACAAAAGCTTTGGTTTTTTTTTCTTGCCTTATTTTTCAGCCTTAGAAATATGAACACTCTGAAAACAAACAAAAAAACCCCACTTGAATCCAGGCGCAGGAAAACTTGTCGAGTTTGTTGCGAGCACAATATGCAGTAGTTCCACAGTCGAGAGAAATATATTCTAACAGGTCACAGTTAGTGTGAGGGAGCCGTCAGAGTCAAAAGACGACCAGATTTAAAGGAACAGTTCCTTGTTTTCTGTCGGGGAAACGTTAATTTTGAAGTTTGAAAAAGTGCTAAAAAAAACAATGCAAGGAGCTGCAGGAGCTGCAGATGCCTTGGAGAAGCTTCTCCCCCAGCAGGTGTAGAGCCCAACACTCGTAGGTCGTGATGTCACGTCACTGTGGCTTTTTTTTTTATTCGTGTAGTCATATTTTGCTTCCAGCGTTTCCACCCAAGGTGTGCTGACCTTCTGCACCGTACTGAGAGCACTTTGGCGCCCTCTGTTGGGCTGAAGATACAGTTCATTTCGGCAGGAAACAAAGACGACTTTGCTCTTCCACTTTTATAAGTGGAGTTAACTTGCATGATCAAATATAATCACCTGGCAACGCAACGCGACACAACACAAGTGTCAGAAGTGACACAACTAGGCTAAACTAGTTCCTGCACAACAGCAGTGAGGGAGGAGAATGAGCTTGGTGAGGGTGAATTTCACTGCGTGCGTATTTGCATTTTGCCAGCCGAGCCTGGAGAAATTCACCTGCAGGGTTTTCTGTTTGTTTACACAATTGTGGTGATTGCCCCGCCGTGTGGAGTTGTGGTAGTTTTGAGTGTTACTTCCTGGTAGGTAGTTTTTACGTTACGACTGAAACTGTGGCAGTCGGGTGGGTGTGTGTGCGTTTGTGTGTCTGTTTTATCTCCGACAGTGCGGCTCATATTGGATCCACAACTCGTTGGGATTCTGTGTGTTTGTGTGTTTGTCGTGCCCAGCCAACAGCCAGAGTACCTCAGCGTGCATCACACGTGGCCTCCCCGATGGTGGCGCTGCTGCTGCTGCTGCTGCTGCTGCCTCTGCTGCTTATGACGCAATCTGACCCTGCAGCAGATGATTGACGGCCCACCCGCTGTTGCGACGACTTCGACCGGATAATTGTCGGCCTGGTGTTGCTGTTCTGTTCTCCGCTCGTCATTGTAAGTCCTCCAGTTTGACCCAAGCTGTGACCTTCGCCCTCCTGGAGTCAAACACTGGGAATTCTGCCAAAGCACCAGGGTTCCCGGCCGCTCCGTCCTGGACCCGGAGCTTTGAACCACAAGTCTGTGTGTGGTTTGTGGGAGCTTTTGAAAAGATTCTTCAAAGGCTTGGAAATTGCTTGATATTAATATACTTTTAAGCTAAACGGGTGCCACCCGAGAACAAACCCGTGCACAATTTGGGACGACACTGCTCAGTTTTACCGCTCATGCTGACACAAGCTTGTTGTTCCGAGCACAGCTGAAGTCTTAATATCGTTCTGCTGCCTTATGAGAGCAGATGAGACCCACGTTATTTTTCTTCCTCTTCCAATTTCTCCGATGATGTTCGCGCGCGTGGCTTTAAAAGCTGAAGCTCTGCAAGGCTGCTGAGTTTGCTCATGTTGAATCCCAGTAAATCATTCACGGCGCGCAGAAGTGATGTTGACGCTGCAACACTGTCTGTCCATTCCCGTCGACAAAGCACAGGCCTGGTCCAAAGCCGCTGTCGGCACTATTGGAACGTGAAGCGCTAGTTAGTGGCTGTGAGGAGGCAAAGGAGGAAGAATCTTTGTTAGAATTTATCAGATGGGGGGGGGGCATAAAATGTTGCATTTAACAATGTGACCATATTTTTCAGGTTCGTGCCGGACAGATGTGGCTGGTTTTTTGATTACAGGTTTGTTGTTGTTGTGGTTGTTCTGACTTAAAAAAGAAAATAAGGTTTTGAAGCAGCTTCCGAACTCGGTCAGCCAGGAGATAGTGCTCCCTCGACTGGGTAAATCTGTGTAGCCCAACTCTAGATTATCCCTGTGTTTGATCGTTTTCATTTAAAGTGACACACTAAGAGTCTTTACCTGTGGTTCGGAATAACAATTATTTTCTTAAATTAAACCTTGTCCCTGCAGCCACTAATCCCACAATTGAAAAAACCAACAAAGAGACATTAGTTCGTACCAAATTTGCCGTGATATTGAAAATGTAGCCTTGAGTTTCCAGCCTGACTGGGTGGTTTCAGACTTGATTTCCAGGAGTTGAGAAGCACTGAATTGCGTCAGAATGGCCCAAAAAAAAAAAAAAAAAAAAAAAAAAGAATAGGCACGGGCTGTTCAGACTCAAAGTTGCCTTCAGTCATGTGTTTTTATTACAAGGTGACAATCTGACTGTGCTGCCCCCCTGTGGCCGACGTCTACATTTTGATTTTTCTGTGAGATACTGAGTGAATCTTGCTGCTGATCGTCGGTGGGACGTTTCATGCAGATGGGCACCTGATTCGAGAAAAAAAAAATTGCTGCATTTTTATTTATTTTTTCATTTTTATTACTGTTATTATTATTATTGTTATCATTATTATTATTATTATTATTTTTATTTTTATTTTTATTTTTATTTTTATTTTTTATTTTTTATTTTTATTTTTTTTATCTTAAATGAGGTCAGTCAGCTCCGGTTGCCCAGATAATCCATCCTGAGCGAGTCTGACACAAGTCCCAGTTGGCTGGACACTGTTTCAGCTTTTCTCCACAAAGAAGCACAAAGAAGCACAAATTGCATGAGGAAACGTGTGTTGCTACATTATTACTGAATGAATGTTGGTAGGACGTGTTTCTGCAAAATTTTATTTTGCCCAATGCCTTAATTTTGAATTTTCTTCACTGTTTTTTTTTTCTTCTTCTTCTTCTTCTTCTTCTTCTCCTGTTAATGTGATTGCGTCATTACGGACGTGCCTGGAGTGACTCTGGTAGAGATGGTCACTATTTGTTTTTTTAATATTTATTTTCGTTTGTTTGGAGGTGTCTTAAACACTGGAAAGTTTTTATGGTTGTTTGAATTGTGCAGCGCTCGCTGTGATTGTGTTTGTGGTGAGCAGGTTGGACATGCTGACGGTGACGACTGAACGCTGGAATTCCTGCTGTTTCTTTGAATTTATTGCAATAATAATAAAAAGTACACAAACTTCAAACACTTGATGTTTTTCGTGGTCATTTTGACAAACGGTTTATTTCACCACTGAATAAATCGCTGCTTTCACGCGGTTGACAGGAATTGCAATAGCACTTTGTGGCCCCTGTTGGAAGTTAAATCTTTGTGCACTTTATTTAAATTGCATCCATCCTCTCAAGATTTGCTGTTCCCTCATTAGCGCTGTAAACTGAAAAAAAAAAAGTTTTGTGAAAAAAATCGTAAAAACAGAATTCGTTGGAAGAAAAAAAACGGCACTCAAAAAAGAGCACTAGGAAGGAAATACAAAAATATTCTAAATAAAATACAATTTCAGTGCCAAACAGTAAAGTCATACTTTTGTCACAGCACATCACAATTCTTTTTTTAATAGAGTCATTTAAGGCAACGAAATATATTCATATTTTTGAAAGGCACTTTTTGGTTCCAAGCAAGAAGATAAAAATGGAATAGTGTCTTCTCTCCTGCTACAGTCAGAGGGCACTAAAGTGCTTTTTCCTCACAGTTGCACTGTTTTTCACTGGCTGCAAAAGTGATCAAACAGAGGAAATCTTTCCAAAATTGTCACGTTTGTTCTTTTCTTTCTAAACCAACCTTAAAAAAAACAACAACAAGATTTTGGTTTCAACCAAAGGGGGAAGCTGCTCTCAGAAGCTTTGAAGGGACTCTGTGACCCCTCCTCTGACCCCCTGACCTCCAGGAACCGACCTCCAGAACTTAAATCCTTCCCGCTTCTTCATGTCTTGATGCGTCTATGCCGCTCGCTCACGATGGACAGATACTGGGTGAGCTTCACCATGGCGATGATGGCGCTTCCTCCAATCAGGGTGCAGGTGGGCCAGAAGAGGGAGTGGAAGACGGCCGCCCGGTCGTAGACCCGCCTCAGGATGGCGCTGTAGGCCCGCTCCGTCGGGTCCACGAAGCACCGGACGCTGTGACGGGACGCCAGCCGCTCGGAGACGTTGTGGACCAGTGCGCTGGCGGCGGCCTGGTCCCTGTGGCACTTTGGAGTGAAGAAGCACTGAGGAACCCATGAGAAACGATCATAAGCGGTGGAACGGAGAAAAAAATCTTCCTAATCCTTCTCAAACTTGTATAAATACCTTATTATGTATTTTTTCTTTATATGTCAATGGCGTACTTCCAATGTTTCCATTGTATAAATGTTCAAAATAGATTCATTCATTCATTCAAGAACAGAATGATGAGGTTGAGTTATAGGTTAGGTGTGTAATCTTTGGATTTGGATTACTTTTACTGTATTATGAGTATACACTTATTCATTTATTTATGGGCTGTATATTAAGTTTCTTCTGATATAAAATTCATAAATCAAGCCAAATATCTCAAAAATATATCACATGACCTTTAATGTTAATGTGTTATCAGACCGTCGTTGACCCTGAATTTGCTGAAGTTTCTGAAGTGCTGTCTCAGTAGTGGTTCCTGTTTATCTTTTCTGCTTGACTCAGCTTTGCCACATTCAGCTTCTGGTCTGTTTTGAAACGTGGAAGATTTCTTATTTTTGTGGGTTAGCAGTCCCGGGGGTGAGCAGTGATTGGAGCATGAGCGCAGTGCGTGACCCCAACACCTAACTGAACTGTAGCCACGCCCACTACTCGATGGCCAAAAAAACTCGGGGGGGGGAGACCAAATCAGTCAAAAACGGACATTGGAGCCAGTTGAATTTTGGTTTACCGGCGATTTAGACAGAAACATTATAGCTAGTTTGTAACAGTGTGAATTTAGGACTCATTTTTTTAGCCTTTTTGCAACCAACTTTGGTGGCCCCTGCTGGCCAAACGATAGAATGCAGCTTTTTGATCCTGCATCAAAAAAGAAAAGGAAAAAAAAAATCCAATTGGACCCAAAAAGCATTTTTCCCATACAAAGACACACGCCTCAGAAACAACACAGTTGCAACACACTCTGAACACAGTTCATAATAAGGCCAGAAAATCACCAGAAAAGAGTTCAATATCCCCAAGCGTGACGTCACAGTGTCGTACGTGATGCGTCCTGATGTACCATGGGAGTACAGCAGCATGGTGCGAAATGCGCACGCTCTACGGGCCCTATAGTGCGTATGCGCTGGGTGAGCAACTACATTTAAATGAATGGGCCGACAGGAAGTCGGCAGTAGGGTCAGCGGGTACCTGCGGGTCGCCGTCCTGCGTCTCCTCGTCGTGCAGCAGCAGCAGCACCCTGCCGGTGGAGTTGAGGCTGACATAGACCTGCAGGCACGGGTAGCTGGAGCTCCTCCGGCACTCGGGCCCGCAGCTGTACGAGCAGTTGACCAAGCCGACCACGGTGGAGTTGAGGACGGTGCAGCTGACCTCATCCGTCCACACGCTGCCCAGCAAGAGAGAGACAGAGTGAGTAGCAAAAAAAAAAAAAGTTATTTGTTTATTGTTGTTGTTTATTATTTATTGACTACCTGTCAGAGTAGGAGCGCAGGACAGTGATTCCCATGACGAAGTACATCATGACGGAGAGCAGCACCATGCTGAGGCCCAGCAGGACGGCCCGGTCCTCGCCCGCCCGCAGGGCCGTCTCCGTCTTCCTGCGGTCCAGGACGTCATTCTCACGGATCCTCAGGTAGACAGAACTTAAACAAATAAACAAACAAACAAACAGGTTCCAGAAAACTCACTGCCTTCCGCTTCACTTTCTGACCAACAACCTTGTACATTGTTCGATTTATTTCCGAATCTGAGCACAGTTCATCCTCCTACTACAATGATTACAGAGTTTTTGCATGAATATTTATTATTACCTGTTTTTATACTGCTTGTACACGGCATGTTAGATTGTTTTTCTCTATTGCTGTCATGTGGCGCTGCCTAAAACTGATTTTCGCAGTTAATGTTGGTGACAGTGTTGGCAGTGACAATGAAGAATTCAATTCCATTCAATTCAGTCCAATCATAGCCGCATCCAGGTTCATGTGACCAGCGACATGCCCAGTGTGGATTTATTTACCTCTGGTCACTTTGTCCTCCTGCCACTTTACTTCCTGCCCACAGAAACATGGCGTGCGAGGGAGGCGGGAGCTGCAGTCCAGGCGACGGGACCCGCCTAGCAAGTACAAGTATACACAAATGGTATATGGTAAATGGACTGCACTTATATAGCGCTTTTCCAGCACCTTCACGGTACCCCAAAGCGCTTTACATTGGCCTCTCATTCACCCATTCACATACACACACTCATACACCAATGGGTGGCTGCTGCCATGCAAGGTGCTGCCTCGCCCCATTGGGAGCAACTAGGTTTCAGTGTCTTGCCCAAGGACACTTCAGCATGTGGACAGTTGGAACCGGGATTTGAACTGCCAACCCTTCGATCATCAAGTACTGTGAAAACCCGACGGGTTCTGAAGGTGCAGCGTGAGGGGTCAGGGCAGTCTTCTTGGGGATTTCTTTCCTTGGATGTCAAGCGCCCACCTTCATTCTGCAGGTGAGTCCCAGGGAGGTGAGTGGGGGTGGCGATATTTGTGCCCGGGAAGTGAGTCGTTGAAGTGAATCACTGAAATGAATCATTAAAATCATCAAAACTCATTGCCCACTCAAAGCCCGGCCGGCAGCGTCACTTTTTGGAGTGACAGGTGGCAGGTGGAGCCTTTGGCTCCGTCGGCCGCTCTGTTTGAAGAGCGGCACAACACAACAACACAGCACTGCGGAGGCAGAGCTGCTGTTGCTTCCAAAGCCGGTGATGTCAGCACATCTCACTCTGAATTATGAGCTCCGCAAATAGCAGGAAAAAACACTCTGTCCATCCCAGCCGCTCCGCAATCACTGCCACCTGCCACCGGCCCCTGCCGCTGCTTTGAAATAAAATGATAAGAATTTATAAAGTTAAAGAAGGAAACAGGAAGTGACTCTCTCAGGAAGAGCATCAGGCACCTACAGCCACAGGTGGGTGGTCACATGACCTGGGACTGATGACTCGTTCGACTAACGTGAGGGAACATCGTCACTTAGGTTTCAACAACTGTGTGTGTGAGATTAGTGGATGACGCTGCTCTCTTCCTGAAGGTTGCAGGTGCAGCCAGCAGTGTGTGTGTGTTGATTTGGTCTGAATACAATCTTAACCGTTTCCTGTTGCCGTGGAAAAAACAAATATGACATGCGAACCACGTCGGCCTGAGGTCGACTTTCTGTGTGTGTGTGTGTGTGTGTGTGTGTGTGTGTGTGTGTGTGTGTGTGTGCGCGTGTGCACTTGTGTGTCCTCTCCAGGTGATTTATGTTGGAGTGTTGAAGTGTGTTGACAGCATACTTGCACAGGTGCATTGTGTGTGTGTGTGTGTGTGTGTGTGTGCGTGTGTGTGTCTGACTACTATGTTGGTCTCTCTCTATGAGTGATTGAAAACCTCCAGCGGCAGAAACATGTGAGCCACTGTCGTCCGCACATGGCTGTCGTTCCTTCCGTTTTTCTTCCTGCCATTCCGTTCAGCAGAAGCTGCTCCGTCGTCCAGAAGCTGACACGGCACGAAGGTCAGACGACATGCAGTGAAAGTGTGCGCTCAACCGCCGTACATAATGAGGTTTACAGTCGACATGATGTGGTGTTTTTGTCGAAAGGAATCTGAAGAATTTGAACTGATTTTTACCTGAAGCGTTTTAGGATTAGTTTTGTTTTTTCCACAAGCTCAGAACTAAAAAAAGTCCCTTTGAGTGTGTTTCAGTACAGTCCCAGTTCTTCCAATGTTCAGTTGAAAAAGGTTTGCCTCAAAATAAGCAGCGGACCAATCACAGCAGGCCTTGGATTGACGTCAGTGATAAACATCGACAGAATGTGGCTCCATTAAACACCGACTGCTATGTCAATATTTGTCTTTCCTCCACATCCAGGCTGTCTGGTTGGTTAGCGGCCTCGTCGCTAAGTCAGTGTGCTGCTGCTGTTGACTTGGAAACCCAAATATTTTCACCACGTGTTTGCTTGATACTGTTAAAAAATAACAGTTTTTGTTTTTTTTAAATACACACCAAGGGGCAGTCAAAATGTTTTTGTGGGACGGTCGGACCTCTTGTGTCTTTTCACACATTGTCACACTGTTTTAGCTAAAAGTCGCGAGTGCACGCTGGATGTCCAATCATTACTTCGTATTTTGCCCAAACTAGCAGACGTAGACGGTCGCACAACAAACTCAACACAACTGGCCTGATCACTGCTGGCTTCACTTTCCAGTGGCTGAACCACAATCCAGGTCTTGATGCCAACAAACTATCTAATGTCTCACGTCATGTTTTCCCTTTGGGGAGTGGGTGTGGGTCGAGGCACTTTGACCTTTGACCTTTCAGGCCGAGACAGATATAAGTGAGCAGCTCTGCCTGTGTGGGTTTTTTCTTCCCTTCATTTCTTCCACTCATGTGCATGTTTGATCTGGAGGTATCTCAGCTGTCGCCGCCGACACCACCGCCGCTCGTCACTTCATAAAAGTGCACGGCCGAGGGGGGAACACGCGTTCACACGTGTGTCCCTGACGTGTGTGAACACACGCTCCGAGCTATTTATTGGCCTTTCCTTGCCGCCGCTGAAAGCCGAGCAATGTTTCTGAAGTGCTGCAACACCGTCGGGGCCGTGTGAGCATGCAGCCTGCCAGCGCAGTAAACACAGGCACACACACACACACACACACACACACACACACGGGCCCAGTGGAACTTTCCTGGAAGGCGGGACTGTCAGGTTGCCATAGCGACGGCACAGGTGGCAGCCGGCAGGGTTACACTCGCTAGTGCATGTTTACAGCAGTGATGTCACGGTTGTGTGAGTGTGTGTGTGTGTGTGTGTGTGTGGCCTGCAGGCAGTTCATTCTCACCTCACTGAGTTTTAGGAATCAGGCCATCATGTCGCAAAGGACCAGCTTCCTGTCGGCTCAGTGCTGCTGACAGACGCTTGTGAGTGTAATTTAATCAAATTTAAAGTTGGAGAAACTTTCAAATAGTTCTAGAACCGAAGGGGGGAAAAAACAGCAGCAGCGATTTAAAAAAAAAAAAAAAAAAAAAAACTTAAAAATAAAAACTTGATTTATAATTTTAAAAAGCGCTATAATATTGACGTCAAATTCCCCCGACTCAACGGAGAAAACCTTCTCCAAATTTGCTCACTTAAAAAGAACAAGAAACAACAACAACAGGCGTTTTCTGCAGACCAATCAGATTTCCTCAACACTTGTCAGCCAATAGACAAACGCAAAAAAAAAAGTAAAAAAAAAAAAAAAATCGGACGTTACCCGTGTGTGACGTCAAACAACACTTCAGACTTCAGTTGTCTGAAGATTTTACCACAAAACTAGTTTTTTTTTTTGTTTTTTTTTTCAATATATATCTAATTACATTTTCTTTACTAGATCTTCAGATTGCAAAAACGAATCACCATCCAGGAGCACCACTCTGAAACAACGTTCTAAGAATTTCACGTTGCCAAAAAAAAAATGGCGGCATGATGTCACAATGTGACTCCTAGTTTCAACAGCAGACTAGCTAGTTTGAATCAACGAGTCTAAAGTTCTGGTTCCTCTGGTCTGAGCTGGATCACGTCTTACCTTCAAACACTGCACCAGTGGAACCGAACTAGTGGAATCCCATGAGACCCAAGGTGAACGTCCTCCTCCTGACTGAGCTGGTGTGAGACACTCTGTCACAGTCTGTCACTGTGCAGCAGCAGCAGCAGCAGCAACGGGGGGGGTCCAGCCGTGAGACCCTCGCTGCCAGTAACGTGTTCCCCAATGATCTGATGAGTGTGTGCCAGTGTGTAGAGTGGGAGGGGGAAACAAGGCGTGACTGAGGGAGGAGAGAAGAAGGAGGGGTTTTCTGGGAAGCAGCAGGTGGACGAAGATGCGACCAGCTGCGTTTGAAGACTTTTGAAGCCACGCAAATGTTGGTGGTTCTGAGATGATAAGTGGAAAATAATCCGTTCCGTATCTTCGTACTGCATAGGACCACAAATTTACCCCAGTGTTTACATCCTTCTCTAAAAACGGATGCTCTGTCGAACATTGCTCAGTGCGCAGAGCCTACACCTAGCTGGGAGTGTGGTCGCTAACCTGAGAGAGACGTCAGCCCTCTCTGTGACATCACAAAGGGATGAAGAAGGGGCCTGAATGAGGTGGAGTCAGTAAAGATGAACTTTGTCCTCGAGTGTGTGCGTGTGTGTGTGTGTGTGTGTTCGTGCGCACATGTGTGCGGAGTCTACTGACAGGACAGAGACTCAAGTGAACTCTAGTGACCTCTACAGGCAGACTGTAGACTGTACAGAACTCTTAGATATTTCGCATCGCACTCTAAGGCTTATTTAGCAAAAGAGTTACAATTGAGTCTTAATGCGGCTGCAGACAGGTGGCGACGTTGAGAAAACTCACCCTAATGACCTCTGGGCCTCTCGCTGCTTCTTCAGTGGAATCATGATGGTGCTGCTGCTGCTGTGTTCATGACTGCCGCTCTCAGAAACAACCAGCTAAGCACACATAACGACCACAGGATGACGCAGCGGCCAATAGCAACAGCAGGATAAAGACAGGAAGTGGAGGCTGTTTGGTTTCCTGCCGGAGGAAGGACGGAGGGCGGCGACTCGCTGAGGGCCCTCGTGCCCACTGACACACACAGATTGTGTGTTGATCATGAACCACAACTGAGACCTGATGCCAAAAGTGTCTCTATCTCCCCCTTGTGGCCAACTGCACTACACTTTTTTTTGTACTACACTTCCTTGATGTTGTCCAATGTTTAACTCAGGGTGTGGTGTTTTCTACTCTTTCTGTGGGTTTCTGGAATTATTATTATTATTATTATTATGATTATGATTATGATTATGATTATTATTATTATTATTATTATTATTATTATTATTATTATTCATCTCAATTCTGTCCTCACCTTGAGTGGCCTTTACATGCTGTTTCATTTCTTATTTTACACTTAAGATTGAAATTTTAGACTCTATAAACAAGATTTTTCAGTCAATTAATTGTAAGTCAGTTCGAAGAACATTGTTGCTTTTAAAATGACAAAATCAAATCATCAACACACAAAGAAGCACAGGAGGCCGTTGAATGAGCGGTGCCTCTGTACACGAGAGGATGAGCTGAGGCGGCGCTTGCGCTCCTGCGGCCGCCAGGGGGAGTCGTTGAGTCGATGATCCAGCGCAGACCCGTGGCGATAGACACAGGCTCAGCTAGGGAGCAGTGTTGAGCCAGTTATGTGAAAAATGCAGAGACGCTGTTTGTCCATAGGAGGCACTGGCGTCCTCCGCACAGCGGCGCAACACACACACACACACACACACGCACGCACACACACACACACACACACACTGATAGAGAAACAAGGTTCACTCAGGGCTTAGCTCGGCATTCTATTTTAGAACTCCACCCTTAACTGCTTCAAATGGACTTAGTGACTCCACCCCACCCCCATTCTGCTGCAGGAGAGCGTGTGCGTGAATGTGTGTGTGCCCGCGGGCGTGTATGCGTGTGCGCGTGCCTTTGAATGTCTGCGGGGGCGGGGCCAGCAGGAGGAATCAAAAGGGCCGAGGAGAGGAAATGTAGGTCACGGCAGATAAGAGAGGGGAAGAAAAGAAGAAGAATGAAGAGGGGTGGGGGAGGGGTGGGAGGGGCGAGACTCACAGCAGCGAACCACAATCCTGCTGCATGTGTCCAACGCCAACGCCACCGTCAAGACGCTGAGGACGGAAATAAAGAGAGGGAGAGAGAAGTGGGGAGAAGAGTGAATCGACCTCAAGTGTTTTCGGTGTGTCTGCGTGCGCGTGTACTGAGAATTAAAGAAGGAGAAGAAGAAGAAGAAGAAGGAGAAGAGGAAGAAGAAGCCCTCCACCGCGAGGATGCTCCTCCGACCCCTCTCCCCTCCTCCGACCCCTCCCCCCTTCACAAAGAGGAGGCGACCCAAATACTAAAGCGCCTAAACAGACGAGAAAGACTGAAGAAGACACAACGTTCTGAGCCTCTCTCTCTCTGCGTGTGTGTGTGTGTGTGTGTGTGTGTGTGTGTGTGTGTGTGTGTGTGACGGGGATTATGGTAAATGTTGCATCAGAAGCTCTGTACTGCGGCTCAAAGCTTCATTCTGGCCCGTCGGCGAGTCGAACCAGGATGATCAAAGAGGAGAGATTACTGCTGTAAAATGTTGTCAGCCCCTTTTTTCAGCTTTTTTTTTTCCCTTTTCTTTTTTCCCCTTCCGACTGAGCTCGTCCCCGTGTCAAAAGTCCTTGTGAAATTCATTGGAATTAATGGCTTGCCCCAATTTTTGGCCTTTACGTTAGATCATGTTCGCCAAGTAAAAACCTTCTGGCTGCAGAATAAGAGGACGATAATGCAATACTAATAGACTAGGTTTATGCCAACAACAATAACAACAACTACTACTACTACTACTACTCCTAATAATATTACAATTATTATTAATAACTACAATAATAATGACAATATGAAAGCAGGTTTTGACCAATAATAGTCACAAAAGACCTGCATCATCTGCCCCTTAAAACCATTGTAACCTCCTGTCACCAACTTTTGATTTGATCCTGGCCTTTATGGATGATTTCTCCAGAATTGCGATGCTGGTTTGCTCAGTTTCCTGGCTGGTTTTTCGTCTTCTGAAGTGGTTCCTTCACTTCCCTTTGGCTGTGTGTTGTGTGCACATGATCTCCAGTGGGCGGGGCCAGATAAGAAGAAGAGAAGGAGCGGGAACCGTGTGATTGGCTGATTTGCACTTTCAGCTTTGCACAACAAATCGCAAAACTACATCGCTTCTCTTCAGCCTTGTTTGTGTTAGCCGAGGCCGCTAGCATCTGTTTGCACCCATGCTAAGCAGAGATACAAGATGAAATTGTAGTTGTTTTGTTTCTGGTTGTTGTTTCTTCTACGCCAGCTTGTAGCGTCCACGGCTCCAGTTTGTCCTTCCTTACATCTTATTTCGGTCTGATTCTTCTGACGACTGTTTGAAGCGACACTGGCGAGACTCTCCTGCCTTGCACCTCCTGCCAGGAGCCGGACGCCCCCTCTGGTCCGGAGAGGCAGAGAAGAGAGCGAACGTGGCTTTGGTTCCCTCCTCGGAGTGCAGAGCCCGTTGCCATGGGAATGCTGCAGGGAGCTCCCCAGTCCTCCCACCAATCGGCCGCTGGTTACCGCGGGAAACCTGGCTTGTTGCCTAGGAGACGCAGCTGGGACGGAGAGTCGACTCGGAGCCGCGTGTGTGTGTGTGTGTGTGTGTGTGTGTGTGGAGGCAAGGCTGAGCCTCCGCACAGCCGTCGCACAAAGAACGAAATCGCGGCGGCTTTTTCTTGCCTCACACAGAGAGAATTTTAGGTTGAACGACCATTGTGATGAGGCCTTACCTCACCCGGATCAACTCAACCTCCCCTCGCCGCTGGCTACATATTTGTATCCGTGTTAGCGTTTCATTTTTTTTTGGTAGCTCATGCTACTCGCTTATGCGGGAGCTCCTCAAACTGGACGTGAGTCTGTCATAAGATTAGAAAAAAAATTCCCTAAATTCTGGATTCTCGACGATCCGTCTTGAAAAGCTCCCATCACGCTTGTTCATAGTCCAACAGACTGTAGGCGGGGCCAATCTATGTCTGTGGAAAGAGGGTGGAGCTACAGCAGGCAGGACAGGAAATTGCTGCTAGCTTGTGTCAGTGTGGATGCTGCAGTCAGATTGCAGCCGGACAACATTTCTTTGTTAGAAGAAGAGCAAAGAACTAAAAGCTACAGCTGTGGACACACTGTCATTAGACTCCGCCCACCATTGCCATCATCAAGCTATAGGGAGGGGGCCTTCAAATATGTTTTTAGTCGTTTTTTTTCCCAAAATGGCAACGTTAATTAAATCACATGAATTTGTGAAACATTCATCCAGGTTGACAAATCACTTCTAATTGTGGATTTGGATGTGTTGAAATGACAGTCAGACCAGTGTTGTGTGTGTGTGTGTGTGTGTGTGTGTGTGTGTGTGTGAGTGTGACTGACTCACTCACACCAGTCTGCAGTGTGTGTGACCTGATTCCAGCAGGGGAAAATGTCTCCCAGTGCTCCAGCGAGACGCAGCTCAGAGGAACAAGATCCGGACCACTGATGCTTCACACACACACACACACACACACACACACACACACACACACACACACACACACAGACACACAGACACACGCACGCACGCACGCACGCACGCAGGCACACACACACACCCACAATGTCAAAGTGACTCTCTGTAGCAGAAAGGAAATGTTTCATCGCTGCTCCTCTTTTCTTTTCTTTTCTTTTCTTTTCTTTTCTTTTCTTTCCTTTTTTGGTGGAAAACAGTTTTTGATGAAGAATTCACACACGGAATGAATTATTGATAAGTGAGCCATCTGGAGATGCAAATAAGCTCCCACTAATTCACCAAGGACATTACCTGTGTGCGTGTGTGTGTGTGTGTGTGTGTGTGTGTGTGTGTGTGCGCGCGCCTGTGTGTGTGTGTGGGAGTGCACTGCACTGCAATGCAGAGGGAGACGTCCACCATAATCATGGAAGGACTGAAGTTCAGAAAGCTTTTTTGTTCTTTTTTTTTAATTATCGTGCCCCCAGAAACAAAAGCCATATATATATATTTAATGTCTCTTCACAGCAGCAGAACCACATTGTAACAGCCACATATATTATTACGTTTTATGCAAATATGATAATCTAAGGTTTGTTTTAACATTAACACGGAGGCTTCGTTTTTTTTTATTGGATTATTTTTCTTGGTAATTCATTGCTTTTAAATTTAGTACAATAATAATTATTGAAATTTTAAGATAAAATCTATTAGATTAATTTATTTTGTGATGAAACAATAATTCCCTCACAAATACTCAGGCCAAAATGTCACTTTGCTAAACAGAACTGTCTGGCTCAGGCTCTGATGAGGAGAAGGTTCAGTTCTGCTGAACCTCGTCGTCTTTTATTCAAGCCCAAATGATAATTCTTCACCCACCCCGCTCCGCCCCCCCAACCCAAGATTGTGCAATTTCTCAGACCATTTATCGTGACGTTCTTCCAGGAAGAACAGAGACAAAGAACAAGATCAGCAGAAGTCTGTCTGGTCTGTTTGGTAAAAGGTCAGCCAGAGTTTAATACACAGTTTGTGAGGCTTCTGTTCTGTTCTGAGTGTCTCACAGTCTGAAAACCTCCTCAGAAAAACACCTGCAAGGTGCTTCTGTCTTTGTCATGTCTGGTCTAAACAGCCTGTTCATCACCTTCCATTGGCATCCACTGAGGAGGAGTAGGAGGAAGAGGAGGAGAAGGGGGGGAAGGAAGACGTGTAGGGAAATAATATACACACAAAAAGTACGGAAATTTGTGTTTACACACACACATATATGTGTATATATATATATATATATATATATATATATATATATATATATATGTATATATATATTGAGATTTTGATACATCCTTGTATCAATACTATTATAGCCAGCTCTCTCAGTGCTTGTCCCCTCCCCCTCTGTGAAAGGTCAAAGAGGTCGTGCAGCACTGAAGGCCTCTCAGGCTCCTCCTCTCTGCGAGTCTGCAGCGACGGCCGCCATGGCAGCGGGACACGACGCAGAGATGGATGGACGGATGGATGGCTAGCAGTGCCGCGATCATCGTCCCTCCCCCACTCCCACCCCTCCCCCAGTGCTCCCAGCTCCTCCCCCCTCCCCCCCCACACCACCACTTCCTGTTGAATATTTCAGGTTCTAACTAATGAAGGAAGTCATCAGTCTGGCTGTGGCACCAGCTGGAAATAGAACTGGGGCGCCAGTTTGCTGCTAGCGATCCCACGGCCCCAAGTGTGTGTGTATGAGAGAGTGTGTGTGTGTTTGTGTGAGTGCGTGTGTTACAAACAGAAAAGGCTCAAAATGTCAAGAACATTTGTCTGTGGAATGTGTTTTTTTTTTTTGTTTTTTTTTGGTCCTGCGGCAGTTCAATATCAGCTTGACCAATCAGGCTTGAGTTCTAATCGGTGGGGTTTATGACATCATTAGAATGTGACTCAGGACTGGGAGTTACTGCTCAGGGAACCAGGGCACCTTGGCCGCTGGGGTTAGCGTTAGCATAGCCCGGACTTAGCCGTGACAGCAGAGTGTGTAGTGGTTTGTGTGCAGTTGCAGTATGTTGTCGGTGTGAATGTTGTAATTCCAAAAAAAGAGGGGAAAATAATATAAATAAAGTGAGAGTTGCAGCTTTGAGATTTGAAATCTCTGGGTTGTCGGACTTCTGAAGATTTTCCAACCAAAAATCATGAACTTTGAGGCTGTTTTTGACGACATCACCGGCCGAAAAACTTTAATCGCGGCAATACTGGAACACACTGTCAACTGTTTTGAGAGTTTGCAGTGACTTTCAGAAAAAGGAAAAACACTAAATCTTGGCAGCTGGCTGCTGTTAGCGCTGCTGTTCTAGTTTTGAGCTACTGCCACCTCTGCGATGGTGGTTGCTGATATTGTGTCCTGAACGGCCTTACAGTCCGTGTTTGATGATGGTCACGTTGGGTCGGGAACTCGAGGCTCAACAAACTGCTGTAGTTGTTCACACTACACTACACTCACACTCACACAACACACACCATCAGTTCAGCTGGATTCAGTGCATCGCCCGGCGAAGGCTTGTTATTATTATGATTTAACATCCAGGTTGCTCAGTGGTCAGATACTAATTACAGATTGACAGTGAAGACAATGAAAAGACAATTCAGAATCCTGGCTGGGACTTTCCGACTTTCCCTTCATTCAGCATCCAGTGGAGATCCAGTGGAAGAGGCAGACGGACCAGCAGCCAATGGAGATGAAGGAGGACAAGATGGCGAATCTCCAAGAGACGGGAAATAAAGTCGGTGGGATTAAAGGAGCAGACCCGGTTAAGAAGTTTTTATGGGGTGGTGGGGAGGGCGCTCTTGGCAGCTCTGCAGTGTGACTATGCACTGCAGGGGGCGCTGCACGTTTTCCAGGAGCACAAACTATTAAATATTGAAGGTGCTTTGCCAGGAGTCTTTCCGTCACAGCCTATCACAGGAGCTAAAGGTGAAGGCTCGCTCATCAATATGCAGAGCAGCTTCCTAGCATGTGTGCGTGTGTGTGTGTGTGTGTGTGTATGTTGGGCCTATTTATAACTGACATTGTCAGAGTTGCGTGAGGACACGCAGAAGGAAAACACTCTGAGCCGGCGGTGACTCAAAAAGTGGTGACAGCCAATCAGGCGCCTCGTAGGGAGCGAGGAGGCTTTGCCACCGCATCGGGTCGTATTTGGCAGACTGGTGTGCAGGGGGGCACTAAGCTAAGCTAAAGTAGATGTTAAATTGAGCCGCTGTCTTTGTTGCCTGTGGGATGTTTGGAGGTGTATGAAGGCGACGTGACAACAGTGCGGTTCTGTCTTTAGCAAGTCTTATATCAAGGTCATGATGAAGGTCGTGACCTCCACCACCTCCTGTTGCTTCATTGTACACATTTTCTTTTTTTGGTGGGGGGATTGCACAGTAAGTGAACTGGTAACGTATCTTGTTTATGGGCACACACAAGGTTGGGTCTGTCTGTGTTTGTGTGTGTGTGTGTGTGTGTGTGTGTGTGTGTGTGTGTGCTTGGTTGTATCTGTGCAGGGTCGATAAGTGGAGCCACTCTTTCATGATTGCTTTGCAGCGACCTTGATCTGTCACATGACATCATGTCAGACACATACACACACACACACACACACACACACACACACACACACACACACACACACACACACTTCTACACTAATCCACAGGCTTGAGTTGTGCCTGTAAACATAGTTGGTCTCACTTTTAAAAGGATTGAAAAAAATCTCAAGCCCCTAGTGGTCGGTTGCGGTAAATAACGTGAAACTGGCTAAAGCCAGAAACTTAAAAAAAACAAAAAACAAAAAAAACAAAACATGTCCATTCATAACAACATTTCTCCCAAATCAGATTTCTGTTTCTCAATTCTCTTAATAATTGTTATTGTTGCAAAAAATAATCTCTTCTTTCTTATTTACTTCTGGCTCACAACGAAGGCGGACTCATCTCTCCTCCTCTCCTCTCCCTTATCTTCCCTGCTTCGCTTCTCTTGTCTCGTCCTGTCTTGTCGTGACTTTTAGAGCCTCTCACTGCTCTGCTCTCCAAAATAAACCATGGAATTGATCAACTGGTCTCTCAACGCAATTGACAAGACCGGTGCGGGGGAACCTGTCTGCCCCGACGGAACGTGCGCTGCGGGCTACGTGATGGACATCGCGTGCCTGTCGGTGCTTTCCGTTGAGGATATCGAAGATGTCTACCTATGCAGATCAATGATAACAGGCTTTCTGCTGATTGTTTTTTGCATTTTCCCTGGTTTATCAACAAATTCTCAAGACGAAGGCAGCGGTTCATGGCCCCCAAAGGCTGCCCCTCATGATTTTCGAGGTGGGTAAAGCCGTTGGCACTCAGACTGTGGCGATTTCGGAACTGAAAATCGGAGCTTTCTAACTTGAAAGCGGAACTTTCTGATCTGAAGCGCGATGTGGATGTCATCTTGGAGAAGCTCTCGGCTTTGCAAAGGAATATGGACGGTTCTGGTGACCAGTATGGACATTCAGGGTAGTCTATGTCTATTGGAATGCGGCCACTCGCCCTAACCCAAACAACCCTAATCTACAATTCGGCCCCCCTCTGCATCGGCCATGGCCAAGGCCGCTGCTGGAACAACTCCTCCAGGAGATCGCAGCAGTTCGACGCTCTGAACTTTCCTCCCTCCCCCCTTTCCTCATGGACACCTGCGGCCGATCCGTGACTTTGTCTGGGACACACAATCAGGGACGTCTCCACAGCAACTGCTGTGTTATCGCCATGACAGCCTGCGGAACGAGGCACCAAGATTGAGGCGTTGGACAAAGTGACTCTCCGTGGGCCTCCATGAACGCTTGCACATACGCACGCGCACTCCCCCTCCCCCCCCCCCACCCCACTCCAACGCCTTCCCTCGCTTCATCCCACAGTGCGGCGGGCGGGGCCTGCGTGGCGGCGCCTCAATGGCTGCGGCTGGCAGCCTGCCTACACTGGAGAAACTCACCTCCCCTTTCCCCCTCCTGTCTCTATGTTTACAAACGTTTTATATGTGCTTTTCTTGCTGAGGTTGTTTTTTTCCAGTCCCACACTGTATTCCCTCCCAGGAACATAGTTTGAGAGTGTCTTTTTTTTCTCCTCCTCTCCCCTTCTGTTCTCCCCTTTCTGCCCCCCACTGAAAATGCTCAATCCTGCAGTCCCGTCTTTACCATGTATTGTATTTTGTGCTGTATATGTTTGGACGGGGATTGCACAATTGTGTTGCAATGGCAATAAAGCCTGTACCATACCATATTTCATACACATGTTTTTATCTCTATAATCAGTTGGATGGTTGCGCTGTGGTTTCGAGTTGTATTGTTGGACACCATTTGACATGACTAACGGCTTCTGTGTTAAATACCACGGAGGGAATTTAAATCTTCACACACTGTATTTCACATTTTACGACCAAGAGGATCTCAGCGTGAAGTTGAACTTCTCTCATCCCGGGTCGTCTCCCTACTCCTGCTGCGACTCCCTGTGAAGCTGCAGCATCTCCAAAGGCACCTTGGCAGGAGGACATCAGTTTTCTCCTCCACTCCTCCTCCTTCCTCCTTCCTCTGCCAACCAGCGAGGTTTCTTCCACAAGCTCACCACTTTCCAAGCGAAGCCACACAAAAGAATGCTGTTTTTACCTCGGCACCTGGACGGAGTTCGGAGAGAAGAAGAAGAAGAAGAAGAAGAGAAGAAGAGGAAGAAGTTTACATTATCTTTACAAAGTCTACATTGTATTTGCTGAGCAAAGAGTGAAGTCCTCACCAAGCTCCGAATGCACTTTGGAAATGAATGTACTTACTTTACAAGCAACATTTTACATCATTATTTTTTATCATTTCATTCATATGTGTTATATAATATGCTCCCTGTGTTCTTCAATTTGTAAAAGAAACAAAAGGGTGAGGAAAAGCAAAGCATGGATTGATCATTTTAGCAAACAATCCAATTCATTTTGCAATGCACCAAGAGGAAAGTCTGAATCCAATGGATTCAGTTTATTCAAGGTAAGAAAAAAGATCATATTGGGAAAAGAATCGGGATAGGCAATAACTCATTATT